>NC_029794.2:14107638-14141630 GCF_000816755.2 Arachis ipaensis | reverse complement strand
ATATAAATCTATATTATGACTTCGTATATGTTTAATAAAAATCCTGAAGTTACAATACGATAGCATAATTATAAAAAGAAATACTAAAATAAAGATATTGTAAAATGAAGAAGACAAACACCCATATTATAAGCACCCAGGCAGGTCGAACGAATTGGTACGATTGTAGAATATGATAAGGGGCATGGTGATCCTCAAAATTTAGTAGGGTTTCGACAAGGAAGTTCATCCTCACGTTGTTCGACGAAGTCAAAATACTGATGAAATTTTAAATAGGATTCGAGCTTATTAGTGTGGTGATCAATATCAAATGACAAGAATAGTTAAGAATATTTTTAATTGAGTAGGAATAAATATAGATTTTATAAATCAACCTTATTTTAGTTCGACTTTTTTTCTGAAATTTTAGATCAAATGGTCGAAGTGCAAAAAATATTTAAAAAAAATCATAAAATTGTCACAAAATTTACTGGAAAAGAAGGTGATTCTACTGTCAAGTACGTTGCTCGATATTTGGACGAATTAAAAAATTTAAAATATTTAAAATATACAAAATTATTTATAATTAAATATAATAAATTTAAAATATTTCATAATTTTGTTAATAATAAAAAAATTATTTATATATGTAATTATGTATTAACAGGTCCAGGCAAGTCTAACAAGTCAATAAGGCTAATTAGTGAGTCTGAGTCTGGCCTATTAACATAATAAGATTTTTATAAGAGCTTGAGCCTGTGCTTATTTTATAACAGGCCAGGTCAGGCCAGACCAAACACAGGCCCCTGACAGGCCAACTGGCCTTTTTTCACCCCTACATGGACACAATTGAAAAATGCCTTTCATAGTTAATTCTATAAAGGAGAGTTAAAGGTAACCTTAAATGACTTGTTTGCGTTGAAGTGAAATGATAATAAACTGATCGATTATTATATGATTCGATTAAAAAATACTTGCAATTGATGTTATGTGTCGATTCTTGAAAGTGAGATTGTCAAAATAGTAACTATGAGTCTGGGATTTAATATGCGCCAAAAATTAGTTAATGTGCATATTCATGACTTAGATCATTTAGCTGAAAGAGTTAGACAAGTTAAATTGTTTAAGAACGAAAATGAAGCATTTAAAAAGGAAAGCAAATACAAAAATTATAAGTCTTTCCTTCAAAAGAAAAAAAATTCATATATTAAAATGGAGTTTTCCAGCGAAGACCCAGAACATAAAAAGTGTTGAAGTCAATTTGGGTGAATTAAAAAAAAAAATTCTCTATATGTTTTCTCTTCACTAAAGAAAATTATTAATTTTGATAAATCTAGCGAATCAAAATATAAGAGTGGAAAAAAATATAGTTTTGTTATTAAAAAATTGGAATAAATTTTTGATGTATTGCTCACAGATAAGCAATTGGTTTTACCTAAAGGAAAAACCGCCTTATACTAAAGAACTTAAAGAAAAATTTTATTGTAAATTTTATCAACTAACTAGCCATTCGACTAATAATTGTGTTCATTTCAAAGAACTTGTTCAAGAAGCTATTATGGAAGGTGTAAGATCCAGAACTTTTGAAAAGTCTTATTATGACCAAATCTCAAATTATATAGTTACTTATAGTCTTAATTTCAAAAACTATTTTATTAAAGATAATTAAGGTAAGTTTTGATTAATTGAATTTGAAATAAATTAAGATTATTATCCAATTTTACCATTATTGAATTATTTTCTATATTTGAATTATAGAGTTAGTAGTCATGAAATAATAAGAATTTTATATAATTTGGACTAAATAATTAACATTTTAAAATATTAATACTGCCGTTTTGGAAAATAAAGAAATTACTTATATTATTTCTAATTTTTTGATTTGAACATTTTATTGAAAATAATTTGTAAAATTGATGAACAAATAGTGTTTTTTATACATTATTATTATTAAATTAAAATTTATTTCTAATTACTATATTATCCCTACTTTTATTTGAAATTACCTAAACTACCCCTAGCTTAACACTAACCCTAATTTTCAAAAATGAAACCCTAATCCCTAACCCTCAGCCGCCACCCCTATCCTAAGAGCAACTCCAACGGTAAAAGAATTTTGAGCCTCATTTATTGTGTGTCAGTAAAAAGTGAGGACCTACCGTTGAAGCAAATCAAAAGTGAGTTCCTTCACAACGTTCAAAGCAATAGAAGTCCTGCTCAAGGGACTCCCTTTCTTTCAATAAAATGATATTTTATTAATAAAATTAATACTTTATATATATATGTATTGAGCATTAATAAATTGATATTTTGTTTCTCTATATATACCACTTAGATACACTTCTATTCTCACACTTTCTACTACTCTTCTTCATCTTCTTCCAAGTTTACGAAATCAAAGTTCTGCTAATATTATTTTTTGTTCGGAAAAATGGATCCAAACCAACTCAACTCTTTCTTGAATTACTTACAAAACTTTTCTCAAATTCCAAATACCCAACAATCTCAAACCTCAAACTTTCAAGTCCCAAATCAAAATTTCACACTACCGAATACATTTCAAAATCCAAATCCACAAAATCTTTCTAATTTCAATTTTCAAGCTCCTTATAATAATCAATTTCCTATATTCTGACTAAAAAATCAAAATTCACAAACACCACATTTTCCATTTTCATCCATATTTAACCCCTCTATTGGAAATGTTACTCCAACTTCTTTACCGTTTCCAACTCAATTCAGTGCATCAAGACATAACACATCTGGTGTTGGTGGCTCTTCTAACCCATCCTCTCATACTCCTATACAATCTAGTCGAAATTCGCAATATTCAGATTTTGCCAACCCTCGTGGATTAGATGCTATCGACCTCAATGATGATGATATTGAAGATCGGAGGCAAGATAGTATTCAACACTGGCATTGGGAAGAGGATGAGATGTTGATTAGTGCGTGGTTAAATGTTTCAACTGACCCTATAGTTGGTACCGATCAAAATGGAGAAACACTTTGGAGTCGAATTCATAGCTACTGTGTAGAATTTTTCTCTGACATGACAAGGAGGTAGTTGCATGTAAGAAACGATGGTATAAGATCAACAAGACTGTTGCACAATTTGCTGGTTGCTACGATCAAGCTAGTCGAAACATAAGGAGTGGTTCGAACGCTGATAATATAAAGGAGTTGGCCTATAAAATTTATTCCACAAATTATGGTAAAAAATTAACTTTTGAGAGGCATTGAAACATGCTTAGGTTGGAGCAAAAATGGAGAAGCCAACTACCTACACAGAGTGGCGGCTCAAAGAGAACCAAGGTTAGTGCAACTGAAGCATACTCATCCTCATCAAACCCAGAAACACCATTGGCTAACAAACCCGGTGTGGACTCTCCCGTTCGCTCACAAGGATCAAAGAAGAGCAAGCGAAAAGGTAAGAAAAAAGCACAAATGTCTGAAGATTTTAGCGAAAAGAAATCATCGGTTGTTAAAAAATTATCTCTCATGGAAGATATTAAGAATGTTAGAGAAAAGGAACTAATGGATAGGGAAAAAGAAAGAGAAGAGGAGAAGGAACATAGAGCAAAGATTATGGCAATCAAAGAGAAGGAGTTACAAATTCAAGTGGCAATGAAAGAACAAGAATTACAAGCTCAAGCGGCAATGAAAGAACTAGAATTACATACTCAGAGGTATATTAAAGAAATGGAGATAAAAGAAAAAGAAAGGAAAATGGAAAGGATGGCCAAGGAAAGGGAAAGGGAGATGGATATGCAAATACTTAATGCTGACACGTCTACAATGAGTGAAAAACAACGAGCTCTTCATGAGATTGCATGTGAGAAAATAATCGCCAAGTGGTTTACTTAATGGTTCCTTGTATTCGTAGAGTTATGTATTATGTTCTTATTTTTATTGCGTATTACTGGTATCTGATGTAGTTTGTTTTATTTATTTATGATGTAAGTTTTTAAATTAGTCAATATTATTATGCCCTTATTGTCATGAAAGTGATCGTTGCAAAACTAGCCGTTAACTAGCCGTTAAGGTACTTATTGCAGACACACTTGTAAATATCAACTATCAATGACTCCGCAGCTCCACTTCAACTCTTGTTTCTCACCTCGAAAGAGAACTAAAAATTACATTTCTAGATATGGCTAGAAATTTTGATGATATGTTTAATGAGACTTTGTATGACAAAAGAAGACGGCAAGATAACACACTCATAGATAATTGGATGGATGAATGTTTACTCGAAGATTCAGAAGAATAAGGTATCGATAGAAGCTTTATCCCAATTACTCGTAGATGGATCAACAGAGATTGAGAAGCAGGACATGATCGCCTTTTCCAAGATTACTTTGCAGATGAACCGGTGTATAATGCTGACATTTTTCGACGGAGATTTCGAATGAGAAGACATGTGTTCTTTCGGATAATAGACGCTCTCTCAAGCGTCTATCTGTATTTCCAATAGAAGGTTGATGCAACTGGAAGAAGAGGCTTGTCGTCACTCCAGAAATGTACCGCTGCGATACGGATGTTAGCATATGGCGTAGCAGCTGATGCTGTTGATGATTATGTGCGCATAGGCGAGAGCACTACAATTGAATGCTTGGAAAAATTTGTTGAAGGTATCATTTCGGTGTTCAAGGATGAATACTTGCGAAAACCCAATCCAAATGATGTACAACGCCTACTACAAATGGCGGAGGGTCGTGGCTTCCCTGGCATGTTGGGTAGCATTGACTGCATGCATTGGCAATGAAAAAATTGTCCAAAGGCGTGGAAAGGTATGTACATGAGTGGTTATCGTGGGGTTGTAACTATAGTACTTGAGGTTATAGCATCTTCAGACCTTTGGAAATGGCATACGTTCTTTGGAGTTTCTGGTTCAAATAACGATATGAACGTGTTAGATCGTTCTCCAGTATTCGATGATATTCTAAATGACCGTGCTCTAGAGGTAAATTATACTATTAATGATAATAATTATACTATGGGATACTATTTAACAGATTGTATTTATCCTGAATGGGCCACATTTGTCAAATCAATCTCAAAGCCACAAGGGGAGAAACGCAAGTTATTTGCACAATACCAAGAAGGGCAAAGAAAAGATGTGGAGCGAGCATTCAGTGTGTTGCAAGCACGCTTTGCAATTATACGTGGTCCAGCTCATTTTTGGGAAAAAAAGAAGCTTTCCAACATAATGAAAGCTTGTATTATATTGCATAATATGATTGTTGAAGATGAAAGATACACTTATGCAGGAAATTTTGCTCAAGGCTTAGAGTATGATGATGTCGAAAATGGCTTATCACAACCTCATCTGGGGGAAGAAGATTTTGTACCATACCATCAACTTCTCCAAAGAAATACCCAACTTCGAAATAGGCAGCAGCATAGACAATTGAAAGAGGACTTGATTGAACACATGACAATTTCACAATGCTTGTCGTCAACTATAAAGCTTAATTATTTTTTTCTTTGTATTAAGTAATTTTACAAATTAGTGTAACCCCGAATTATATATTGTGTATTATTGTTATACATGAATTTATTTAATATTAATATCTTTTAATAGTGAATTATTTTTAAATTTATAAATTTAAATTACATTATTGAAAAAAATTAATTACATTAATTTCAAGTATTTTAATTAATTAATTAAGTGGGACCACAACAGGGACTAAAGTTAGTTCCTCCTAATGGAGAAGAGAGATATGCTTTGAGTTTCTATTTACTGTTTATGACGCAAAAGCTGATGTGGAGTTACTTTTTATGACAGGTGGGCCATAAACAGGAACTTGGATGAGTTCCCTACTGGAGATGGTCTAAACACACCCACACAGTTATCTGAAGAAGGAAAGAAAGAAAAGGAGAAGAGGGCTGACGGGAAGGAGGAACGAGGAAAGGGGGAAGGAGGCCACGTTGCTGCCGCTGCCCAATCTGTACCGCCATTGTCATCCGTCCATGGAGCCATGAGTCGCGCCTCTGTCACCGAGAGGAAGAGAGAGGAAGAACGAGCGTGAGAGAGCTCAACCGCGGGAAGTGGAGGCGCGGGTCTGACCCGTTACCACCGATCCGTTCGTCCCGACCCGTCACCGTCGAGAGGAAGACCAGAAATGGAGAGAGAGTCGTGCGAGGAGGAGAAGTCGCTGTCGCCGTTCGTCCTCCCTGCTGCCAGACGCTGTCACCATTCGCGAGAGGGAGAGAGAGACGTGCTGCGAGGGAGCTGCCACAGTGGAGTGTGTCGCCGTTGAGGAGCCGTCGCCGCCAGATCTGCCGCTGCCTAAGCTTATGGCCGAGCCTCTGCCGCTGGAGCTCCACGCCGCTGCTGCGGCCACCGAAAATTGCCACTGAAGCCGGTGTCATTTGGTAAGCTTTAACCCGTCTTCAGGTTCCTTATCCGTTAAAGTTCACCTTTACCATGAGAGTTATGCTGCGGCTGTTTGTGCTAGGAGTCATCGCGAGTTGCCGCCGCCGGAACCACCACCGGGACTGCCGCTACATAGTTCAGTCACTTCTTATTTACGTCGCCGTCATCAGGTATTTTACATCGCCGCTGTCGCTTGAGGTTGTTGACGGAGCCGCTGCCGGGTCGATTTGGAGTTGCGGCTGCTTCATTTTGTTATTTCAGTGAGTATTTCTGTTTCGAAAGCCCTGCGTTAGTTTTCTGGTCCGTGTAATAAAGTAATTGCAATGTTAATGGTTTTAGGAGTTAGAATCCGGTTTACCTGTGCCGTTTGTAGCTGTTTCTGCAGTATTTTAATTAATTAATTAAGTGGGACCACAACAGGGACTAAAGTTAGTTCCTCCTAATGGAGAAGAGAGATATGCTTTGAGTTTCTATTTACTGTTTATGACGCAAAAGCTGATGTGGAGTTACTTTTTATGACAGGTGGGCCATAAACAGGAACTTGGATGAGTTCCCTACTGGAGATGGTCTAAACACACCCACACAGTTATCTGAAGAAGGAAAGAAAGAAAAGGAGAAGAGGGCTGACGGGAAGGAGGAACGAGGAAAGGGGGAAGGAGGCCACGTTGCTGCCGCTGCCCAATCTGTACCGCCATTGTCATCCGTCCATGGAGCCATGAGTCGCGCCTCTGTCACCGAGAGGAAGAGAGAGGAAGAACGAGCGTGAGAGAGCTCAACCGCGGGAAGTGGAGGCGCGGGTCTGACCCGTTACCACCGATCCGTTCGTCCCGACCCGTCACCGTCGAGAGGAAGACCAGAAATGGAGAGAGAGTCGTGCGAGGAGGAGAAGTCGCTGTCGCCGTTCGTCCTCCCTGCTGCCAGACGCTGTCACCATTCGCGAGAGGGAGAGAGAGACGTGCTGCGAGGGAGCTGCCACAGTGGAGTGTGTCGCCGTTGAGGAGCCGTCGCCGCCAGATCTGCCGCTGCCTAAGCTTATGGCCGAGCCTCTGCCGCTGGAGCTCCACGCCGCTGCTGCGGCCACCGAAAATTGCCACTGAAGCCGGTGTCATTTGGTAAGCTTTAACCCGTCTTCAGGTTCCTTATCCGTTAAAGTTCACCTTTACCATGAGAGTTATGCTGCGGCTGTTTGTGCTAGGAGTCATCGCGAGTTGCCGCCGCCGGAACCACCACCGGGACTGCCGCTACATAGTTCAGTCACTTCTTATTTACGTCGCCGTCATCAGGTATTTTACATCGCCGCTGTCGCTTGAGGTTGTTGACGGAGCCGCTGCCGGGTCGATTTGGAGTTGCGGCTGCTTCATTTTGTTATTTCAGTGAGTATTTCTGTTTCGAAAGCCCTGCGTTAGTTTTCTGGTCCGTGTAATAAAGTAATTGCAATGTTAATGGTTTTAGGAGTTAGAATCCGGTTTACCTGTGCCGTTTGTAGCTGTTTCTGCTTTTGAGAGAGCAATCAGAGCCGAGGTTTTTGTTGTTGGTTTCGGATCGAGATGAAAGGCTTTCCGTGAGGCGCTTAGGTTATGGTTTTGCTGATCGAGGTAGGGGCTTTTTATTCAAACTAATTCACTTTAAAATTGGAATTGTTATAAATAGATATGCTGTGCGAAATGTATTTCTGGTGATTATGTGAGTCTTATGGGTTGTCTGATTATGTCTTGGATGAATATGGTTGCGTGTTTGAGTGAAATATAAATTGGATATTTTTAGATTGGTTGATTTGAAATGATTTTGATAGCTTGAAAGTCTGAGTTTTGTTTATTGGAAACTGATTTGGTCTTGAACCCATTGAGAAGGGTTGATGATTGGTTTGGTTGGGACCCGAAAAGGGTGGCAAAGTCCAAGTTTTAGGGGAGATGCTGCCGAAATTTCTATATGTCTGGGTTTTTATTTGAAATGATATTTTAAAGAGAAGGAATTATGCCTTGAATTGAATTACTGATAAATGAATTAGGTTTGAAATCTTTTATTGAGAAAATTATTATATTTTGAATGTAAACTATTTTAGAAAAGGATTTTGTTTTAAAGTCGATCTAAAGATGAAAATAATTATGTTTTGAAATTTGATTAAGTAAGCAAATTTGGGGAAGTTTTAATGGATTTAAAAGAAACTTGGATTTTGATTTACTAATTTCACTTGACGACATTTTAGGAAAAGTTTGAAGTATTCTCTAAAGCTTTGATTTAGTAAAACTGAAATAATTTCTGAGCCTTAGGAAACAGATTTAAGAATGAAATTGTGCTTTGGTTTTGGTTTAAGTAAGTTGGTTTTGAAATTGGTTCGGAATATTTGGATACATGACTTGGTTTTGGTTTAAATTCTATTCTTTATATTTCAAATCAAGAAGTTAAGGTTTCAGAGGTTTTCAATGAATTTAAGAAAATGAGTTAGGTTATTCTCCCCTGAAGTCTTGAGACTCCGCTGAGGAATTTTATGACCGAATCCTGATTTAGAAATGAATGATTTTGAGTCTCTCGAAAGATGATTTTGAATTTGGCATGGTTTTGAGATTGTTTGAAAGTGTTGGAAAGAAGTGGAAAGTGGCTCCGTTTTGAAAAGTGATTATTGGCAAGGTGTGAATTGAATACGGTTGTTATTTAAAAGTAAATGGGCCAAGAATGATTTTGAAATAAGATATTGAGCCTGATTGATGTGTTGAAAAATTTTTTCTGAAAAACCACTGGACTACTGTTTTATATTGAGGGTATGAGACGCTATGCACCCGGCAGGGGCTACGGTTGGATCCCGCCTGTCGAGGTAGCGGCGGCAGCGTAAGGGCGGTGGTTCGTCCCGCTTGCGGTGAGATGCGAGGTCGGTGGCAAGAGTATCCCGCTCGCATCCCTTCGGATCAATAGAGCGTGCAGGCGCAAAACCCTAGACAGTGATCTGAGCACTATATCTCGGGGGTTCCCATATGATGATTTCGAAGGGCGACATCTCCATAGAGATGTGTCGAGTTGGCAATTGAACCGACAATGTGATATCACAGCCTGTAGGACAGACATTCATCATTTGCATTTATGTGACATTGTTTGGGTATGCATATTGTAATTGGTTTGTCTATGTGAATACTTATGTTAACTGCTAACTGCTATATTTGTTGTAATTGCTATTGATTGTGTTTGAACTAAATTATTTGTGATTGTGTTTGATTGGTTGGTTTGTGATGAATTGGTTGATGATTGAGTTGTTTGGGCCGGGGGCCGTGTTAGATTGGATAGGCTTGAGGCCGTGGTTGGTATGTTGAGTTCTAGTTCTGTATAAAGTATCTGACTGCTTCAGTATAGACTTAATGAACCTATGCTTGGAACAGGATGAACATTTATACCACGTAGGTAACTGCTTTCACGGTTGTGGTCTAGAAAAGTATGAAAAATCAAACTCTTACAGCATAGACTTAATTGAACCTATGTTTGGGACATGTTGGTCATTCATACTGTCTAGGAAAAACTTTTCAGATTTTGCAAGAAAGGAAAAGGGTTTTGTTTTAAAATATTTGAGAAATTTACCAAGTCTTCAAAATGGATTTTCTAGATTTCGAATGTGTACTCAAGGTTTTTGGAAAGACTCATAAGACGAGTGATGATCGCTGTACTCTAAGAATAATTCTATTTTACGTATCTTGTTATAGCAATTTCTGTAACCCTATAGTGAGAACAAGCGAGGACGACGTTCTCACTCCTCTACAGGTTATTCCTTTTCAGGATATGGACGACGAAGCTTCAGAAGATTTATTTTCATTTTCTGTTTATTCGGTATTTTTGTATTATCTTAGCTATTATTTTTCCCTCGCCTTTATCTTTATTAAGTTTGTAAGAGGGATAGGAAATTATGATATGTATGTTTGTAAGCTAGAGTTATGTATATATATATATATGGTTTGTATGTACATGTATGTTTATGTTTTCAACGAAAAAGTGTTTTTGAAAGGTTGTGCGGTTTTAAATTTTAAACAGGCTCTTATTTTAGTATTAAATAGTATAAGAGTCGTAGTAATATTCGAGCTATCAGAGCAGCGCAGCCGGAAGCGTGACTTTTGATAGTTAGGGTGTTACAGAAGGCAAACTAAAGTTTGACGAAGGAAAAAAATAGATGAAGGTCGGCACTGATCCCTTCGATATCAGTGCTAGTTTTGTTGAACCAAAATTTTTGGGGGTTAATATGGCTTCACTTCTCTGGAGTTTGACTCTTCCTTAGGAGATTTTTAAGCCAATATAAAGTAAAAGAAGGGTTGTTGAATTTTCTAATGCATATAAAGCTGAAAGATACGAATGTTTCATTATGCCCAAGGTGCAAAACTATTTGACGCTGAAACAGCTACTATCTTTGAAAGGGAAGAAATGAAAAAAGAATTAGCTCATAAAGAAGAGCAAGCTTGACAGTGACATTCGACAAGGCATTCAGAGGCTCAATCTTCTCAAAACCCTTAGGATAACTATTTGCCTTTGTTCTATTGATCCCAAGCTATTAGGGTCATATGGATAAAAAATTGCAAAGAGTTTAGAGATCGGGAAGTGCGAGAGCATGAACAGCAACAGGCTGAATGTGGCTACCATGGACGAAGTCGAGGTCGAGGTCATAACCCAAACACTTGAGGAAAAACTGGGGGAATCGAGGCGGTGGACGATTCCATCAAGTGTATACTAGATCAGGGGACAAAACCATCTACATTGGATTCTATAGTTTTCCCGACAAATGGTGAGATATTTGCCAACGGAAAAGAACATGTTATTATCGAAGGGAAAGATAAAGCTGTTGAAGCTTCATTGCCCAAAACAAATACATCTAATACTCTGATCCTGATCTTGATGAAGATTTTTTCGAGGAAGAGAATGAGGAGATGACTAGTATTATTTCTATTATACCTTCTGAATTCGTTGGTCAATATGAAGGTAGTCTTAGTGGAGAGTACAATGCTGACTCCATTGACAAGGACGCTTTTGCCTTCATTTGTGAAAATGAGGAAGTATGGTGTTTTAACAAACCTATTAAAAAGCAAAAGGCACATCTTTGACTGTTGCATATTAAAGCAACTTTGAGTGGCATCCTAGTTAACAAGGTCCTCATTGATGGTGGTTCTGCTATCATCCTTCTACCAAAGAGAATGCTACTTAAAGTCGAAAAACATATCGATGACTATAGTGGGGTTTTAACTCGGGCAAAAGGTCTAGCTACTCTCATGGTTAAAGTGGGGTCATGGACTAGAAGGACTATGTTAGTGGTAGTTACTTCCAGACTCCAGAGCCAATTATAATGCCTTACTTGAGCGTGACTAGATTTATGGTGTGGGAGTCGTGCCTTTGTTTATGCATCAAAGTCTTCTCTTTTGAACTGATGAAGGAAAGACTGAAGTGATTAGGGCTGATGATAGCCTTTATGTCGAGCAGATGCATGTTGAATTCAAGGTTTATAATGACAAGTTAAAGTCTCTTGATGTCGACAGGAACCTCAGTCTCTATAATTGTGAAGGTTGTTTTCTAACTACTGAGGGGTTCAGCGTAAAGCTCAGGCTCCCAAAGGTCGACTATACTCCAATTGGTTGGGAGTACTTAAAAAAAGAGGGGTCTCGATCAACAAAATCTACCAAATGTCTAATGAAGAAGAAGTTGTGTCGATATATTTATTTTCTTTTAAGTAATTATGTAGCTGGTTTTAATTCTGCAACATGTACTTTTCTTTCTTGTAGTGTTTCTTTTGATGAAGTTGAACCTGTTAGGGCTTTAAATTATGCAACATGAAGTTTACTCTCTAGTTCGGATTTGGCTAATAAAGCCAATATAATAGGGATTTATTTTCTGCAACATGTACTTTTCCTTCTAGTTTTAGGATTTCAAGTTCAGTTTGTTTTGATAGAGCCCATATTGTCAGTCAACTTCTTGTCGATGTATCTCAAGCATTGATGAGTGGATAATTTATATGCTTTTTGGCATTGTTTTTACATAGTTCTTAGTATGATTTAGTTAGTTTTTAGTATATTTTTATTAGTTTTTAAATAAAATTCACATTTCTGGATTTTACTATGAGTTTGTGTGTTTTTCTGTGATTTCAGGTAATTTCTGGCTGAAATTGAGGGACTTGAGCAAAAATCAGATTCTGAGGCTGAAGAAGGACTGCAGATGCTGTTGGATTCTGACCTCCCTGCACTCAAAGTGAATTTTCTGGAGCTACAGAAGTCCAAATGGTGCGCTCTTAATTGCGTTGGAAAGTAGACATCCAGGGCTTTTCAGAAATATATAATAGTCCATATTTTGCCCGAGTTTAGACGACGCAAACTGGCATTCAACGCCAGCTTCCTGCCCTATTCTGGAGTTAAACGCCAGAAACAGGTCGTAAAGTGGAGTTAAACACCAGAAATAGTTTACAAACTGGCGTTTAACTCCAAGAAAGACCTCTACATGTGAAAGCTTCAATGCTCAGCCCAATCACACACCAAGTGGGCCCTAGAAGTGGATTTCTGCATCATTTACTCATTTTTGTAAACCCTAGTAACTAGTTTAGTATAAATAGGACTTTTTACTATTGTATTTACATCTTTGGATCATCTTTGATCAGTTTTATGCTATCTTAGACCTTTATGGGGGCTGGCCATTCGGTCATGCCTGAACCTTCATCACTTATGTATTTTCAACGGTAGAGTTTTTACACACCATAGATTAAGGTGTGGAACTCTGCTGTTCCTCAAGAATTAATGCAAAGTACTATTGTTTTTCTATTCAATTCAAGCTTATTCCTATTCTAAGATATTCATTCGCACCCAAGAACATGATGAATGTGATGATTATGTGACGCTCATCACCATTCTCACCTATGAACGCGTGCCTGACAACCACTTCCGTTCTACATGAAAATGAGATAGAATGAGTATCTCTTAGGTATCTAATACAGGGGACCGAGTCCGAGATATTAGAATCTTCGTGGTATAAGTTAGAATCCATGGACGGCCATTCCTGAGATCCGAAAAGTCTAAACCTTGTCTGTGGTATTCCGAGTAGGATTTGGGAAGGGATGGCTGTGACGAACTTCAAACTCGCGAGTGCTGGGCATAGTGACAGACGCAAAAGGAGCACTGAATCCTATTCCAGTATGATCAAGAACCGACAGATGATTAGCCATGCAGTGACAGTGCATTAGACCATTTTCACTGAGAGGACGGGATGTAACCATTGACAACGGTGATGCCCAACATACAGCTTGCCATGGAAAGGAGTATGAAGGTTGGATAAAGACAGCAGGAAAGCAGAGGTTCAGGAGGAACAAAAGCATCTCTATACGCTTATCTGAAATTCTCACCAATGAATTACATAAGTATCTCTATCTTTATTTTATGTTTTATTTATCGTTTAATTATCAAATCTCTAAAACCATTTGAATCCGCCTGACTGAGATTTACAAGGTGACCATAGCTTGCTTCAGGCTGACAATCTCCGTGGGATCGACCCTTACTCACATAAGGTTTATTACTTGGATGATCCAGTGCACTTGCTGGTTAGTTGTGCGAAGTTGTGACAAAGTGTGATTCACGTTTGAGAGCACCAAGTCTTTGGCGCCATTGTTGATGATCACAATTTTGTGCACCAAGCATCTTGTACTCAAAAGGATTCAACAACTGTTTTGGCTAATGATATCAATAAATGTAGTTCTTTCTGTCATAATTCTAATAAATTTTCTTTGGATAGTATATATGATCTTGAACCTTTGGGTTTTGAAAAAACTTTTATTCATGATGATCATATCAAGAAAGGTTTTGAATCACAAGACCCACTTGAGGAAATTAACTTGGAAACTAATGAAGTTAACAAGCCCAACTTACATTACTAAAAATATTAATCCCTATTTTTTAGAAAGATTGATTAAGCTATTGGGTGAATACAAAGATTGTTTTGCTTGAGATTATGACAAAATGTCTGGTCTTAATCGTTCTTTGGTTGAACATCGCTTACCATCGAAGCCAAATTTTTGGCCTATTAAACATGCTCCTCGACATTTTGCACCTAAAATTAACCTTAAAATTAAGGAAAAGATTGAGCGATTTATCAAAGTCAAATTCATTCGCACTGCTCGATATGTTGATTGCGTGTCGAACATAGTTCTAGTGATCAAGAAAAATGGACGCATTTGTATAGACTTTCACGATTTAAATGCTACTCCAAAGATGAGTACCATATGCCAATAGGAGACATGTTAATTGATTCTGCTGTGGGGAATGAATTTTTAAGCTTCATGGAGGGGTATTCTAGATATAATCAAATTTTTATTGTTGAAGAACATGTGTCAAAAATAACGTTTCGATGTCTTGGTGCTTTAGAAACTTATGAATGGGGGATGATGACTTTTGGATTAAAAAATACAAAGGATCATATCAAAGAGCCATGAATGTTATTTTTCATGAATATCTTGGCAAGTTTATGGAGATTTATATTGACAATGTCATGGTCAAATCAATTTCAACGGATCAATATTTTGAGCATTTATGTAAAGCATTTGAAACTATGCGTTGAAAGGATTTAAAAATGAATAATTTAAAATGTGTTTTTAGTGTTTCTGCTGGTAATTTCCTGGGTTTTGTGGTTCAAAAGAAGGGAATTGTAATTGATCAAAACAAAGCTAAAACTATTTTAGAGTTACCACCACCAAGATCAAAGAAAGAAGTCCAATCTATTTTAGACAAAGTTAATTTCTTGCATCGATTTATTTCTAATTTATCTAGTTGAACAAGAATATTTTTGTATCTTTAATAAAATTAAAAGGCAAATCACATTATTTATGGATTGATGCCCATCAAGAAGCTTTTGATTCCATTAAAACTTATCTTGCCAATGCTCCTATTATAGCAACCGTTTGAGCATTTGAACCTTTGAAATTATACATTTCAGCTTCTACTACTACAATCGGATGCATATTAGCCTAAGCTGATGAAGTAGGCAATGAAAGGGTAATATATTATCTAAGATGAGTACTATTTGATGTTGAGTCTCTATATTTCCATGTCAAAAATTATGTTTGTCACTATTATTCTTGCATGAAGCTCAAATATTACATGGTTGCTAAAACTATTAAAGTCATTGCAAAGACAGATTTTGTAAAGTATATGCTGTCTTACCCACTCTTGTGCGCTTGAATAGGTAAATGGATGCTTACTTTGACCGAATTCGATTTACAGTATGTCCCTGCGAATGACCAAGTCATTGCAGATTTCTTGGTCGATCGACCGGGTAATCTAAATGACCAAGAGACAGATTATGTCAAAGTCAAGCCTTGAAAATTGTATTTTGATATATCAAAACACAAAGATGGCGTTGGCATTGGTATTTTAATTATATCCCCAAATGATATCCTATCAAAATTTTTTTTTGAATTGAAATTTCTTTGTTCTAATAATATGGCTAAATATGAGATATTAATACTTGGTTTAGAGTTTTTAGTTAGCAAAGGGGCACAAGATGTCGAAATATTAGGAGATTCTCAATTGGTATTGAAATAATTATCCAAAGAGTTTAAGTGTGTAAATGAAATTCTACAAAAGTATTTGTTAGCAGCATGAAATTATTAATATCATTTCGACATGTGTCATTAATTCACATCCCAAGGATTTTTAATGAAAATGTGAATGAATTAGCCTATATTATTTCAAAATACAAAATCTCTCCTTATACATTGAACAAGTTAGCAAAGGTACAACAAATTTTAGTGCCAATTGGAGAAAGATAAGTGTTGGTGATAGATGATTGGGATGATGATGATTGCCAAAAACAACCGCTTCGTATTTAAAGAATCTTAATACACATATTGATTGAAAATTAAAGTTGCAATCGATGAACTTTGTGATGTTGGGAGACGGATTATATAAAAAAAGTGTCGATGGGAATGTTATGAAATGTCTAAGCTAATTTGAGGATATGATTGCTTTAGGTGAAGTCCATGAAGGAATTTGTGGGGCACATCAAGTTGGTGAAAGAATGAAATGGGTTATTCACCGTGATCAAGTGTTTTTGGCCAACTATGGTAAAGGATTGTATTGGATATGCTAAGGCTTGTATGGAATGTCAAAAACATGGGATAGTTCAACAAGGCAGCATTTGGTTTATCAATAAGTTGAGACATAGACACAGAGACATAGACATTAAAGACATAGATACAAATTATCAGTGTATATGTATTGTGTTTGGTAAAAATTGAACAAGACACAATAAAAATTGTAAAAAGTCTATATTAACCCTATAATAAGCTTTTTCAGAAAAAAAAAATTATTCACTACCGCTGCCAGTAACCATCCCCTCTACCACCATGGATTCATCATTACACACACCAACAAAAATCAATTAGCAAAAAATAGCTAAGAAATTTCACAACAATCACTATTTGGGAGTAAAGAGGAAGGCAAGAACATCATCTTTTTTTTTTAAATAAACAAAAAGAAAAACAAAAGAGACAGATCAATGGTGAGGCAAAAATTAAGAAGGATTGCATAGTGCAGAGTGGCAAAAAAGGGAAGACGGCAACGTGAGAGGGACATATAATGGCGCATCTTGGAAAGTAAAGAATATGAACCCAGCAGCACCCACAGCTGCATCACCGAACAAGCAACAATGGTAGCATGTCGTGACCGGCAACATACAAGATAAACCAAGATCTGAGAACAAGTGGAAGCGAAAAAAGAGAGACATAAGGAGTGGTAGCCAAAAAACGAAAGAGGAGAGAGGAGAAAACAACACAAAGGGATAGAGGGGGAAGAAGAAAGGAGAGTATATCATGCATGGAGGGAGGGAGTAAGGTGAGAAAGAAGAAAGAAGGGTCTGAGTCTCTGGATAACAAGGGGTAAAAATGAAAATAATTTGTGTCTCATGTACTGTGTCTTCGTGTCTCACCTTCAAGCTGGTACACAAAATTTGTGTATTTGTGTATACCTGTGTCCATCCGTATCCTAAAATATTCTATGTATTAACTAACCAAACAATATACATGTACTATTGTGTCTGTGTCTTGGCTAGACATGGACACTAACCAAACATTGCCCAAGTGCCTGCATTAGACTTGCTTTCCATTATCAAGCCATGGCCATTTTGAGGTTGAACTTTAGATTTAATTAGTTTGATTTATCCATCGTCATTGAAGGGTCATAAGTACATTTTAGTAGTGATTAATTATTTTACCAAATAGGTCGAAGTTATAGCTTTGGTTAATGTAACACAAAATGTTCTTGTAGATTTATCAAGGAAAATATTATCTATCGATATGGTATTTCCCAGACAATAAGTATTGACGAAGGGACTATGTTCGTTGGTCGACACATAACTAAATTTGCAGCATCTATGAGTATTAAATTGGTTACATCAACGCCTTACTATGTACAATCAAAAGGCTAAGTAGAGGCAGCGAATAAAATCATAATAGGTTTAATTAAAAAACATGTTGGACGTAAACCTCATAATTGGCATGAAACTTTAAGCCAAGTGTTGTGGGCATATCGAATTCATCACGAGGGTCGAATAAAACATCTCCTTATAAGTTAGTTTATAGCCACGATGTTGTTTTTGCCTTTAGAAATTAATTTGAATACTATAATAGTGATGAAACAAGAATATTTCCTTGTCGAGGATTATTGGAATGCAATGTTCGAGAATTGAACAAGTTAGACAATGAGCGTTTAATGGCATTGCATATTATTATTCGACAGGGAAAAAAACTAATAGCTATAATCGATGCGTCAAGAGTAAAGTATTTCAAAATGGCGAGTTAGTGATGACGGTTATTCTTCCGTTTGAAAAGAAATCGAAAGTATATAGTAAATGGTCACCAAATCGGGAAGGTCCTTACTAAATAGTCAAAGTGTATTTAGGAAATGCATATCAAATTAAAGACACTGATACTGGTAGAAAAGTGAAATCAATAAATGGTAAATACTTAAACTAATTCAAAGTTAACAAGTCAAGCGAATGACAATCAACTATCAAAAAGTGTTATGGAAAACGAAAAAGCATCATAGAATTTAAAGGATTACAAAATTCACTTAGCATACCAAACTCTCAATCATCATATGGTTGCAAAAGTTGATCCAGTTCATCTTTCAGTCCGTTTTGTTCTCGCTCGAGCATTTGAAGCTTTTGCAATTATTTCTTTTTTACATCACGAATATGAGTAGCTCGAGCCTCTAGATCAGTTTTCTCCTTCGATAAGGATATAATCTCTTGATCAAGAGTTTGTTTCCTTTGTTGAATCTTTTTGAAGGGACCTCGAAGAAGGGTCTCATTCTGTTCGACCTCAGCAAGCTCTCTCTTTAATGCTTCTTTTCTTTTTGCAAGATGGTCCAATTTGACAGAAGCAGTATTTAAATGAGTTTCAAACTTTGAAAACTTTTCCTTCTTGATAACTAGGGAAGCGTCAAGCTTTGTATCTCAATCTTTGATTGTTCTTAATTTTTTCCTCTAGTCTTCAAGTTTGCCACGGTCTTCGAAAAGTTTATTAACATGTTTGAAATTAAATATTGGAGCTCAAAATTTCATTGAGAGTAGTGTTCAGATCGTCTCGAGTGGATCGTGCTTCGACAGGGTTGGCAAGCAAAGTTCTCAACTGTTTCAAAATTTTAAACATGTTGGGATCCATGGTGGGCTTGGTCGATACTTGATGTTGAACTTCTTTAATAGAACTTGGAATTTTAGAACTAGTCACTAAATATACTAATTTGTTTCCAGAAATTGACAAACCTTTATCCTTCCCTTTGGAAATTTTGGACATGACGCCAAGGAGTGCACTAAGGTCAAGTACATCTTGATCCACCTTTTTTACTTCAATTTCTTGGTCAATTTCTTTGGAGTTAAGTTAAAGCAAATGAGAATGTGGATCTTGCTCAAATGGGGTGATGTCTTGGTCCTTGAAAATTGGGATCAGGTTTGCAATATTCAAGCCACCTCTAACATTCTTTGCAGGGCTAGCTTCCTTATTTTCTTCGATATCAAAAGGAAGTGTTGAATCAAAGCTGGATAAAGTCGAAGAATATATGGCCAGTCTTTAGTTTTCGGTCCTTCCACATGAGGGTCAGTTTCTGTGATTTTGGAAGAAGCAGCCATTTCCTACATATCAAAGTAAATGAAGGTAATATTCTAAAATTAGTTATGAGAATATGTACAGAGTAGTGTAAATACCTTAATAGCTCCTGAATCTACCAAGTTGAGAGAATTGGAGGAAACATCCTTAAAGTTTGTGTCGACATTCCCAGTGCTTGATATTGAAATCTTAATGTTGGAACCTTTGGAGGAAGAGTTGGTGGATTTGGTTGGTTCTTGGGGTAAAGCTTGTCCTTGCTTGGATTTATAAAAAAAGAAACATACTGAAGTTAATGAACTATTAATAAAAGCAAAATTAAAAGATCAAAGTTTATTTTGATTTACCTCTGCTAAATTTGAAGCTGTAGATGATGCTTTCGATACTCTAATTTTCTTCTTGAAAGTTTTGGAGGTTTCTTCTTTACGTTTTGATACTGCTTTGGTAACATGTTTCTCAACTATTGTAGGATAAACCTTTATCATACTAAACAAAATTTGTTGAGGACTTCGATCATATTCTAAAAAATACTTTTGCCACAATATAAGAAAGGACTTGGTTGCATAGGAGCTAGAAACGAAGTTGATAGGTTCGTAATCAAATCGGCGAGCTTCATTTTGATTTAATAGCTGATATATCTGCTTCATCAAGTTCTAAACTTTCTTACCAAGGTGACTCGACAATTTCGACTAGGGGTGGAAGTGCATCGGGCTACTTGATAAGGACTTGTGGCTCGACTTGTTTTAGGCTTAGCTCAGCTTGGCTCATTTTATTAAACAAGCTAGGCTTGGACTTTTTGTAAAACCTATTAGTTAAAAAGGTCAAGCCATAGGCTTTAAAAAAAACTACGAAGCTCGTTGGGTTGGCTCGTCAAAATATTTTTTTGTACAAATATCTTACTCCTAGTTTAGACTTTCAACTATTCACTTATATTAAATACAAAACAAAACTAAAAAGAATCAATAGTCAATACTAATTAAGATCGTAGTTTTTTGTTCAAAGAAAAAGTTTATGGATTATAAGTATGATTATGATATGTGACTAAGGATTGATATATAAATGATTTTTTTTACAAATTATGAATTATAAATTTTAGAATCCATTTAATATGAATTTAGATTTTTAAGTTTATTATTTTTTGAGGTTTAATTCATGAAACAGGATTTTCAAATAGGCTCGTGGGATTGTCATGCTTTAAACAGGCTGGGCTTGAGCCTGAAAAAAAGCCTATGAGAGGTAATAGGCCTAGGCTTAGGCCGTCTATTTACAACATTGGTCTGGTGGTGCGGAATTTATAACCCACAAACTAACCGGCAAGTGCACCGGGTCGTACCAAGTAATACCTCAGGTGAGTGAGGGTCGATCCCACGAGGATTAATGGATTAAACAATGATGGTTGATTAATTTACTTAGTTATGCAAACAGAAAATAGTGTTTGAGAGTTCAAAGACATTAAACAATATAAAGAATATTAAAAGAGCAAGTAAATAAGTTGGGAATAAAATATGGAGAAGGCAATTAAGGCTTCAGAATTATCTATTTTCTGGATTGATTTTTCTTATTAATTTATTTTAATCATGCAAGATTTAATTCATGGCAAACTATATGTGACTAGACCCTAATTCCTTAGACCTTCCTAGTCTCCTCTAAAATACATCAACTGCCAATTCCTTGGTCAATTAATTCCAATTAGAGGGTGAAGCTTAATTCTAGTTTATATGCCACAAAAATCCTAATTACCCAAATATAAAAGGATTATATGTCATGTATCCCGTTAAATCCAAATAATTAAAATTTAGGAGAAATTGTTTTCAAGTTGTTGTTCAAGTAAAGAGCTTTTCCAAATTATACAAGAACTCAATTAGAACATGGGTCATACTTCCGTTCCACCCAAGTTCATAAATTAAAGAACGAAAATAATTCTTGAAATATAAATCAAAACATGAATTAAAATAAAGAAAATAATAGAATCAATCCTTACAAATAGACAGAGCTCCTAACCTTAATAATGGAGGTTTAGTTGCTCATGGTTCAAAGAGAAAAATAAGGATTGTAAATTGGGCTCAGGTGGTATGAAAAGTTAACTAATTCCCATTTTATATCTAATCCTAATTAATTTAAAATCTATCTTCTAAAACTAAAATAATATCTTTTCCTATTTTTTTAAATAAAATAAAGTTTAAATCAGAATTAATTAAAGCAATCAGCATGTCTTTAATTGATGGATAGGGACCACTTGCTTCGTAGGGTCCACGCCTAACTTGGAGTGGGCATAACCATTCTTGTGTGAATCTCCCTTGAGTCTCTGCTATCCCCTGGCTCTAGTCTGTGTTTCTAGGCCGAAAACTGGGTCGAAACTCGGCCTGAAATCGCCCCCAGCATTTTCTGCGAATTCTTCACGTGGCGCATGTCACGTGTACGCGTCATTCACGCGTACGCGTCAGGTACGCGCACGCATCGCTGTGCAACTTTGCTTTTCACGCGTACGCATCAGGCACGCACACACGTTGCTCCTTGCTGGTCAGCTTCTTGGTTTCTTCTCTTTCTCTGCAGAAACTTCATCAAATCCATCCGAATGCTACCTAAAATAAATAGAAATGGACAAGACTCAAAGTAGCATCTATAGTGGCTAAAAGATAATTAATTCTTGATAAAACTTAACAAATTACATGCAAATTCACTAAGAAAAGGTAAGAAAGATGCTCACGCATCACAACACCAAACTTGAATTGTTGCTTGTCCTCAAGCAACCAAACTAATATAAGCTTAGAATGTGAATTTGCATAAGAATGAGAGTTCGATTAAGCTCATGTCTCTTCTTATAGTGGGGTTTATAACTACAATCCTGAATAGTTTTGGCATCTCACTCTCCTTTGAATCAGAAGGATGTCAGTGTCATTCGAAATTAGAATCCGGATAATATTATGAATTCTCTGATCTTTTGTAACTCAATTTAACCCTTGAACACAGTAATTTTTCTTTTCTTTAGTGCTTTGCACCTTGAGCCTAGCCGTGACTTTAAATGTTTTGTCTCAAGCTTCACTTAACACAGAAACACCACAAGCACTTAACTGAGGAAGTCTCTTTAAGTTCTGATTTTTCTTTCAGTTACTCCCAGACAGTGGTGCTCAAAGCCTTTGGCATACTCTGCTAATTGCAATTGATCTCGACTCTAAATGTTTTGTCTCAAGGATTACTTAACACAAGAACACCACAAGCATGTGACTAGGGAAACAACTCTTTGAGCTTTTAATCATGTCTGACCTCCCTAGTTATTGATGCTTAGAGTGTTGGACCTTGCTTTTATATCCCTTCTCTTTTTTTTTTTTTGCTGTTTCTTTTGCTTCAAGGATTAAATTTTTGTTTATTTCAGAGAAGTCATAATAATTCTCTAAATCCCTGTTCCTTGTATATCAACATTCTTTGATTCAAATTTAAATATGCACTGTTCATGTCATGCATTCAGAGTCACAGAAAATACCACCACATGTAAGTGAATAAGACTATTCTTCAATATAAACTCAATTTCTCATGCAATACATCACTTCTTTTTTCTTTTTCTTTTTAGATTCAAGTTCAGTGAGTGGTACATGAGACAAATAACAGAATGAAACTAATTTTAAGAACTGAAATCAAAGCAACAGAAAATAGAAAACAACAAAATAAGAATGGAAAAGAAATAGAATGAAAGGAACTCAACCACCTCAGTTATTCTAGTGGCCATCTCATTCCTCCATGAAGAACCTTCATTTCCCTTTGGTGCTATTAAAATAAACAGAAAAGCCATAAGCGTAGCGACATCAACACCAAACTTAAAGGTTTGCTTGTCCTCAAGCAAAGAAGAACTGAAAACAAAAACAAATAGTAAGATGAAGGAAGAATAAACAAGAGAGTATTAGGATAGGGGTGGATGATTTGAAATCAGGTACTGAGGGGTTTAATTTGGGCGTCGCATGCGACGCGTGCGCGTAAGGCACGCGTACGGGTGGATCGCGCGAATTTCAAGTGACGCATATGCGTCTGGCACGTGTACGCGTGGATTTGGTTTGTGCGAATCACGTGAAAGCAGCCGCGCACACGCACAAATCTCTGTTCGCGTGGCTTGGGAATCAAAATTTTCATATGACGCGTGCGTGTCATGTACGCGCACGCGTGGATGGCCATTTGCGCAAATGACGTGCACGCATCAGGGATGCGTACACGTGATCAACTTTGTGCCTCTGGCACACTTCCAGCCCCAAGCCATCACAACTCTCTGCCCAAACTCTCATTGATGCCGATTTTTAGGGTCACGCGTACGCGTCAGGGACGCGCACGCGTGGGTGGCCATTTGCGCAAACGACGCGCACGCGTGAGGTACGCGTATGCGTGATGCGGCTTATGCGCCCAGCACAGTTCCAGCCCCACTCCTGCTCAACTTTCTATCCAATTTTATTTTTCACGCACACACATATGACGTGTACGCGTCAGTGATGCTTGCGCGTCGGGTGCTCTTTTTGTGTGTGTGTGTCGCCTGAAGTGTTCGGTTCCTGTTATAAAATAGCTGCATGATCAGAAAAACAATAAAACTCAATAAAAATCAAATAAGTAAGAAAACTACTACTACGGAAAATAACTAAGGATATGAAATTATCGAGTTGCCTCCTGACAAGTGCTTCTTTAATGTCACTAGCTTGACGGTCTGTTTTGCTAATTCAGTAGATGAGCGGACCTCTGGCGATCGATCTCGCCTCCAAGATAGTGCTTCAACCTCTGGCCATTCACTGTAAATTTCCTGTCAGAATTCTCTTCTTGTATTTTCACATGACCATATGGTGAAGATCTGGTAACCACAAACGGTCCTGACCACCGAGATTTCAGCTTCCCGAAAAAGAGTTTGAGCCTTGAATTATACAGAAGCACTCTCTGTCCTGGCTCAAAGACTCTGATGGCAATCTTCTTGTCGTGCAATAACTTGGTTCTCTCCTTATAGAGCTTGGCATTCTCATAAGCTGAATATCTGAATTCATCAAGCTCATTCAACTGAAGCATCCGCTTGATTCCTGCAGCTTCTGAATCAAGATTTAGATATCGGATTGCCCAGTAAGCTTTATGCTCCAGTTCAACTGGCAAGTGACAGGCTTTGTCATAGACCAACTGATAAGGGGACATGCCGATAGGAGTCTTGTAAGCTATCCGGTATGCCCAGAGAGCATCATCAAGCTTCCTAGACCAGTCCTTTCTTGAAACACTAACGGTCTTCTCTAAAATCCTCTTAAGTTCCCTGTTGGAAACTTCAACCTGTCCACTTGTCTAAGGGTGATAGCGGGTTGCCACTTTATGACGGACTACATATCTCTGCAGAAGAGAGTCCAGCTGTCTGTTACAGAAGTGGCTTCCACCATCACTAATGAGTGTCCTTAGGACACCAAACCGGTTAAAGATATATCTCTGAAGAAAGCTCATTACCACCTTGGCATCATTGGTGGGTAGACCTACAGCTTCCACCCACTTGGACACATAATCTATTGCCACTAGAATATAGTTATTTGAATGTGAGGGTGGGAAAGGTCCCATGAAATCAATACCCTACACATCAAACAACTCAACCTCAAGAATCCCCTGCTGTGGCATTTCATGGTTGGCAGGGAGATTTATGGATTTTTCACATTTGTCACAGTGCTTCACAAATGCTCGAGTCTCTGAAGAGAGTCGGCCAGTAAAACCCGATATGAAGGACCTTTGTAGCTGTCCTTTCACCACCAAAGTGGCCTCCATACTCAGAACCATGACAGTGCCAAAGAATCTACTGTTTTTCTTCATCTGGGGCACATCTCTGGATGATACCATCTGAACACCTCTTAAAAAGGTATGGTTCCTCCTAAATGTAGTACTTTGCATCAGTCAATAGCTTCTTCACTTGTTGCCTACTGTACTCCCTTGGGATAAAATTCATGGCCTTATAATTTGCAATGTCTGCAAACCATGGAGCCTGCTGAATGAGGAACAATTGCTCATCCGAAAACGTCTCAGTCATAGCTGTGGGTGGTTGTACTCCTGCTTCAGGCTCAATTCTGGAGAGATGGTCATGAAGGTTGTGGTAGGCTTAGAAAAGGGGTGTTGAATCTATGCCTTCCTTTTAAGTTGCTGTTATGACCCTTTTTAAACAAACTTTCAATTCTGATTCTATTTGTACTCAGTAGTGAAAATTTATGAGACAATTTATTTTTGTCTCATGAATATCAGAAAACAGAACTTAGCAGAGAATAGAAAAGCTAACTCCAGCATGTATCCTGGTTCGGTTGCCTTACGCTATGCAACCTACATCCAGTCTCCTCCACAACATTGGAAGAATTTTCACTGTAGTTAACAGTATTACATACACCAATTTCACAAGATTGACCCAATCCTTTCACACTCAAGTTCTAACCTAACTTGACATTGGCTATGCTAATACCTAACTATTCACTCTTAGTGCTAACCCAACTAAGAAAGGGATACCCCATAGGTACAAGATACAAGACATAGACATACCTAAAGAAATCTGAAATAACTCTAGGCTTTTCTCTCAAGTGTATCACTCAGCCTTTTTCCACTCATGGCTTTTACTTGAGCTTTCTCACAATGCCTTTTCTCACAAGAAATTACAGAAAGATAAACATAGAAAAGTACATTACAATCTGTAAAACATGAAGGAGATTGACTTCATCAACAGCCTCTTTGCTATGTGCAAAACCAGATTTGCAAACCTCAGATACAGTTCTTCAGTATTGGCCGAATGCTTCTTTGAAAGAAAGCATTATCCAAGTAGAGGAACTTCTTTACAGAACACAACTCTCAAACTCTGGTTTTTTCTCCTTGCTTCTGAATGAGCAGAAAGTCTTCTTTTATCTCCTTGCATGTTGCTGGGTTCTTCTTCCAAGGTCAGCTCCTTGAGCCTTGAGCTTCACCAACCCACAGATTCACTTTTTCTCATTAAACCTTAGAGTAGAAACTTTGCTTCTGACTTCCCCATCTTGACCGAAAGCCATAAAGCAGCAACCACAAAAGTCTTCCAATGGTCAACTTAATCTGAGCCCTTGAAAACCAACTTGGTCCGCAAGACATGTTTGAGACCGTGAATTTACAACAGAGAGGAACATAAATCCTCTTTTCCATATAGCTCAAAACAGAGATACAGAGAGTTGAAGATGAAAAGAAGAAAGTGTGTTGCATGTAAAAGAAAATGGATTACCTTTGACCTAAGCTTGATATGGTTTAAATTTGCTGATTAGACTTCTGTGTTTCAAGCTTGGACTTTCTCTTTCTTGCTTCTTTGATGATCACCTTAGGGAAGAAGTTTTCTCTTTCTCTTTCTCACTTTTCTGAGTTTGTGATTTGACTAAGACAGAGAGGAAAGGAACGTTGCTTTGGAAGCAATGAGAAAGAGTGAAAATTTCAATCTTGTATGAGAAGCTTGGTGTGATCAACTTGAATTGATGGACACGGGCTTGGATCGGGTTTTATTTGCATGGCCCGTTTTGATTTTTCAGCTTTGTTTTCTCTTGGGCTTTGTTTATTTATTGACCCACCAACCTTGCTATATTATTTTCATTTTAATTTGGGCTGCTAAGTTTTGACCTGCAACAATAAATAATTAGTAATATGCAATTATAATTAATCCACACTAATTATTTATTTGCCAAAAATAATGTTTGTCATCATTAATTAATTTAGTTAATTTCTTAACTCAACAGGTCAACTACTTGATTTTCTGACCCTTTCCTGTCTTTTATCTCAATATCAAACTCCTGAAGGAGCAACACCCATCTGATTAATCTTGATTTAGAATCCTGTTTGGTTAGAAGGTACTTCAAAGCAGCATGATCAGTATAAACAATAACCTTAGAACTAAGTAAATAGGACCTAAACTTATCAATAGCATACACAACAGTTAATAATTCCTTTTCTGTAGTTGTGTAATTCTTTTGGGCATCATTTAGCACACGACTGGCATAGTAAATGACATGTACAAGCTTACCATGCCTCTGTCCTAAAACAGCTCCTATAGCAAAGTCATTGGCATCACACATCAATTCAAATGGTAAATCCCAGTCAGGGGGAGCTATAATGGGAGCAGAGATAAGGTTTGCTTTCAGAGTTTCAAAAGCATGCAGACAATTAGAATCAAAGACAAAAGGAACATCAGCAACCAATAGGTTTCTTAAAGGTTTAGCAATTTTAGAAAAATCCTTTATAAATCTTCTATAAAATCCTGCATGACCCAAGAAACTCCTGACTGCCTTAACATTAGTTGGTGGTGGTAATTTTTCAATTACCTCCACTTTTGCTCTATCAACCTCAATTCCCTTACTTGAAATCCGGTATCCAAGAACAATACCTTCTGTAACCATAAAATGACATTTTTTCCAATTTAAAACAAGGTTTGATTCTTGACACCGTTTCAAGACAAGAGATAAATGCTTAAAGTAGGATTCAAAAGAATTACCAAAGACAGAAAAGTCATCCATAAATACCTCAATAAACTTTTCAACCATATCAGAAAAAATTGAAAGCATACACCTCTGAAAAGTTGCTGGAGCATTGCAAAGTCCAAAAGGCATTCTTCTGTAGGCAAATACTCCAAAGGGGCATGTGAATGCTGTCTTCTCTTGATCTTGAGGGTCCACTGCAATTTGGTTATATCCAGAATAGCCATCTAGAAAGCAATAAAATGCATGACCAGCTAACCTCTCAAGCATCTGATCAATGAAAGGTAAGGAAAATGATCCTTCCTTGTAGCAGAGTTGAGCCTCCTGTAGTCTATACACATTCTCCATCATGTGACTGTCCTTGTAGGAATAAGCTCATTCTCTTCATTCTTGATCATTGTCATCCCTCCTTTCTTGGGAACTACCTGCACAGGACTTACCCAAGGACTGTCAGAAATAGAGTAAATAATACATGCTTCCCATAATTTCATTACCTCTTTTTGGACCACCTCTTTCATGGTTGGATTGAGTCTCCTTTGTGGTTGCACAACTAGTTTAGCATCATCTTCAAGGAGGATCTTGTGCATGCACTTGGTTGGACTAATCCCCTCCAAGTCACTAATGGTCCACCCAAGAGCTGTTTTATGGCTCCTGAGCACTAAAATAAGCGCCTCTTCCTCTTCAGACTTCAGGGAAGAGCTAATAATCACTGGATAGGAATTATTTTCACCCAAGAACACATATTTCAGAGAAGGAGGTAAAGGTTTGAGCTCAAGCTTGGGGGATTCCTCCTCTGCCTTAGGCGTGTGAACCATAGCCTTTTGGGGTGGTGAATCATCAACTTCCACTAACTCATATTCAGAGATAGGATCTAGAATGTCATCAAGTACCTCAACTTTCAGTACTTCTTGAACAAGTGGTTTAATAACATTAATTCTCATACACCCTTCAGAATCATTAGGGTGCTTGAGAGCTTCAAAAACATTAAGGACCACCTGTTCTTCATTGACCCTCAGGGTTAATTCACCCTTTTGCACATCAATCAAAGCTCTACCTGTAGCTAAAAAGGGTCTACCAAGAATAATAGAGGATTTTACATCCTCTTCCTTGTCTAATATAACAAAATCAGTAGGAAAAATAAAGGGTCCTACTTTCACCAGTAAATCCTCAACAACACCCACAAGTAATTAAATAGAAAGATCAGCAAGTTGAAGAGAAATACGAGTGGGTTTTACCTCCTCAATTTGAAGCTTTTTCATTACTGAAAGTGGCATGAGACTGATGCTAGCTCCAAGATCACATAAAGCTCTCTGAATGGTGACATCTCCAATGGTGCAAGGAATCACAAAACTCCCTGGATCTTGCATTTTCTCAGGAAGTTTATGTTGAATAATAGCACTGCATTCCTTGGTTAACACAACGGTTTCTTGCTCCTTCCAATTCCTCTTGTTAGTCAATAATTCTTTCATAAATTTAGCATAAAGAGGCATTTGCTCAAGAGCCTCTGCAAAAGAAATGTTGATCTATAGCTTCTAGAAGACATCTAAAAATTTAGAGAACTGCTTTTTTTTAGAAGCCTTCTGAAGCCTCTGAGGATATGGCATTTTTGGCTTATATTCAGGAGCCTTTGGCAGTGTAGGATACGTGTCAAGAGAGTCAGGGAACGGGTTGTCTGCACGCTTTGGAGGGGTGTGCTCCACTTTTTCCTTCTTCTCCTCTGGAGCTTTCTTTTCAACTAGCCCTTCATTGGCCCTTGTCTCAGAGCCAGCTGTTTTACCACTTCTCAATTGAATAACCTTGCAATCTTCTCTTGGGTTCACCACTATATCACCTGCAAATGTACTTGCAGACCTCTCAGGTATTTGCTTGCTCAGTTGGCCCATTTGCACTTCTAAGTTTCTAATGAAGGCTCTGGTTTCCTGAAAAAAACTCCTCATCATCTCCCAATTAGAATCTTCTTGGGATTTAGAGTTTGCTTGCTGAGGTGGTTATTGCTGCTGAGACTGAAATTGGCGGTTATTGTGATTGTTCTGTTGGAAGCCGTCCTGAGAATTATTGTTGAAGTTTTGAGGTCTCTGAGATTGGTCCTTCCATCCAAAATTTGGGTGATTTTTCTACCCCTGATTGTATGTCTTAGAATATGGATCATTGTTGGAATTTCTAGGACCACTCCCCATGTAATTGACCTGTTCAGAAGAGGATTGAGCATAATCATAATTATCATTTTGCACAAAATTACCTGTCATGTCATAAGAGACCTCTTGAGGTAAGTTGTGGGTGTTGATGGATGAGACTTGTATGCCACCCATCTGTTGAGTAAGTAGACTTATTTGCTGAGACATAAGCTTATTCTGAGCAAGAAGAGCATTAAGAGCTTCTACTTCCATAACACCCTTCTTTTGAGGAGCCTCAGAGTTTACATGATTCCTGTTAGATGAGTATAAATATTGGTTGCTAGCAACCAATTTAATCAGCTCAATAGTCTCCTCCGGTGTTTTCTTCTTGTGCAATGAACCACCTGTAGAATTATCTAAGCACATCTTGGATATTTCACCCAAGCCTTCATAAAAGATGTCTAGTTGGGTCCATTTAGAGAACATGTCCGGAGGGAATTGCCTAATCAGTAGCTTGTACCTCTCCCAAGCTTCATAAAGAGTTTCACCATCCCTCTACCTAAAGGTCTGAACCACCACCCTAAGCTTAGTCAGCTTCTTTGGTGGGAAAAATTTAGTAAGAAACTCAGTAACAACCTTGTCCCAAGTGTTCAAACTCTCCTTGGGTTGTGAATCTAGCCATAGCTTTGCTCCATCCCTCAGAGTAAACAGGAAGAGCATGAGTTTCTACACCTCTGGGTTCACTCAATTTGTCTTCACAGTATCACAAATCTGCAGAAAATTAGAAATAAATTGATTTGGGTCTTCGTGGGGAAGACCATGATACTGGCAGTTTTGTTGCACCAGGGTGACCAATTGTGGCTTCAACTCAAAGTTGTTTGCAGCTATAGGAGGCACCACAATGCTTTTTCTATAAAGATCTGTAGTAGGAGCAGAGTAAGAGCCAAGCACTCTCATTTGTTCTTCATTCCCATTCGAATTTGCCACATTGGCATTAATAGCATTATTGTGATCCATAGTGGATTCTGCAGCCTTGCAGAGTCTTGCTTGTTGCAAACGCCGCCTGAGAGTCCTTTCAGGTTCAGGATCAACGTCTAAGAGAGGTTCCTTGCCTCTGTTCCTGCGCATACACAGACAGAAAATAAGAAAAGATGGGATTCTCTACGTCAGAGTGCAAAGAAGTCCCTGTGACGTAATCTGTGTAAAATAATAAAATAAAAATACTAAATAAAATAAATAAATAAATTTCGAAAATGTTATGAAACTAGACAAAAAAATTCGAAAATAAAAAGGGAAAATAAGCACAGAAATTAAAATAAAATTAACTAGGTGACACCAAACTTAATTTCAGAAATTAAGAAAAAATATTAGTGCTATTTATTTATTAAAAAAATTATTTTTCTAAAATACTAAGCAAAAATTAAAAAAAAAAATTAAAACTAAAATGCCTAATCTAAGCAATCAAACAACTGATAGTTGTTAATCACTATCAATCCCCAACGGCGCCAAAAACTTGGTGCGGAATTTATAACCCACAAACTAACCGGCAAGTGCACCGGGTCGTACCAAGTAATACCTCAGGTGAGTGAGGGTCGATCCCACAAGGATTAATGGATTAAACAACGATGGTTGATTAATTTACTTAGTTAGGAAAATAGAAAATAGTGTTTGAGAGTTCAAAGACATTAAACAATATAAAGAATATTAAAAGAGCAAGTAAATAAGTTGGGAATAAAATATGGAGAAGGCAGTTAAGGCTTTAGAGTTATCTATTTTCCGGATTGATTTTTCTTATTAATTTATTTTAATCATGCAAGATTTAATTTATGGCAAACTATATGTAACTAGACCCTAATTCCTTAGACCTTCCTAGTCTCCTCTAAAATTCATCAACTGTCAATTCCTTGGTCAATTAATTCCAATTAGAGGGTGAAGCTTAATTCTAGTTTATATGCCACAGAAATTCTAATTACCCAAATATAAAAGGATTATATGTCACGTATCCCGTTAAAGCCAAATAATTAAATTTAGGAGAAATTATTTTCAAGCTGTTGTTCAAGTAAAGAGCTTTTCCAAGTTATACAAGAACTCAATTAGAACATGGGTCATACTTCCGTTCCACCCAAGTTCATAAATTAAAGAACAAAAAAAATTCTTGAAATATAAATCAAAACTTGAATTAAAATAAAGAAAACAATAAAATCAATCCATACAAATAGACAGAGCTCCTAACCTTAACAATGGAGGTTTAGTTGCTCATGGTTCAGAGAGAAAAATAAGGATTGTAAATTGGGCTCAGGTGGTATGAAAAGTTAACTAATTCCCCTTTTATATCTAATCCTAATTAATTTAAAATCTATCTTCTAAAACTAAAATAATATCTTTTCCTATTTTTTTAAATAAAATAAAGTTTAAATCAGAATTAATTAAAGCAATCAGCATGTCTTTAATTGATGGATAGGGACCACTTGCTTCGTAGGGTCCACGCCTAACTTGGAGTGGGCATAACCATTCTTGTGTGAATCTCCCTGGAGTCTCTACTATCCTCTGGGTCTAGTATGTGTTTCTGGGCCGAAATTGGGTCGAAACTCGGCCTGAAATCGCCCCCAGCATTTTCTGCGATTTCTTCACGTGGCGCATGTCACACGTACGCGTCATTCACGCTTACGCGTCGCTGATCTTCTTCGCGTGTCACGCGTATGTGTCAGGTACGCACACGCGTCGCTGTGCAACTTCGCTTTTCACGTGTACATGTCAGGTACGCGCACGCGTCACCATGGAGAGCTCCAAATCACGCGTACACATTAGGCACGCGCACACGTCTCTCCTCGCTGGTAAGCTCCTTGGTTTCTTCTCTTTCTCTGCAGAAACTCCATCAAATCCATTCGAATGTTACCTAAAATAAACAGAAATACACAAGACTCAAAGTAGCATCAATAGTGGCTAAAAGATCATTAATTCTTGATAAAACTTAACAAATTACATGCAAATTCACTAGAAAAAAAGGTAAGAAAGATGCTCACGCATCATCCGGCTCGTCAAAATCAAAGCTCTACTTGGCTCGGCTCATTTTCACCCCCTAATATTGACCCAAAGGGAGCTATAGAGCTTGAGAGAATCCCATTTATTGAGCAACCAAATGGGGAGCATGAAGGGTTACTCAATATTGATCCTTCTTATTGGTGGACGAAATTGTGTTCCATGTTCTTTGTACTTGTATGAGAGTAACAATATATAATTGTATTGAATCCTCATTGTGGCTCTATGTGTGGACACAACTCCGTTCAACTAACCAGCAAGTGTACTGGGTCGTCCAAGTAATAAACCTTACGTGAGTAAGGGTCGATCCCACAGAGATTGTTGGTATGAAGCAAGCTATGGTCACCTTGCAAATCTCAGTCAGGCGGATTTAAATATGATATTTTATTAGATTAAAGAATGTTCTACCACTGAGCTATAGATCCTTTACATAATTGTTTTACCACACCAAACTTAGAATGTTGCTCGCCCTCGAGCAAATGAAGAAGAAAATGTGGAAATAAAAACTAGGATTATGAGGAGGTAAAGTGGGGATCCTGCGGGGTCCACAGATCCTGAGGTGTCAAGGCATTTACATCCCTGCACCAATTTAGGCATGCAAAATGCCTTTGCACACAACTCCGGGCGTTCAGCGCCAGGTTGGTGCCCATTTTGGGCGTTCAACGCCCCTTTGCTGCCATTTCTGGCGTTGAACGCCAGAACTATGCTTGTTCTGGGCGTTCAGCGCCAGAACTATGCTCTGTTCTGGCGTTTGAACGCCAGATAGATGCTCCTCCAGGGTGTGATTTTTCTTTTGCTATTTTTGATTCTGTTTTCGATTTTTCTATTTATTTTGTGACTCCACATGATCATGAACCTATAAAGACACATAACTAAGAAAAATATAGTTAGATAAATAAACATTGGGTTGCCTCCCAACAAGCGCTTCTTTAATG
>NC_029794.2:14091796-14107236 GCF_000816755.2 Arachis ipaensis | reverse complement strand
AAAATTTTTGAAAAAGTCAACTCAAATTTTCGAATTTGATGAGAGAAAAAGGGAAAGATAATTTTTTTGATTTTTGAATTTTTATGATGCAAGAGAAAAACATGAAAATTATGCAATGCATGAAATTTTTAGATCAAAACATGTGATGCATGCAAGAATGCTATGAATGTCAAGATGAACACCAAGAACACTTTGAAGATCATGATGAACATCAAGAACACATTTTTGAAAAATCTTTAATGCAAGGAAAACATGCAAGACACCAAACTTAGAATTCTTTAATGCTTAGACACTAAGAATTCAAGAATGCATATGAAAAACACTATATAACACAAAACAAACAAATCATCAAGATCAAACAAGAAGACTTACCAAGAACAACTTGAAGATCATGAAGAACACTATTAATGCATGAATTTTCGAAAAAAATGCAAGATGCACATGCAATTGACACCAAACTTATGACATGACTCATGACTCAAACAAGAAACAGAAAAATATTTTTGATTTTTATGATTTTCTAATTTTTTTGGATTTTTGTATAATTTTTTTTTGAAAACATTTGGGAAAAAGGAAGTAATGAATTCATAGTCCTCAATCAAAATCCTGGGAATTAGACATGGCTTCATGGCCAGTCAAGCTAAAATATGTTATATGAAACACTAGAATTCATTCTTAAAATTTTTGAAGAAAAATATATTTTTGAAAACATTTTTTTTTTTCGAAAATAAGTGAGAAATTTTTGAAAGATTTTTGAAAAATTTTTGAAAACAAAACAAAAAGAAAATTACCTAATCTGAGCAACAAGATGAACCGTCAGTTGTCCAAACACGAACAATCCCCGGCAACGGCGCCAAAAACTTGGTGGACGAAATTGTGTTCCATGTTCTTTGTACTTGTATGAGAGTAACAATATATAATTGTATTGAATCCTCATTGTGGCTCTATGTGTGGACACAACTCCGTTCAACTAACCAGCAAGTGTACTGGGTCGTCCAAGTAATAAACCTTACGTGAGTAAGGGTCGATCCCACAGAGATTGTTGGTATGAAGCAAGCTATGGTCACCTTGCAAATCTCAGTCAGGCGGATTTAAACATGATATTTTATTAGATTAAAATAAACAATAAAAGGGATAGAGATACTTATGTAGATTTATTGGCAGGAATTTCAGATAAGCGAATGGAGATGCTTTTCGTTCCTCTGAACCTCTGCTTTCCTGCTATCTTCATCCAATCAGTCTTACTCCTTTCTATGGCTGGCTTTATGTGATACATCACCACTGTCAATGGCTACTTTCGGTCATCTCTCGGGAAAATGATCCAATGCCCTGTCACGGCACGGCTAATCGTCTGGAGGCATCACCTTTGTCAATGGCTTCATCTTATCCTCTCAGTGAATAATCTGCTCACGCACCCTGTCACGGCACGACTATTCATCTGTCGGTTCTCGATCATGCTGGAATAGGATTTACTATCCTTTTGCGTCTGTCACTAACGCCCTGCAATCGCGAGTTCGGAGCTCGTCACAGTCATTCAATCATTGAATCCTACTCGGAATACCACAGACAAGGTTTAGACCTTCCGGATTCTCTTGAATGCCGCCATCATTCTAGCTTACGCCACGAAGATTCTGGTTAGGAGATCTAAGAGATACTCATTCTAGCTTAATTCATGTAGAACAGAAGTGTTTGTCAGGCACGCGTTCATAAGGGGAGAAGGATGATGAGCGTCACACATAATCATCACCTTCATCACGTTCTTGGGTGCGAATGGATATCTTAGAAGATAAATAAGAAGAATTAAATAGAAAACAGTAGTACTTGCATTAATCTTTGAGGAACAGCAGAGCTCCACACCTTAATCTATGGAGTGTAGAACTCTGAATCTGATTTCTGCTCAAGTCCCTCAATTTCAGCCAGAAAATACCTGAAATCACAGAAAAACACACAAACTCATAGTAAAGTCCAGAAATGTGAATTTAACACAAAATCTATTAAAAACATCCCTAAAAGTAACTAGATCCTACTAAAAACATACTAAAAACAATGCCAAAAAGCGTATAAATTATCCGCTCATCACTTATACATAGGGAAGCTAGTAGCGAACACTTGAATAGTTGTGAAGTTAGCCCAAGTGTTGTTGACATGACGGTGTACTTTTTCATTTTCAGATTTAGAAATCCTAGAGGCTCGAAACCAAGTCGGGCCATACTTGCGCTCGATAAAAGGAGCAAATTTGAGTTCTTCATTTTGGAAGGACTTAGAATTATAAAGCTTGGTGAAAACCTCCTAAAACAAATCTCTCATAGTGGAACCAGGAAATTTAGGTTTCAACACTGACAACATATTGCCTTTGATGCGCTGTGTTGTTGCAAGTGGAGCGTCATCAACAAGCATGAACTTCTGAAAGACAGTATTCAACCACAATTGAAAATACCAAAGTGGACTCTAGCACTACGAGGAGTCTCTTGCACAGACTCTTAATCATCTGGCCTAATTCATCATATTAATTGCCTAAAAGGAGTTTGGTCAGGCAATAGCTCAATGTGACTTCATGATAAAGCATAGCCAAGGGCTGATGAAGTTTTTGCATAGTCACACTATGCGAACAGAAGACTATCCCATTTAGCCAAAAGCACAGGAAGGTGATGTGTTCTTCGACAGTGTCAGGGTCATTACCTTGCCCCATGTTGTTTTTGACAAATTTCCCATAGACTGGATTGTTCCAATTGACATCATATTCTTTGGTTGGCTTTAATTCAAGAGTGATCTTGGTTCCAGACTTTCAGTAGGGGAAAGACATGTAATAGCAGTGATGTCGAACAACGTTGGACCTACCATTCCACATGGGAGGTGTAAATTGCTAGTTGTTTGACTCCAGAAATAAAGGATTGCTCTGATCATCCAATGATGGGTGGTGAGTGGATACTGCGACAATCAAATAAGGTCATATATGCCTTTCAAAATCTAGAAATATTTTTTGTGTGACTCAAGTCTTTTAAACCAAGTTAAGAAGTTAGTGTTCTTGAAAGAGATTTTAGCGTTGTTTTGAAAACCACGAGTGACATCATCGAAAGGGAGCCATATACATGTCACTCTTTATCAATAGTTCTTGATTTGGCAAAGTTGGAAAGAAAGGTAAGACTCCATTGATACGCAAAAAAGGCAGATGAGGACTTAGAAAGAAATGCACATGATCTTCAATAGCATAAGGAAAAATAATTTTGTCTATGTTGGTAGTATCGATAGGATTCTCGATGATGGTATCTAAATCTCTTGATAAAACCTTGAGATTGGTGCTTGAGGTTTCCCCAGTTGGTTCCTTCTCTTTTCTTGATGTTTCGATTGCCTTTTCATATAGGAAAAGTATATAGAACCAACTAATAGCCAAGAATGGAACAACATAATTAATTTAAATTAGTTTTATTAATTTATAATTTAATTTATTTTTTAAATTATTGTTGACCACATTCAAAACATGAGGGAAGATACGCTAGTGATAGGAGAGAATCACGGAACAGATGCGCTGAGCATTCAAGCTCACTACCCTGGGTTACCCTTTCCAACTAGCGCCATCATTCTTTTTCTCTCCTCCAAGAAGCATAGCCGCCTAGCTCCTCCACCATCTTCACCCAATCACTCAAGCTGTGTCGCCGTCGTCACTCCTCAACCGTGCGGGCCACTTTTCATTCACTAAGAAGCCGCCGTTGGTGCAACACGTCCCCGGAAGCCTTGAATGCATGTCACATTGATCATCATCACTTGCTTGAGACCGTCCTTGCTTTTCCACTGTGCGTGCCACTTTTACTCTAAAAAAAAGAAGTGGTCGTGGCGGCGCAAATATTCGGGAAAAAAAGTCTCCATGGAACGCTCAAATCCGGAAGGGAAACCAAATAGCACAGTGATCAATGCTAGTGAAGGCAATGATGAATTGAATGACGATGGCGTTGTTAATCAAGAGGGTTCCTTGGTATGTTGTATGTTGTATATGTTAGTCTTGAATTGCATGAGGTTTTATGAGAATGTGAAATGTGAATGTTTCTTTTCCATGTTTTTTAGATGTTTCTTTAATTTTTTTCTTTGAAAAAAATGTGGCACACCTACGTTGCTAGTGGACATGTTAATAAGGTATGATTGTAATTGAATACATTGGGTTGCGGAAAAAGGCTATGCTTAGCTAATGTCATTGATACAAAAAATTCCAATAGAGATAGACATAGATAGTGGATATAGAAATTAATTAGGTTGTGTGGAAGACATGTAAGTTCTATGTTAGAAAAGACAAAATTATTGGTAGTTTATACTGCTCCTAAATGTGCGAATAGTCCAAGATCCATTTCAATCTCACTGTGTTGTCCGTCTATGTCACAATGCATGCAATCAACTACATCTTGTTAATGATTCATTGATTCCTAATAGAATTTTTATTAAAATGTGTGTTGTGAAGGCTTCTTATTCATGGTAATTAGATGTTTGTTACATTGATTAATTTTTGGAAAAATCTGGAGAAATAATGTGGTTAGATGAGATAGTCATAAAGTCTGCTTGAGTGCTATATGTGTTTCCATTTTTTTGTTGATATGTTTTATTGGATTGCTTCATTATATAGTAATGGTCATAAGTGGATTAAAATTTTGTCCCCATTGTCTTTAATTGAAGGTCGACGAAATCACCGACGTCATGGTGATGAGAAATGATGAGTTGGATTTAAGACACGAGGTTTGAATTATTCCTTATTGTGTGTTAGCACGTTATAGTTACCACTTTGATACTATCTTTCATTTCTATTTGGTTCTGTGAATTGGCTTTACAGTTGCCGGATCATAGTGGGCTCAGTGAAGCGGAAATTCCAGTCATAGGAATGAGTTTTGATTCGCTGCCTTTGGCACAGGAGTTTTATGCAAATTATGCAAAGAAATTGGGGTTTGTAACTAAAGTCAGGAATACGAACTTTGACAAGACGCGGAAGGACGCAAAGATACCCATTAATCAATCTCTTCACTGCACTCGAGAGGGTTATCGAGAATCTCATGTTAAGGTAGCAACTCGGTCAAACAGAATAACAGCCACGAGATGCAAAGCAAGAATGTATGTCATGCTGGACAGGGAGAAGGAATGTTAGGTTGTGTCTAGGGTAGAATTGAGGCATTCTCATCCCTGTTCAGCTGAGAAAGCTGTCCACTATCATGAGTACCGGGAGCTGACCAAGCATGCCAAGTACGTCATTACAGATAACGACGAGGCTGGCATAAGACCCAACAAGACGTATCTAGCACTGGCAAACGAAGTTGGTGGGCCTTCAAAACTGAGTTTCTCAGAAAAGGATGTCAAAAATTACATCACACGTAATCTCCGATGCTCCGATGACAATGAGGACTTCCAAGGGATGATGAATTATTTCGTTCGAATGAAGGAGATCAATCCCAACTTCTTTTATGCCATAGATGTTGATGATGATAATAAATTTAAGAGTGCACTCTGGGTAGATGCAAGGTGCAGGGCTTCGTATGAATATTACGGAGATGTGGTGTCGTTTGACACCACATACAGAAGAAACAGGTCTGTATACGTATTGGTGAATTGCAAGAGCAGTTATTTCTTAAATTTGTCATGTTACCTTACATTTGCTTTTGCTGTATTCTCAGGCATGGTCTACCATTTGCATCCTTTATCGGTGTAAACCACCATGGGAAGTCTACTCTTCTTGGCTGTGCTTTACTAGGCAATGAGGAGATCCCTAGTTTCGAGTGGGTGTTCACGCAGTGGGTGAGATGCATTGGGACTGCGCCAAAGGGGATCATCACTGACCAGTGCAAGGCAATGGCTGGTGCTATAAGGAAGGTCCTACCTGATACTGTCCACAGATGGTGCATTTGGCACATAATGAAGAAAACACAATTCAAGCTCGGTGGCTACACTAGGTACGGAGAATTGAGTGCAATGATGAATCACATTGTGTATAACTCTCCTTCGAGTGAATCGTTTGAAGTTGATTGGGCTGCTTTCATCAAAGAATTTGCGTTAGGCCAGAACAGATGGTTAGCAGGTCCGTGATCATTAAATTAAATCCCGTCTGTTGGTTTCATGTTGCCTATTTATTCATTTAATTTTATTACTGTCGGTTGTTTCCGTTCTTGGGTTTTTTCCTTAATAAATGTAACTGAATTTTCTACCTTGTTAGTCAGTGGATGTTCTTTTCAATACACGTACTGATGTTTCTTTTCATAGTGTGTCTGGATGTTTTTTTTTATTTGTTTTATCGGTGCTTTGTAAGCTGTCATCCTGTTGGGTATAAGCGACACTCTTATGCTATTTTTTTTCTTGTGCAGATCTTTATGCGAATCGACGTAAGTGGTTGCCAATATTCTTCAAGACTGAATTTTGGGCCGGCATGAGGAGTACACAACGGAGTGAACAGCATGCACGCATTCTATGGTGGATACCTGCATTGCAAGAGTGGGTTGGTTCAGTTCGTCCATAAATACGATAATGTGCTTGGAACCAAGGAGCAAAAGGAACTTGAAGATGATGCTGCGGACTCGAAAGGAGCCATCCCATGTATAGGGAGCACAGGCATTGAGCGACAGTTTCAACAGGAATATACGAGTAATATGTTCCGGACCCTTCAGTTGGAGGTAAGGAAAAAAAACCGATTGTGTGGTTCGATCAACTGAACAAAAAGGAGATACAATTTCTATTAAAGTGGACGAGCAGAAGGTATTTTGGGGGAAGCCTGTCTACCATACTTTTATAGTACAGTTTGACCCCTTGAGTCAAAAGAGTCGGTGCGAGTGCAACAAATTTGAATCCGTTGGTATATTGTGTTACCACATCTTTGCGGTGTGGTCATACTATAGAGTTGACACAGTACCGAGCTGCTATGTTCTTCCTCGATGGAGTAAGAATGTCATCCGCAAGTACACTTACATTAAGAGTATCCATGACGTGGCTCGGAGTAATGAAAGCCACAATATGTTCAGGCAACTGTGTTCGGAGTTCTATAACGTTGCTCAGGAGTTTGTTGCTTGTGAAGAAGAAGCAACCATCTTGTGAGCTGCCCTTTCGGATGCAAAGTCCAGGCTGACTGATCACCGTGCCAGCATGCGTTTCACTACTCTTGATGGGACTCAGAATACGATTCCCACACAGAGCACATGCGGTGTTATTTTACATGACATATAGGGACCCTCAAGGGTTAAAACCAAAGGACGACCGAAGAGTAAGAGACTTGGAGCAGAGTTGGACAAGTCAATTAAGAAGTCAATGGAAAAAAGGAAGAGGAAATCACAACCAGTATGTGTCAGGAGTGACGTCTATGTTAAATTTTTTATACCCAATGGTGTTCCTGATTCATATATGTCGTTCTCTTCGTGTTGTGGATCTTGTAGGATGTTGTTGACCTTCAGACAGATAATGATCGTCATGGTTCTGTAAACAACAGACTTGGGGATTCTACTATATGGAATTCATCAGATGGTGGCAGATTCATGGACCTGTTGAACTCTTTTAGGCATATATAGTCAGGTTTCTTGGCATGAGTAATTTGTCATTCTTAGCTAGATTTATTGTTCCTTTAGACACAACTGAATAAACTCTTAATTTTTCTGTTTTGTCACTTTCATTTATCCTGTTATGAAGTATTCATTAAAAGAATCAAAAGTACAACTGTTGTTATTGTTCCCCAATCTTTGGTTAGTATGGTTTTAAGAAAATGAGGTTTCACTTATTTGTTCGCAAAAAAAGAAATGTATTAAATTAAGCCCGAAAACTGCCATTTAGAAAAAAATAAACGCCATTCATATCTCAATGGAATGCACACTGTCGTTAATGCGTAACATATGAAACATAGAAATCATATCCAAAACCATCCAATTTACAAGAAAAAGAAACATCTGTGTGTCTATCAGTAGCAACATCCAATTAAAATCCTGGTTAAAGTCACCAGTGCCACCATAAACGAACGGGCCGTGTAGACTGATTATGACTGAAGTCCGCGCAAAGCTTATACTTCCAGCAATGTCACAATTTCAGCAACAGAAAATATTCAGAAAAAAATATTTAACGCCTCCACTTAGTTAACACCACGCTAGTGAATGGAAAGAAGTGCCACTTAAGCATAGGCATGAACAAAAGGGTTGTATACACCAATCAGAGTATCCTGAAAACTAACTGTTTGATAATCCTGAAATACCTAACATTTGAAACCTGCTCAGGAGTATATAACAAAACACGAGCCACACACTTCTAAATGAAGTACACACAAGTTCAAATGCCTAAGATATTATAGTTGACAAAACAGATTCAGAACCATCCAATTTACAAGAAAAAGAAACATTTGTGTGCCCACCAGTAGCAACATCCAATTAAAATCCTGGTTGAAGTCACGGAAGCCACTGTAAACGAACCGGCCGTGTAGACTGTTAACGACTGAAGGCCGTGCAAAGCTAGTACTTCCATCAACGTCACAATATCAACAATAGAAAACAGTGATAAAAAAATAAATAAATAATGCCTCCTTTTAGTTAACACCACGTTAGTGAATGGAAAGAACTGCAACTTAAGCATAGGCATGAACAAAAGGGTACTGTACACCGATCAGGGTTGACGTTGTAGTATAAATATGAAGTGCATTTCTTAATGAACCAGTGATATCCACAGATTGAAAACTAATTGCTTGAGAATTGTGAAATACCTAACTTACGAAACCTGCTGAGGAGTATCTAACAAAACACGAGAAACTCACTTCTCAATGAAGTATATGCAAGTTCAAATGCCTAAAATATGATAGATCAAAAAATAAATTCAGAACCATCCGATTTACAAAGAAAAGAAATATCCTAATGCATAGCATGAGCACCATCCATTAAGAGGTTTTGTCTTGATTGTCACCATCAACTTGACAAAATCCGCAACATGAAATCATGAACCTGCAGTGAAGCAGGCTTTATTAGGCTCACACAAAACGAATCTAAGTCGTCAAATGGTTATATGAACGCCTATAACTCTATCAGGAGGCCATGGATAGACTAAGGTATGTATATTGATTTTTTCTTACCAAGGAAACTGTCTTCTTCCGTTGTCTCTCCCCTTGTTTGGCTTTCTAATCGGTAACCCCGCACGCTGCAGCATGCTCTTCGTGCTTGGTGCTGTGAATGGTGATTTCACAGCCTTAGTCTTTTTCCTTGGCTGGTTGTGGCGCACAGGAGCGCTGTTCAATGCCTGCAGCGTTGTCCCAATTTGTGAATTATGAGGACCCAAGACTATGTCTAGTATGATCTCCTTCCTAAACTCCTGTACAACGTCCTGCATGACAATTTCGTGTTAAAGGGTAATTTTAAATCCGAGAAAGAAACTGACTAGAAAGAGTTTGAAATTAATTGTTATAACATATTTAACTTCACCTTGTCCCAATGCTGCAAGGGTTTATCTAAACTCCAAAACTGCATGAACTTGATGACGAATACACCACAATCACAGCTATATGTACAAAAAGAGAATATTATTTCCAATCATGTTATCATTATCAAGTGAAGTGCTGTTAAGAGTATTCTTAGGTGGCTTTTTAACTGACCCGTTATCTTGTCTTGGTACGCTGGGATAGAAACGAGGTAGACCGTCCTTCGTGTGCTCATATGCGGGCATCGTAACTTTTGCCATGTCTTCAATGATTCTCCCCTGGAAAGCAGCAACACGTTAGCAATGATACATTTTGAGTTACCCAGGCTAACGGTGATCTAATTGACTGAGGTATACTTACCGCATAAGCATGTATTTTTAATCTTTCATTACTAGGTTCTCCTATATACATACTATCCAGTACCCACAACCTTTTCTGATATATCTCAAAGGCATACAGCCACCAATGACGATCGATACAGACTGGGGCAAACCACTGTGATGGAAACATAGATATCAAATCAGTTACACGATCAATGGAGTCACCAAATACAGATATAAGCGAAATTTCTAAAACATTTAGCATGTTGAGGAACATATAATGAAACGAAAGCCAATCACATCTCAATTAAGTACACGCTGATTCAATTGCCTAAGACGTGAGAACTAAAAACCAAATACAGAACCATCCATTTGGCAATTAAGGGGAACATCCCGTTGCCTATCACAAGCAACATCCAAGTAATAAACACGGTGTTGTAAGCACTTAAACCAAAAAATCAACCTTCAACTAGCGCATTAACTTACCCATTTTCGCTTGGAAGCTGCTATCTTGTCAAAAAATATAAAATCATCACCGAAGTGAGGACCCAACCCCACATAACTAACAGTAGGAACCTCCCTGAAGGAATCCAAGTTCCTCTTTTGCAACACAGTTTCCTGTATAAAAAGCACTATTTAGGATCAGACCTCAAAGATTGATCGATAAGAAGCCACAAATTCGTGCATACCAAAATTTCTGGAGGAATACAGTAAAAGTCATTCTTAAACCGCAACGATTCTGGGTCATTAAAGGTTGAACACATCCAATGAACGATCTGCATAAAAAAATTTAAATTGCGTTAGGGTCATCTGTTTGTGCCACGATATATATTAAGAAACATATTCATTCTATAAATGTGTTAGTGTGTTCTACTTACGTTGCTGGTGACCCAACGCCAGGGTAGCAATGAGCAGATGTCCTCTCGGACCAATGATAGATGTTGTTTTCCTTCATATGCCGCCACAACCTGACTCTGCTCCGACGAACGATTGGCAGCCCATCGTCGCAATCGCTCCTCATCATCCTCGTCCAGCTTCCGCCTTTTTAGCAGTGGATGCACCTTTATAGGAGTACATTGGGTAAAGATTTGTTCCGTCCGAGTCATGCACGGTGAAATCTTCTTGCTTGGTGGGCTAGGAGTCTTACAAGATGGAGATGCTGGCATCACGGTCTGCAGTGGCCTCGTGTTCTGCAGTTGCTCCAAGTATTGCCATATTCATTCACTCTCGGGATCTCGGTTTGACAGAAAATTGGGATTACTGCAAATAACTCAACCTATGTTAGAGAAAAGGCAGTTGTATACGGATGCAATCCCTAATTCATTAAAAAGCAAAATAGACCACAAAATGAAATAGTTTTGCTTAGGAGACTTACCCGTCGAACTCCCATTCTTCATGTTTCACCAACGCAACCGAGAGTGTTCCTGCATCGGGCAAGCTAGAGACAAGTGTTGCTTGGGGAGCGTTATCCTTATTGAGGTCCCCTTCGGGTGGATCAGCACTTGGTTTGTGTTGGTCAAATCTCGGGTTATACAGTCGGCACATCCTCTTGGCAAGAGGCTCATTCTCCTCATCATCATCTGTGCTAATTGGGGGATCCTTTTCCTCAGATTATTTTCAGTTGGACCTACATGATCGGTCCTTCTTAGCCCCTCCATTTTTTTGCGCACCTCTCCTGCTAGGCTGTTTTATTCATAACGATTATGTTGGATAAAGAAACATCCAATTACATTGAAAAGAACCTAATAAACTTATGCAATGCTAGTCGATATACTCATTCTCGGGCTAGTTTTTTATCTGTCAGTGCGGCGTGAAGTTCTTCTAATTGGAGGTGTTGTGCATCCACTTGGTCGTCTTTCCTTTGATACCTGCCTACTCTCTCCACCGATTGAGCTCCCCTGTTTGAAGTAATAGCATGAACCATATTAACCATAGCGAAGTAAATTTGTTAACATGCTAAAGCATCGTGTTTACCCTCGACGGCACCGAATCCGTTCGCCCACGCTTCTGTGGTGCTTTTTTTCCCGTTTTTTTCCTTGCAGCTTGCGGTGAACGACCCTTTATGTCCTCAACTTCACCCTGTCTTGTCAAAAGGCGCCCCTGATTTAATAAACGAAGAGAATCAATGATCTTAGTCGAATCTCAAGGCACCACCAAAAGAGAAACCAGAAACAGCATGATAAAAAAAGCAAAAAACATACTTAGAGTCAACCAAAAAAGGAAAAAATAAAAAACATCTTGACTCATTTGATAGGCATTTTCGACTTTCATAGTGGCATAATTTAACCGTTTACGAGAGTGAAATGAGTACCTCGGATATAATATACTGCGCCTTCTTTTCTAGCCTCTCCGAGCTCCACGAATCGAGCCATGGCTCATGCTCAAGACAGTTGTCGAGCAGACCGTATTGCAATCGCTGAAAATAGAGGATCTACACAGAGGACGGGCACAAGTCATGTTATGCATGAAAGAAAACCAAGTTGAATATATACTATTAAGTTGAACAGTTAGCATGAGATATGGTACAAGATTCTATAAGGCTGGCAGTCAATTGAAATATATCAGGCGACACAGAATTAGTTATAGGAAACATTCAGATGAAATCATACACCGAAGCATCTAAAATTAGTAAACAAAGATTCAAGTAAATCATCAACATATCAGTAAATATCATACAAATAACATTATTAGAGCCTGAACTCTCCAAACTAGTGTAACGCAGATAACTCTTATACAATTTATTTTGTTCATAAAAAAATGGCATACTGAATTCGGTAATGGTCATCGCGTCATACCAAAATGACGAACATGCAGCCTTCACACGTTTTATTCCCTTTCAGCTTATACTTCTCGACTGCCTTGTCAAACCACTTCAAAATTTCCAACGGCCAGTTGAATCTGCGCAGATCAGAAACATCTAACACGGGGTAGATGTGCCATGGAGAGAGAACCTATTGAGTGGTGGGGCACAGGAACATTTTCATCACCACCAGTAGAAAGCATCTCCTGAACTCCATCCTATCTGATTCGGTGGCTATTGGACAACTGTAAACTAAATCCCGAAGTTCGGTTGTTGTCCGTCTATGGAACCTTTTTTGAATGGCCACGTGGGATGGATTACTGTCATCGAGAGCTGGAAATGGATCCCCTACAACATGTTAATGTGTTATTGCATGGTAATATTTCCATACCCAAAGATATTTATGCCAGCACGCCTATGCAAGACTAGGTAATTAAGATATCGGAACTTACCTCGAGACGGAAGGCCGAAGACCTTCCCGATTAACTCGGCATTGAGGCGGATGTTGCCTATGTCGAGTATAAAAGTTCTCTGCTTTACTTGATACGACTCAGCTAGGTGAACCATGATGGCTTGCTTTACAAACCAATTTGGAACAAGCCTCAAGAATCCGAATCCGATTTCATCAATCTCCATAAGCTTATCAACGGAGTTGTTTTTAGTTAGCGTTCTCATCATGTTATGTATGTAGCTGGGCGAGCATCGGGACTTTAACAATTTCTGTTAATTGTTACACAAACGGTAAGTCACACATACGATATTATGGAATGGTAATCTGTGAATGGTAAACATCATGTTACCTTTTTTCCCATGTTGGTTGGCTTTGCTACAAATCAATCCTGCTACGGTCTCACAAGAAACAGCCCCTAATCCTTTAACGGAAACTGCCAATAACCATCATGGGCAACATCAAAAGAGTTCTCAATTAAACATGGTTGATGATGCAACATGAAACCAACATCAATTAATACCATATCAAACCAACATTAGAAGTAGTAATTCTAACTACAGAAACATCCATTCGCTAGTTATAGCAATTCAGCAACATCCAACAAAGTAGCAAAAGTAAATTACATTGACTACAAGCATAGTTCCTGAAGATAATCATAGATTACAAAACAAGAATAAACCATTTCAAATTCTACGTTCTCGGTAACTAGTAAACACCAAGAGATGTAGTAACACCACCAACAAATATTAGCAGAAAAATCAAATTTTCTTGCTGGTGGTTTATAAAATCAGTTCAGACCCAATTTTAGTTAGAAAAAAAAAATCACAATTACCAGTGCAGTACGTATCTTACCCCCTATGAATTCAAAAAGAAAAAACACTGCTTAACCAAGGATTACAAAAATAACACCTGCTAAAATCACAGTGAAGACATGCATACAGCAATGTGTATTGTTCCTTTAAGAAGGCCATGCTCCATAATAGGTTTGTATAGGCATATATATCTATGCTTTTTTGGCATAGCTGTGCTCCAAATATAACCATTACCTTTTTGTTATATTATCTTTTTAATTAATTATTACCTCTGTTTTTCTTTAGGCCTTTATTATATCAACGGAGGAACACTACTTTTCTTGCTTCATAATGCTTATCACTTTGGAAAAAAATAGATTTGAATGGTATCTATTAGCTTTTTAAACTGCTACACATATATACAATATAAAAGAAGTATAATGTGACTTATGTATATACCATGCATTAAATGGGGAATATAGGAAGAGAGGCACAGAACACTAATTAGAGTAGGTGCTTGAAAACATACATAAATTTGTGTCTGTATGTATAGTGTTTACTTATAATGATACATTTTAATATATGGGGTAAAAGGAAACATGTATGGTTCAAATAAGCCCATAGCATAAAGCTCCAAGGAAGAAACACCGTTCAACAATAAAACATGTATAAAGAAAGACATGGTCTTTAAATAATTGATCCACTTGGTAACGAACAACATACACCCAAAAAGGGTCAAACATAACAATTTCAAAAACAACAATAGCACCATTCACGTGTTCCTCATCAGCTTCTTTGGATTATCATCAAAGTTCTAATTTTATGATTCTTGGTAACTTACAAACTCCAAAAGATTTCATCTAAAACCTCGTATAAATGTTAATCAGAAAATCAAACTTCTTTCGATTGGGTTTCATCTATTAAGAACAGGCCCAAATTTAATTACGGATAAAAAAAATTACCTGTGATCAAAATTCTGAATAACAGGAAAAGATGCAGCTGATACGCTTGACAACCACCTGTGATGCACCGAGATTATATTACCTGAGCAAAAACAACATAGAAGAAACACCCACTCAATTAAAATTCACCATAACCACTACACAAAAAACCACGTCCAATTCTGTTTTTAAAACATGCATAAGAAATCAGAGGAAACATCTACTATACCTGATAATTGGTGAGACGATCAGAAGATGCTGGGCTGGAGAACTGGAGGAACACCGGCGGAAGGCGCAGCTGCAACAGGAGGCTTCCGATGCTCCGGGGATACCTGCATGCAGTAGCAGATTTCCCAGAGGCGTGGAGGCGCGAGGCGGGTTGATGCTTCAGCGCGGCGTCGCGGCGGCCGGAGAAGACAAGGAAGAGGGTTCCGCGATTTTTCCAGTGGTGTGGCGCGTGTGAAGATGTTTTTCAAACTTTTGGTAAAACTGTGAAAGTAGGGTTTTGGGTGATGGTTAATCTGGTTTACCGTGGATTAATTTTTTGGATGTTGGAGCCAATTGGGCTTCCGGTTTCAAGCCCAACTGCATTTAGCTTATTCTTGGCTTATATAAAGTTGGTTCCCTGGCATTATTGTTTCATATATCATAGCTAAAAAAAAGGTTTTTACATCAATAGAAGCAAAATAGATGATTGTAAACATTTTAAAAAAAAAAAGAAAAAAAGAAAGGAATTGTCA
>NC_029794.2:14091081-14091429 GCF_000816755.2 Arachis ipaensis | reverse complement strand
TATAAAATGTTTTTGGAGTATAAATAAAGCTATGGAGTAGTACCTGAATTCATAGGAAACAAAGCTTTGATTTTGAAATAAAAGTGGAAGTATCAGTTTTTAGTAGCAGCGTATAGATAAAGAATGGGATTTTTTTGAGTTAAAGGAGAGAATGGTGCATGAAAGTATTAAAAGAGGAATTAGAGAGAGTCGAAAAAACCTTTTTTTTACTAAACGCGAAAAATGTAAAGTTGAGTTGTAATTCAGTATCTATAAGTAAAGAAGCTAAAGAGATGAAGCATTTTATTTTCGTTTTGAAGAGAAAGAAAGCGTGAAGTTAGTGGGAAGATGTGCGTGATGGGATGCGCA
>NC_029794.2:14075718-14090173 GCF_000816755.2 Arachis ipaensis | reverse complement strand
GCAGAGTTTTGATTTTGCGAGATTTGGTTAGTAGTGGGTCGAGATTTTAGAATCGACAAGTTCATTATATAGACCAAAAAATGAATTGTCAATTCAAGGGGGTATTTGTTACTTGACCAACAAAGTATTTGTGGTATATAAGTAAAAGTTAATTACATATTTGAAGGAGGCCGAGAGAGGGATAATCAAAAGAAGAGTTCGAAAAAAAGATTTCAAATTCAAGGAAATTGGCACGAGGTTATTTTTTGGGCTGATGAACAAGTCCACAAAAGAATTGAGATAGTTTCGACAGCATGGTATTCGAGCAAGGAGTTTCGATTGGTGGCCTTTTCGATTGAGGGCGAGACGAGTATCAAGATTTGGTGAACATAGTGTATGAGACAATTATCATACATAAATTTAGCAAGAACAATTATTCTTGAGTCCGTTTTGAGGTCGACACATGACACCACGAGATTGGTGGAAGATGCCTATATATAAATAAAGTAACAGTGACGAACAAAGGGTTAGAAATTCTCTCTAGAAATACACTTTTATAGACTCTCATATCCCAGTGATTTTTTGAGATTGTCTTGAGTCAGTTTTTTGTAGGTTTTCTTCCATCTTCTTTATTTCCTCTTTACAAATTCTGTACTTTTCATTCATGGAATTTATCTTTATTGCAAAGTTAATTTCTTTTTTTTTGTACTTTATTAATTTCATCATTTTTATTTGAAACCTTTGAGATTCTGTGAAAGTCTCTTTATTTTATGTTTATAGCAGTTTTATTTTTTGAAAAATATTTTCAGTAAAGTCAGTTCAATTTTATGTCATTTATTAATTCTAAGAAATTCTTCTTTTTTTTATCATTGACAAAGTAAATATTTTGATACATATAAAACTGATATTCATAAAAAGGAGTAGGTTTCGCTCCCAAATATTAGATTTCGAACCGCTTGAATTAACTGCAATTATTGATCATTACTTTGATTGCTAAAAATCTGCATATCATCTATGATTTATGTGAAAAAATTTTACACTAAATTTATGGTTATATTCCATATTTATGTGTTTTTTTTTTAAATTGTAAATAGAAGAGCATTTTACTTGAATAAAATGAAAGGGAGAATTTTTACTCAATTGCAACAATTACAATTTCTTTACTTGTGTATCCTGATTCATTATTATATAAATCGTGGTAAGTTACTACGTTTTACTATTTACACATAAACCGTGGGAGGTTGGTACAGTTTATGACTGAGACACAATGAACATAAACCGCGATAAGTAATCACAGATTATGCATGAAAAACTTGGGTGAAAAACCATTCTAGGTTACCACGGTTTATGAGTAATCTGTGTGATCATAAAACCTCCTAAGTTACCACGATCTATGCTTGGAGGGATATAAATAATAACAATAATCTATAACAATATATAAAGCCAATACAAAAGGTTGACTATGATTTTGGTGTCCAATTTTTTTAGACTATATTAACCTTATAATAAACCATTTCATAAAGCAAATTATAAGGATAAAATAGTCATAAAATTTGTTTTCAAAAATTCAATAACTTCCCACTCAAATAAGAACCGTTTTGTTACTCCTATAACTATAATAACACATTTCCAAAAAAAAAATGCAGACAAAAATGAATATCAATATTTTCACATTCTTCACCATCTTCATACTTTATTGTTTAATTCTATGTTAGTTTGGTTTCTACTTTTTTGTATTTTTTTTGCTGTTCGTTCTTCTCATTTCTTCAATACCCTCGCCTCCATCATCTTCTATTGCCTTCAGTTGCAAAATTTTGGACGATTTTGCAGCCGTTACTGTTTTGACACGCATAACATTCACTTATATTTTTTTTCTCTTTAATTTATTTATCTCATCTATATTCTCAGTAATTCCTCTGTCTTTTTAATTTATTCTGAACTTTTTACGTATAAAAATAGTACTATGTCTTTTTTTATCAATTTAACATAAAAAGAAACAATTTTTTTTATCTTATCAATTTGATGTAGAAAGAAAATGGCTATAACAATATATAAAGCCAATACAAAAGGTTGACTATGACTTTGGTGTCCAATTTTTTTAGACTATATTAACCTTATAATAAACCATTTCATAAAGCAAATTATAAGGATAAAATAGTCATAAAATTTGTTTTCAAAAATTCAATAACTTCCCACTCAAATAAGAACCGTTTTGTTACTCCTATAACTATAATAACACATTTCCAAAAAAAAATGCAGACAAAAATGAATATCAATATTTTCACATTCTTCACCATCTTCATGCTTTATTGTTTAATTCTATGTTAGTTTGGTTTCTACTTTTTTGTATTTTTTTTTTTTGCTGTTCGTTCTTCTCATTTCTTCAATACCCTCGCCTCCATCATCTTCTATTGCCTTCAGTTGCAAAATTTTGGACGATTTTGCAGTCGTTACTGTTTTGACACGCATAACATTCACTTATATTTTTTTTCTCTTTAATTTATTTATCTCATCTATATTCTCAGTAATTCCTCTGTCTTTTTAATTTATTCTGAACTTTTTACGTATAAAAATAGTACTATGTCTTTTTTTATCAATTTAACATAAAAAGAAACAATTTTTTTTATCTTATCAATTTGATGTAGAAAGAAAATGGTTTTTTTATTTGATATGTGTTTTTATTTTTTTGATATGTCTTTATCTATTAATCATTGAATGAAAAAAGTCCCATAAATATTTTGTTAATTAATTTTTGTTTTTTAAATTACTTTGTAATAATTTTTTTTATCTTCTAAAATATTGATTATGTAGAGTATTATATTTGATATTTGAATACATAAATATTTACTTTGAAACTAAATTAAATTATTAATTTTGTCTATTACAATATTATTTGTTTTGAATATTGGCTAATTTATTTTATTGGCATATATATATATATAAGACACAAGAAAGTTCGCTTAAAAATATTAATATGTTAATTTCCTAAACTATCTAAACTATTAATTATGTAGAGTATTGAATTTAATATTTAATTATAAAGACTACTTGATTTGACATTTATTAATTTTCTAAATTATATTACAAAAAAATTAATTAATTTAATATTATTCGTTTGTCACATGATTAACATATAAAAGATACAAAAAATCTACACCTACCAATGGTAGAATAAAAAATTTTCACGCATATTTTGTTAATTTTTTTTTTATTTGTAATCTATTTTACATTGGATAATATTATTTTTTATTGATTATTAGTTCAACATATAACACAATAAATGTAGCAATATAAGAACTTTGTTAATTGATTTTTCAAATAAACTGGTGACCTAAGATAAGAAATTTGTTAATTGATTTTGTTAATCTCTTTTTTTATTTTTAATCTATTTTATATTAAATAATATTATTTTTATTGATTATTAGATAAATATATAATATTTAAATGTAGTAAGATAAGAACTGTTTTATACATTTTTTATTGTTTCGATCTTAATGATTATTTTCTTCTCTTTATTTTTCTATCTTATGGACCACGTAAATTTTTCATGCATAATCCGTGGTTACTTACCGCAGTTTATGTTCATTGTGTCTCAGTCATAAACCGTGGCAACCTCCCACGGTTTATGTGTAAATAGTAAAACGTGGTAACTTACCACGGTTTACATAATAATAAATCAGAACACACAAGTAAAGGAATTACAATTGTTACATTTAAGTAAAGAATTCTCTCAATCATTTTATTCAAGTAAAATGCCCTAAATAAAATATACAAAAATGTAAGCAAATTTATTTTAAAGAATTTATATAATTTTCTGTTTTTTTATTTTATTTGTGAAAAATATCCTAATACTTTGTGTTTGTTTAATTTTGGACAACATGCTTCGTTGATTAGAAATATACAATACTAAATCTATAAAAATGTCTTAATTATAATTATATACTCAATTATTTAAAAGAGGAAAACAATAATACTAACCTGAAAGTCGATCGTTCTTGCAATGTGCTAAGTTATACTAAGGCGGTTGATGTCATTGTCTCGTACATCTGCATGCACCATAACATCTGAGTATCTCAAAAATATATAAAATAAAAAAAAAAGATCCGACAAAGAGAGAAATGAAGGTTAAGAGGTAATGAGAGTGACACTTGAGGCATTGTAAATGAATTCTTTATATAGGCCTGTCTAAGTCTTATCTCGCTTACACTATAAACGAGATAAGACATGTGTCATAACACGTGTGCAAATGCGATACTTAAAACACGTGTCTTATCTCATTTACACTATAAACAAGTTATGTAATGCAATGCAAATCGATAAAATATTCTAAATTATCTATAATCATAAATAAAATATTTATTTATTTATTTAAAAAAATCAAGTTTTATATTTGTATAAATATATAAAAATAATATTAGATAATTAATATTTTTTAATCAATATCAGTTAATTTTTTTAAATTATTTTATTTATCTTAAATCTGGATGCTAAATCATAAAATTTAGTTTCACATTTTCACACGGAAGCTAATTTCCAACTCAACTGAATTTATATATAGATAAATAAATACGAATTTTGAATCAGTAAACATGATAAACATATATACGGGTAAAAATGAACTTTGAACAAAAATAAATATACTCTCTTTCTTTTATATTTGTACAAATTAAATTAACTAACATGATATACATAAACAAGTAAATATGATTTTTCTTTTTTAAAAAAACATGTTTTACTTATATACATAAACAAATAAACATTTTTTTCTTTGTACTTGTAAAAATCAATTAACATGTTATACGTTGGAAGTAAATAACAAAAATAAAAACGTTTTTATTTTTTATTTGTACAAAATAATGGTTAGACAAAAAATATTATTATTTAAGAAAAAAATGTTATTTAATTAAGGGTGTATTTGACAAATGCGTTGAAAAGGAAGAAACACATTTAAACTTCTTAAGTTTCAATTTTTGGTTTGACAAACTTTTTTATTTATGAAGGTAGAAGTAATTTTACACTCAAAATCACGTTTACAAGAAGCAACCATTCTTATTTTCTGTGTTTTACTAACGGACTTTTATCCATTAACACTAAATTTTTATTTACCTTTTACCAACTTTATCCTTTATGCATGTTATTATATTACTTATGGAATTCTTATTATTTTTGTTTATATGAACTCTCTTCTTCTATTATTTATTATTTTTATTTTTTTTGTTAATTTATTATAATCTATTTTGATATAAAGATTGTCAAATATAAATCACTTTAACACAAACTTACTTTTTATTAAAATTAAATTTGCAAAATCAATTTTATAAATTTTAAACTAAATTCGAATTATGAAATATGTTATATTTAATATGTAACTGTCAAATAATAGCAGTACAATGTCAAGGCAAAAGAAATGAAAACATCTATTAATTGAGGTTTGAAAATTGACTAAAATATCTGAGGAGTAATAGTTAATATTATATGCGTTGGTTAGACTTGACGCTAAAAGCAGTTTGTTGTTTGTAGAGTATTAATTGATGAATAAGTGAGTTATGCAGTTACAATGTCTAGTCAGCAATACATGTGCAAGTTGGTAATTATCATAGGGGAATAGTGTAGTATATAAGTAAAGTTAGTTAGTAGTAGCGAGTGTGATTTGTTCCTGTAATGTTCATTTTTTATCTCTCAAAAAATTATTAAAAAAATGTTGGACAAACTATTTTTCTCTCTTCTCTCAATCTATTTTTTACTTAATATTTTTGTGTTTTTTATTCTCTTTCACTCTTAGAATTTATCTTTTTACATAGGGCGGTGAGCGTAGATGAAAAATTGAAGAAATCACATACTATTGAAAATTTTTTTTCGAGCGTTGAATAGATCCAAAATTTTTTGAGAATTCGAACCAATGGAGTACATTCATGCCTCATTTTCTTCAATAAATGCTAGCACATCTAGTGAACCATATCAATTGGATGTAAATGAATCAATCTAAAAATCCAGTTAATCCAGCACTAGATCCACAACTCCCTACCTCCTTCCTCCTGGAGAAAGTCCAAGAACTTCATTAATTGCAACCGTTCTTGAAGTAAAAAATTATCATGCATGGGAGAAAGTGATATCGTAAGTGCTTAGGTCAAAGAACAAGATTCAGTTATTAGATGGATCAATTCATTTTTCATAATTGTAATTTGTAAAGAAAAAAAAAGTCGAATTTCTTTAACTCTATTGAAGAATGATATTGATTTGTCATTGAAAGTCATTGCAGTTGCAAATTATTATGTGTTTTGAGGTTAAAATTGTTAATTGTTATAATTGTAATACTATTTTAATTTACAGAAATGTTATTTTTACACTACTTTTTAGCCACCAATTCATCCATTCTCACTAAAATACAATAAAAAATACGTTACGTATAAAAAAGCTAAAAAAAATACAGTTACAGTAACACAATGCACTGGGAGTGGGGTTTCCAATACAAAAGGTTGACTATGACTTTGGTGTCTAATTTTTTTAGACTATATCAACCTTATAACAAACCATTTCATAAAGCAAATTATAAGGATAAAATAGTCATAAAATTTGTTTTGTAAAATTCAATAACTTCCCACTCAAATAAGAATCATTTTGTTACTCCTATAACTATAATAACACATTTTCAAAAAAAATGCAGACAAAAATGAATATCAATATTTTCACATTCTTCACCATCTTCATGCTTTATTGTTTAATTCTATGTAATCTCTCGCGCTTTCTTCTCTTCTCGCAGAAAGGGTTCCGTTGCATGCACCTTAATTCTCTTCTCTTCGATTGCGACAACCTCACTCCTTACTTCTCTTTGATTGTGCTAACTGCACTCCTCACTTTCTTCTCTTCTCCACGATTCCCTCTGCTTTACTTCGTGCCATTTTTTGTTCTTATTATCTTAGGGTTTTGATTATAACTTTTGATTCAATGGAATCCACAAGCTCGAATGATGAGGTTTGTGTTTAATTTACTTCATATGTTAATTTTTTATTCTTAATTTGATTTTAATTTGTTTATTATCCATGTTTTATTCCTGATTTGATTTTAATTTTGTTGATTATCTAGTTATGTAAATGCTTCTGATTTGGCTTATGCTTCTGATATGTGGCTTCATTATGTCATTTAGATCCTTTTACATTATGTACGTTATGTGATTATATCCTGAAAAAATTATGTTATAAATTTGTGTAATGAGAAATATTTTGGTGATAACAAGAAAAGATGCCTTCCTGATAATTCGACCTATGCAGCTTTAATCCATGCTAATGGTGAGAGGAAGAACTGGAAAGTTGAATATGACTTGTTAACTGAAATGTTGGGATTCGGTTGGATTCCACATTTTCACATTTACAATTTAGTAGACAGTCTTTTGAGAGATATCAGTTGGATCTGTGTTGTAAATTGGAAAGAAAATTAGAGAACAAAAAGCTGTAGAAGCTGTGTAAGATTGGCCAACTTGATGCAGCTTATGAGAAAGCAAAATCAATGCTTGAAGAGGGTATTTGTTTATCACCATCTGCCAGAGATACATTTAAGGATGTGTTTCAAAAGTGTGGAAAGTTGAATGTTGTGCGGCAATTACTGGAGACAACTGATAGAGCTTGATTAATTTTGATTGAACAAAATGTACAGTCCTTTATTTTAAGAAACATTTTTATGAATGTTTGCATGTTTAAAATTTCTGCATTTGCTTAGATCAGATGATGATGCCGATTCTATGAATGTGTTAGGGTTTAGTGCTATATTTTATTATTGAGTTTGATTATATTCAGGATCTGTACTATATTTGACTACTGAGTATGATTATACATGTTTACTGAGTTTGATTATACTCAGGTTCAATGCTTGACTACTAATTTGTCTTGTTCATTCATAGAAAATTGAGAGCGTTTTTATACCTGATTTGATTTTAAATTTTTTATTATTTATGTTTTGGGTTGTTCCAAGCATAGGAATGGCATTCTCCTCTGTAAAAGATTATGAAAATTTTTATACCAATTATGCAAAAAGGGTTGGTTTTCATGGAATATAAGAACTACTAAGTGGGATCAAAATAGACAAATTACATACCAAATCTTAGTATGTTCTAGAGCTGGTTATCGAAGATAAAAAATTGATCAACTAAAGAAGACAAATCCAACTTCCGAGCAAAATTGTAAAGCTAGGACTATTGTGAAAAGGATAAGAAGATGGAATATGTGTTAACCTTTGTGAATATCCAACACAACCATGCTATTAGTCCTAGCATGGCAAAGACTAAGAAAGAACAGGGAACTAAGCTTGCATGCCAAACGGATAGCTAAGATCAATGATCAAGCTGGTGTTAGAATAAGAAACACCTATCAAAAAGCTTAGCAACTGCTGCTGGTGGCTATGATAAATTAACTTTTACTGAAAAAGATCTTTAAAATTATGTAGCAAGAAGTGTCAGAGTCATAGAAGAAGAGGGGGATGCGCAATCATTAATGCAGTATTTTCACAGGATGCAACAACAAAACCGTAACTTCTTTTACGAAGTTAAATTGGATGAGCAACATCGCATAAACCATGCTTTTTGGGCTGATGCTAGAAGTCGTGCTGCTTATGAGTACTTTGACAATGTTGTGAGTTTTGATACGACGTACCTAACAAATATGTATGACACCACAATTATATATTTCAGGTTAATTATATGCACTTTGGTTTTTGCATGTGTTTGATGTATAGGGACAGGTAGAATAGAATGAATTTGCAGCTGCTGTACATGATATATTGAGTTTGATTATGTAGTCTTATTTTTGCATATATTTGATGTATAGGAATAGGTAGAATAGAATGAATTTGCTGCTGCTGTGCATGATATATTGAGTTTGATTATGTACTCTTGTTTTTGCAAATGTTTGATGTATAGGGATAGGTAGAATAGAATGAATTTGATTATAGGTAGAATAGAATGAAACTGAGTTTGATTATGTACTCTTGTTTTTATTATAGGTATGATATGCCTTTTGCCACATTTGTTGGGGTTAACCACCATGGCCAATAATTGCTACTTGGTTGCGCTCTTCTTTCATGCGAACAAGAGAATTTCTTTGTTTGGTTATTTGATTGTTGGATACGATGTATGGGTAGCAAGCTGCCTATTGGCATATTGACGGATCAATGCAAAGCTATGCGGAATGCCATTAAAAAATCGTTGCCAATGACACAACATCGATAGTGTATTTAGCATATCACGAAGAAAATTTCAGAAAAAATAGGAGCATGCAAGCAATTTAAAGAGATTTGTGCTGATATGTCACATATTGTGTGGGATTCTAGTTCTAACGAAGCATTTAAGAGCTCTTAGACTGATTTTATCAACATATTCAATTTGCGTGATAATAATTGGTTAACAGGTATTTTATGAGTTTGAATATCTTATATCTACTGTTTGATTATTTATCATTTATTAATCAATATGCCTTACAAGTTTGATTATGCCCATTTTATAATTTTAGGTTTGTACGAAGAACGTGACAGATGGGTCTCTATTTTTCTTAGCAACAATTTTTGGGCAGGCATGAATAGCACTCAAAGGAGTGAAAGTATGCACGTATTTATGAAGGCCTACCTAACCTCAATGAGCAACTTGCAACAATTTGTAACACAATATGACAACTGTCTTGCAAATAAAGCTCAACAAGAATATGAATTGGATGCTGCCAGCTTCAATACCATTATCCCTTGTGCTACTGCTTCTACTATTGAAAAACAGTTTCAAAAAGAATATACTCATGCGAAGTTTAATGAGCTTCAAAAGGAGTTTAGAGCAAAGGCTAATTGCTTTTCAACAAAAGAGCATGAAGAGGGATATGTTGTTACTTACAAGGTTATAAAAGAGATTGAGAATGGTGATAAGATGTTTGATGTTACTTACAAGGTGTTGTTTGATTCTTCAACTTCAAATGTTTCTTGCCAATGCCATCTTTTTGAGTCAAAGAGAATCTTATACCGGCATGGTCTTTCAGTCCTTGGTCTTTAAGAAATTGCCAAATAAATGCATTCTTGATCGGTGGAAGAAAACTTTAAAGCGCAAGCATAGTAGCATCAAGTGTAGCCATGATTCAAGTCATTTAGAGCCCATAAAAAAACGTTATGATGAGATGTGCAAGCAATTTTACAATATTGCTGAAGTAGTCGTTGCATCCGAGGAGCTCACCGAGACCGTACATCGTATACTAGACTCGGTTTGGGTTATGTTGGTGAAACCAAAGGCCTCTTCAATGGATAATGTAAATAATCAAAATTCAAATGAGGTAGATAAAAATGCAAATGATTTAGATAATCAGTTTTTTTGAGAGAAATATAAACGTCCAAAAAAGACACATATTCAATAAGTGATAATAAATTATATTTTTAATTAAATGTAATTATATTTATTTGAATTGTTTTTTTAAAACCAAAAAAATTAATAAATCACATATGACAAATTAAACAACTTTCTACATATCTTTTACATTTTCAGCTTCTAAAATTGATGGATATAAACATTGCCCTTAAATTAAAAAAATATGCTCTTCAAAACAAAACCCTCAACATTCAGCCCAATTTCTAACCCGTAACCATGATATCTTCATTAAGCGCTAATACACATAATTACACAAGGAAAATGTCATTATCCCAGCGTGATAAAAATTGAACATGCTTTGCACATCACCTGTAGCAGGGGAGTGAATCCTCTCCAGTGAGAAAAAAACTGGATGGTATCTAGTGTTCAATCTAACCATTCATTGTTCTCTCTCTCTCTCTTATTTATTTCTGGTCCCACTTATAAAATTAAATGTGAGAGATCATACTGTATTCTATCAATTGTTAAAAAAAACTGGAGAGGATCCTTTTCCCCTGTAGCAGCACAAGTTGTGTTCCCTCCTCAGGCACGTGTCTTCAACTTCATCCGCCACTGCACTTCTACATGTGTAGAAGCCATAAGAGATAATTTAAAGACTAATTATATTTTATAATAACAAAGTATAATTATAAAAATTATTATCATATTATGTATACTTTGCCCCACTCATAAAATTTTCTGAATCTGTCACTAAATATACATATTTTAGAAAGAAACTTACATTAGTCCATTTTGGCATAACTTTGAATGGTTCCCACAATTCCATCCATTTCATTACAAACAAACTACAATAATGCAAATTTGGTTGTTTGGGAACGTCCAGATATTCAATTGTTGGAGTTGAGGAGGGTTTGAACATATGCAGAATCCGCAATTCCTAACATGTTGTCAAGATAACTTACCTGTTAAAAAGTGTCATGAAATTATCAAAGTTATATGATAATCAAATATCAAGACATAAATAAAAGTTGTTATAACAAAATAAACTTACAACATATTGATCTATTTCATCCCGTTTAGCAGTCATCACCAACAACAGTAACAGGCGGCAGCTTCCATCATCGCCATCATTGGCACTTTCTCTGTCTCTCTGATATTTCATTCTTATCAGTCTCTCTCTGCTTGAAATTTCTCTTTCTCTCTCTATTCAACGGCGGAAACGACGAAATCTCTCATCGCCGCCATCGTCGCCTCCCTCTTTTTCTTCTTCCCCTCGTGCACTTCTCCTCTTCTTTGCCTTGTTAAATTTCTTTTTGTCCTTCTCTTCGCCCTTCTCCTTTTTTTGTGCGTGTAAGAGCGAGAATACGAGTGTTTAACTTTTAGGATTAGGACTAGAGATAAATGAATAAAAATAGAATAGAAATTTTACTAAAATTTAAAGGTAAATTAGTAAATTAATTATCAAATTTAATAGGGTAAAGTATATATTTTATCCTTGAAGTTTGTTAAAAATTTCAAAAATAACCCTAAGTTTTACTTTGTTTCAATTTTGTCTTAGAAATTTTTTATTTGTATCAAATTTACCCCTACGACTAATTTTTCAAAAAAATTATGACCAATTTAGGAATAAATCCACAAGAACTGTAACACTCTACCACACAGAGCCTTACGCTTAAGTCGTAAAGCAGAGGTGGCAAGCTCACTACAAGAAAAAGGCGTATTTGTAACAAAAAAAAAATTGTTACAAAACGTCAAAATTTTGAAACAAAAGTTTTTTGTAACAAAAAAAAGGGGTCGTTGCAGTAAGTCCCGTTACAAAAAGTTTTTGTAACGAAAAATGAAACTGTTACAATTCAATATGATGTTTTGTAACAATTTTTTCTGATACAAAAAACCAGAAGCCGTTACAAAAGTAGTAACAAATTTTGATCTTCAAGGTATTTTTCGTGACAATCTATTTTTTTCTATCAAAAAATTTTGTTACAAAATGTAACATGATTTTGTAACATTTTTTTTCTTTAGTTACAAAAGCAAATTAATTATTTTGTAACAACTTTTTTTAATACAAATTGCATGCATAATTTACTAAATTATTTTTTAAATTGACTAATATATTAACTATTTTAATAAGCAAGTTTACATCTATATAATATGCAAAAACATACATAAGTCAAACAAGATCCTTTTAGCTAAAATTGTTTTCGAACAAAATAACATTAGTGAGTACATTGATTAGTTCTACAAGTTATATGTCTTGTATAAGTTCAACCAAAACATAAAAGTTCTAACATAGATTAGTGTCTCTATGCATCAAAATATTCTTGAGCCCTCAAGATAGCATATGGTCATCATTTCAGCACTCCTGTAAATAAGAAAAACCGAAACAAAATTTTAGAAACAAGATATAACACTAATTATAATTTTTCCACTAAGTTTTATCCAAAATGTTTAGAAAAATTTTGTCAGAACCTCCCCTAAAACTTGGATATTTCCACCGTCTACGGTTCCAACAAAAACAATCAATTCACAACTTATGTCTCAGCCAATACCCAACCAAATTTATCAAAGCAAATAATAGGACATTTGTCATTTTTCAACCATGACACAAGTAAAATGTGATAAATAGATTCATATACAAATTAAAGTATACTAATATAAAATGGGAATCATCTACAAAAATGTATTAAAACCATAAGCAATTTTAGAAGTACCTTTAGGGTCTAGTTTGTTTCATTGTCAAAGCGCGCTATGAGAGAGTTCACAACAGCTTGTTGAGCATCCAATTGAGCTTTCATTTGAGCTAATTCTTCCTCTTGCCGTGTTCGTTGCTCTTCAAGTTTTTCTTTAAGCACATCTATTTCCTTTGTTAGCTCCTCACGGTCTTGCATTGTCTCTTGAAGTTGTGCTTGAATCCTTAACTTAGACTTTGGAGCCTTTATGCCATAACTTGCACCACTTTTCTCACCTCTCACAAGTAGAAAAGCTTCATTTGGAGTGAGAGGATTTTCCGAATCATAGGATTCATCGAGCATATAGCTAATATCATCCTGCACAATCTAATTTGTGATTTGAAAATGAAGATAAAATTTAACTTCCATGCAACAGAAAAAGGAAAAGGTTAGTAATGTTACATCAATTTGTTTAGCTTTTTCATTGACTCATTCTCCATTATTATTTTGATGAGTAATTTGCCACAATTCTTGAATGTCAGGCTCGACACCGGTTCTAGGATGGCGCTGCAAATTTTTTGGAAGTTTAAAATATAACATGTAGTTAAGTGCAAACGTGACATAGCAAAAAATATAAGACCAAATTAAAACTTTAAGATTATTTACCCGATCACGTCTAATAACTTGAAATGTCCTTCGACCAACAATATGTGGTACAACATGATGCTTTCTATTATCTTTGTTTCTTAAACTTTTTTCCTATAGAAGACCAAACTCACAAAAGACAAAAGGAGTTAAGTTATAATTATTTCATTGACATAAAATAGCAAAACAACATAAGAATACCTCAATGGTTGTCACAATGAAAAATTCAAACCTGAAAAGGAGGACTTCGAAAGTAGGACACCAAATTCTCCCATGTCTCCGGCAGAACATTATTTGGTGGATTTTGAAGGCGCTCCTCATCAGTTTGATACAACTCATAGTGCTCACGCAATCTTGAGCGCCAACTTCGATAACATATATTAGCCTTAGCTAAAATTATTTTGCGCATTACTTGCGTATCTGCTATATCAAACTTTTCCTACATAAGATTTGTCAAAGTTAGTTAGCAGAAATAAACCCTATAATATACATAATAGCATAAAATATAAATATGTATTACCAAAACAAGGTCGCATATTTTTTGCTTGACATCATCTCCAACTAGGCTCCATTTCTCTACATCCAAAGGAGCATTTTGTCTTGTAACAATACCCACTTCAGATGCAAATAGATTAGCATAGATGCCATTCGGAGCTAAGTTCTCCAAAGAGATCGGCAATTCCAATTTCCCATTTGTCTTTGTTTTGATAACCCTATTTGTTGCAATCACACGCGAAGGTCCCCTTTTACCAATATGCCTATCAACAGGGGCAGTGGCTGGTGCTAAAGTAGAGTCTGCCGGGGCTGCCGGGGCTGCCAGGGCTGGGGTAGGGGC
>NC_029794.2:14065191-14075688 GCF_000816755.2 Arachis ipaensis | reverse complement strand
CTGTCGGGGCTGCCGGGACTGGGGCAGGTGCTGGTGGTGTAGAAGTAGATGCAGTAGCCCTTGTCAATCTCCGTGTAGCCATTATGTTACGCAATCTACAATAAAGTTAAATGAGATAACATTAAAAAAATGAAATAATAAAATATCTACATCATTTAATACACAATTACACAAAAGAAAGCACATCAATCAAAGTTGGACATGATTCAAAATATATTATACTTTTCAAAAAAGTTAAACAAATGGAACAAAGAGTGAATAACTTAGCAATTGCAAATATGATGTGAATTCCTAAAGTTTAACTACTTTAAAGTCAATCACCATCCTATACAAAAAGTGGATAATTTAGCAATTGCAAATATCTTGTGATCCCCAAAATAAAAATACTAAGAAGTCAATCACTATCATTTGAATCTTCTCCTTCTCCTTCTCCTTCTCCTTCTCCTTCTCCTTCTTCTTCTTCTATAGACATAGGCACGTCCACACTTGATCCATCTATGTCACCTCTGCCCAATTCCATCAACAAATTGATATCACCCGAAGATGGTACTTGATTAAAGCTTCTCATTTCAGCTTGTTGGTATGCCTCTTCTCGCATGATATCTTACTCAAGCACATCATATGTATTGCGAGGCTTTACTCGGACCACAGTACACCAATTAGGCCTTTTAATTTCCTTTACATAGTATACTTGCTCAGCTTGACATGCTAAAATGAAAGGCTCATCCTTATATCTAACATATGTGACATCCACATTTATGAATCCATACTCATCTTTACAATATCCCCTACTTTGATTTCGTCCTACTGGAGGAACATTAAACCACTCACACTTAAATAAGATCACTTTATGTTTTCCAACATAATCTAACTCAATAATATCAGTCAACATGCCATAATAATCCACACCCCCAGTCAATTCATCTCCCTTCACAACTACTACACTATTTTGAGTCTTCAAAGATGCTTCATAGTTTTTGCTACGAAATGTAAAACCGTTGATAGCACGTGTTTTGTAGAAATGTGCACGTCGATCAGGACCTCTTGCTAGAGAAAGTAGTTGATTATTCACCCGTGCACTCCTTACTTTGTGTAGATCTGAAATCTACATTAATGAATAGCGATTAAAACTACATACTACCAAGAGACTCTTCAATTCTACAATTATCAAAGTTTAATCATTTACCTTCCTTTCAAACCATTTCACAAATTGATCCTTGTGCCTTTTCTACAGATTTCTTGGATTTTCTCTTGTTAAATCTGCCATATGTTCATCAACCCATGATTGAAGTTCTTCACAATTCTTCAGCACATAGAATTGAGCTTCTTTATGCTCTAAAATACTAAGTTTCTTGTATGCCCCTTTACAACTAAACTAGCCAAGTACTTTGAACACAGCTATGCCTCACATAGGTTCATTCTCGCCATGGTCAGAAATCTTAGAATTTTCATCCAAATATCTCCCCACAAGGGTCATTGCTTCTTCAGAGATATAACTCTCAGATATTGACCCCTCAGGACGTGCTTTGTTTCCCACATAACTCTTTAGTGTGCGCAAATATCTAAAATTGAATTTTTAAGGAATGTTAGAAACTTACATATAGAATACTATAAGGCAGATTCTAAGTTGTTGTCAATTCTAAAGGGATAACCTCTCAACAGAGTACATCCAGCGATATTGAACTGGTCCGGCTAACTTAGCTTTATGGGAAAGATGAACGGTTAGGTGAACCATCACATAAAAAAAAAGCCGAAGAAAAAACCGTCTCTAATTTACAAAGTGTTATTGTAATATGGGTTTCAAGTTTGTCTAGAACGTCCACCTTCAATTCCTTCGAACAAAGCTCTCCAAAGAAAATACTTAGATGTATCAACGGTTCACAAACTTCTTTGGGTAAAAGCTCACGAATTGCAAGTGGTAGCAACCGTTCTATTAGGACATGGCAATCATGGCTCTTCAAGCCATAAATTTTGCAATCTTCAACGTGCACACACCTAATATTTGATGAATACGAATCAAGGAACTTGAGTTCTTTCAAGAACTGACAAAGAAGTTTCCTTTCATTCTCCTTCCTGGTCTTTGACAATGTATATTTGGCTATCGGTATCACAAACTTGTTGCCCACTCTACGAGGATGAAGGTCTCTCTTGATACCCATAAGTTGAAGATCAGGTCGTGCATTAAGATTGTCCTTTGTCTTTCCATCTAAATTTAACAGTGTACCCAGTATATTATCGAAGACGTTCTTCTCTATATGCATTACATCTAAATTATGACGTAACAATAATGTCTTCCAATAAGGCAACTCAAAAAAAATGCTTTTCTTTTTCCAATTTCCAGCCACCTTGTCATGCTCAGACTTCTTTCTCTTTTTAGTCTTGTTCACAAACTCCGTTTGTTCAAAAGTCTTGAATTCTTCTAGGACATCATAACCAGAAAGTGGCTTAGGTGCTTCGCCAAGTTCCCTGGTATTGTCAAAAGAACTCTTATTCCTTCGCCATGGATGATCATGCGGCAAATAGCGGCGATGACCCATATAGCAATGCTTGTGTCCATGTTTCAGCCTTTTAGAACTAGTTTCTCTGTGACAACATGCACATGCTAGTGCACCTTTAGTGCTCCAACTGGATAACATGGCATAAGCTGAATAATCATTTATTGTCTATAAACCTACAGCAGACAACTTAAAATTCCGTTTCTGAACCACATCAAATGTTTCAACACACTCTTCCCACAATTCTTTCAACTCTTCAATTAACGGTTCTAAGTATACATCAATAGAATTGCCAGGGAATTTAGGGCCTGGAATAAGTAGAGATAACATCCAATTTGAATGTTTCAAAACCATCCATGGAGGATAGTTATATGGAATGAGAACAACTGGCCAAGTACTATAGGAAATGTTCATATTGCCGAACGGATTGAATCCGTCACTAGCAACTCCAAGCCTGATATTTCTAGCATCACGTGCAAACCATTTGTGCTCCTCATCAAATGTCTTCCACACCATCGAATCTGCTGGGTGTTTTAGGACTCCATCATCAAGTCGTTTCTCTTTATGCCACCTTATTGCTAGCGTTGTTTCTTCACAGATGAAGATCCGTTGAAGCCTAGGTTTTAATGGAAAGTATCTTAGTATCTTCTGGGGTACCTTCTTACGAGGGTCGTCCTTTTCATTCCCCTTCCCCTTCACCCATCTAGATTGCTTACACTTTAGACATTCATCAAGATCAGCATATGCTTGCCCCCAAAACAAAATGCAATCATTCACACAAGCATTTATCTTCTCGTAATTTAATCTCAAATCTCGAATCACTTTTCGAGCATCATAAAATGAAGTTGGACAAGAATTTTCCTTTGAAAATATGCTTTTTAGAAAGAGCAACAAAGCATCAACTGAATTGTTGCTCCATCCATAGCGACATTTCATTTGAAACAACTTGACAATGAAAGATAACCTTGATATCCCACTGTCCGAATATAGGCTTTGCTCATAATCCCTCATTAGCCTCTGGAACCTCTTTGCCCCCTGATGAGGTTCTTCTTCTATATTGTCATCTACGTTGGTAGCGAATCTCTCGGCGTCTCCCCTAGTGTTTCTCCTCTAAAGATGTTATACAACATCTCATAAGTGGCAGAATCATTCTCCCTTTCACAATCAATTTCATTTAGATCAGACACATCTATAGTGGATGTATCTTGAAGTATCTCACCATGATGCACCCATGTTTTATAAGAGGTCACTATCCCCATTGGCACATATGATGATGAACTTCATTTCTAAATTTGAACATAAAATTGTTGCATTTGGGACAAGGACAACGTATTTTATTTTTCACACCGGGTTGAGAGAAGGCAATATCCAAAAATAATTCATTGAGGCACTTCCTAAACTCAGGAGTACGCCTATCAAAATTAACCCAATATTTCTGATAATTGATCATTGGACTAATTTCTGCAGGAGACGAGAATAGATAGAAAGATGTAAAGAGTGAAAAAAAAGAGGGTAGTATGACATAACATAGCATCACAACAACTATCACTTTCAAAATCACCAAAAAAAGTACAAAAAATAGAATCAAAATAATAAAACCTAGAAACAAAAAATAGAATAAAAATATCAACTCTCCAAATAACCAAAAAATCAGATAATCAACCATGTTACACACCAATACTTTCAACCACAACAAAATCAGCATAATCAACTAACAATATTTTCAACCACAATATCAGCAGAATCAAGGTTCAATATTTCAGCTAAGATTTTCAACTAACAACATATTTAACAATACTCAAATAAACTGAAGTTACCTTTAGCAGAGACGTGACCAGACCAGACCAGCAGGAGAAGAAGGACAGCCGAATCAGACCAGCAGAGGCAAAGGACACGCCGGATGAGCAGAGCAGCATAAACTATCCTAAATCAATGCAATGTAAAATACACAAAATTAATAACAAAATTTAATCAATATTTCTATGTTACTAAGGATTACGTAGTTACCTACTTTACTCAATTCACAAACACAAAAATATAAAATAAAAAAAAAGCTGAATCAAAATCACTGAAAAAGAAAGCAAAAACTAGAATCAAAATAATAAAACACAAAAACAAAAATTAGAATCAAATATCAACTCTCCTAATAAGATAAAATAAGATTATCTAACAGATATAACACTAATATTTTCAACCACAACATCAACAGAATCAATGTTCAATATTTCAGCTAAGATAATCAACTAACAACATAGTTAATAAGGATAATGTAGTTACCTACTTTACTCAATTCACAAACACAAAAATATATATATATATAAAAAAAACAAACAGAATCGAAATCACTAAAAAGAAAGCAAAAGCTAATAACACTAATATTTTCAACCAGATATAAATCTAAGATTTTCAGTCACAACATCAGCAGAATCAACGTTCAATACTAAATTAAACTGCACTTACTTTCAGCAGAGGAGATGATCGGAGCATACCGACAGCAGACGAACGAAGCACGGCTGAACTAGAAGAAATTAAAGAGTGCTAGACAACACCAGAAGAAGACCTTTTTATTAAATCTTCATCATTTCACTATCAAGCTAGGAGAAAAACTTTGTAGTGCTAATAAAAATGTCTTCTGCTTTATTATCTCACTCAGTTTTTCCAACTTTAGTATACAAGCCTCAAGAAAGGAAAAAGAACAAAGAGAACAACAAATTAAATCATTTAGTTTTACATACAAATACAATTAGGAATTAGCATCAATTTTTCTCTTCTAAAGCTACAATAAAACAGCAAAAATAAAGTTCACAAAATTAATATAGAATAACTATATATTACAAAAAAAAACTCACCTCTACACTGCAGAATGTCAGAAGCAGAACCAAAGTCAGCACTCAGCGACGGGTTAGGGCTGTTCCACCGTCGAAGACGCAGGCCACCGGCGAGGAGAGGTGACCGCACGAGCAGAGCTTCGGCACGAGCAGAGCTTTGGCACGAGCAGAGCTTCGGCACGAACAGAGCAGAGCCAGCAAAGGAGTGAACCAACAAGAGGACGACAGAAACGGAGGTAGCAAATACAGAGGAGGCACGATGCGGAGGCAAAGAAGGCGGAACACGGTGGAGCCAAGATGGCCAGGACGACACAGATAGAAGTGAGTAGTGGCGCAGACGAAGCAGATTCGAGTAGCGACTGGAGGCGCTTGCGACGGAACAAACACTAAGGAGGACCACGACGCCACCGCAGACGTTTCCCAGTGGCTACGCCGGTGATTCTTCTTCCGGCAGTAGTAGCATTTTCCCTCGCAGATAGAGTAGACGGCGCTGAGGGGTTGAGAGTGACTGAGTGTGGCTTAGAGTGAGGGGTGGGGACTTAGGATTTTTTTTTACAGCTTTACATTCACTATCACCTTTTGGTTTTTACAGATTTACTTTAGTATTTTAATTTTTTTGGGATATATTTAATTATTGTTACTTATAAGTATTTAACATTTTGAAAAAAATTATAAAATATACATATATTTTGTGACACAAAAATAACTTGTTACAAATAATGTTAAATTTTGTGACAAATTAATTTTTTGTTACAAAATAATTTGAGTTTTTCAGACAAAAAGATATTTTGTTACAAAATATTTGGAGTTTTTGAAACAAAAAAAATATTTTGTTACAAAATACTTCGAATTTTTGTAACTACTTTACTTTTTGTTACAAAACATTATAATATTTTGTAACAATACACCAACGCGTTACAAAAACTAACATAATTTGTAACAAAAAAATAGATTGTTACAAAATATTTGAATGTTTTGTAACAACTTGTAATGTTGTTACAAAACATAATTTTTTTGTAATAATCACCAATTATTATTACAAAAAATTCTTTTTTGTAACAATTTTAAATTTGATACAAAATTTTTGTACAAATATTCTATTTTCTTGTAGTGAAGGTATTACGATCTCTAAAAGAAAAGGATATGTACATAAATATAGTTGGATGAAATCATGTTGAGTTGAGAAATTAACTAAATTAATTAGTGATGACAAACATTATTTTTGGCAAAATAAATAATTAGAGTTGTTTAACTAATAAGTATACATTGCTAATTATTTATGTTATGCTGCAGGCCATAATTCAATTTAAGCAGCCCAAGTTGAATGAATGACAAAACAAGGCTAATGGGCTGAATGGTAAGGATGAATAGATCAAGCCCAAGCCATTCAACTCCATTGAGTGGAAAAAAGCTGAGAGATACACTTGAGAGAAAAGCCTAGAGTTATTTTCTGATTTCTTTAGGTTGATTAAGTGTCTTGTATCTAGTATCTGAATGGTATCCCTTTCTTAGTTGGGTTAGCACTAAGAGGTATAGTTAGGTATTAGCATAGCCAATGTCAAGTTAGGTTAGAACTTGAGTGTGAAAGGATTGGGTCAATCCTGTGTTATTGGTGTATGTAATACTGTTTACTATAGTGAAATTCTTCCACAGTTGTGGAGGAGACTGGACGTAGGTTGCATAGCACAAGGCAACCGAACCAGGATACATGCTGGTATTAGCTTCTCTCTTCTCTGCTGTGTTCTGTTTTCTGATATTCATGAGACAAAAATAAATTGTCTCATAAATTTCTGCTGCTAAGTTAAAACAGAATCAGAATTGCAAATCTGTTTTAAAAGGATAACAACTGTAATTAAAAGGAAGGCATAGATTCAACCCCCCTTCTCTAAGCCTACCACAACCTTCAATTGGTATCAGGAGCTAAGGTCTCAAGAATCAACGGTACATGGATAGTGGATGTTCAAGGCACATGACTGGAAGGTCAACCTACTTCATCAAACTAAATAAGTATGATGGAGGTTTGACAATTCTGGGCAGGTGATGAACGTTTCTATCAAGTCAACGTGTTCTGGGCTTGTTTCAAATGAATCTCAATTTGGGCCAACCTCAATATTCAGATCAAGAGTGGTCCAAATATGTTTCATTAATTTCTTATCACCTCAAGGCCCAAATATGAATGTTACAATCTTGTGTGTTAGTTTTTTGATGACTTGTGTGTTTCATGAAAGGTTTTAAATAAATGTTTTGTGGCCCAAAAGGTTTTCAAGAGGATTTAATTTTGGCCCAAAAAAGGTGTTTCAGGTTAATATTGTTGTTTTTAAAAAAAAAATTTAAAATTAATTTTTAAAATCAAATAAAATCTTTCTTGAATGAGGTCATGTCTTTTCAAGTCTTTTCAAATGGTGATGCAGTTGCATGGTTTTGGAAACTTGCTTTTTGGGTACGGTTACCAACACTCCCTCTCTTCCCTCCATAACTCCTTCTCCATCACTTCAGTTTTCACCACTACCCTTACTACTCTCTCCCCTTCTTAAATTGAAACTAACCAAATGAGGAAGAAAACCATTGCAAAAAGGGCTCCTCGTGAGAAGGTTTTCAAGCTACCCACAAAGCCATCCACTCGCTCTCAAGACCGCACCTTTACCCCTTCTCCTTCTCCTCCTACCTCTCCTCATCGTTGTGACCCCATGGCTCGGACCAAAAACACTCCAAGGTTTCCTGCCTCTGCCAAGCCGACGCCACCACCAAAGGCCACACCTTCCAAGCCTGGCTCCTCAAAACCAAGTTCAGCAAAGCCTGGCTCCTCCAAAGGCAAACGTCAGGCGACTGAGGAACCCATACCCGAACCATCTCAACCAAAATCCAGGTCGGTTCCAATGCACTCTCAACGAGGTAACACTCGAGTCCCTCTCCAGAATGTTAAAGAACCAGACATTGGACCTTTTGATCACAAAGCTCACTTTTTGACTTCTCATTCGAACTATAACCCTTATAGATTCAAATCTGCCATGAACAATGATTTTTATGAGAAGGTTATCCAGTATCGTACCCTTTGTCCCTCTTTTCTCGCTGATTTGCCATCTTTGAAAAGCAAAGGTTTTCCTTTTGTTGATAACTTGATTTTTCTGGACTGGAATCACCTTTTTGATATCAAAAAACCTGTTTATCCCTTGTTGGTCAAAGAGTTTTATGCAAACATGACTTATCATGAGGGCACTGCTCATTCGTATGTCAAGGGCCGAGATATCATTTTAAACAATGAGACCATCAGTGATGCTTTGAAGTATACTGATGTTGGGCCCTGTGCCTACACGTCAGTTAAGTGGGATGAAGGAGTTGGTGTTTCTTACAATGATGCCCTGGCTAGTATTTGTGAACACATCTCTTTAATAGATGGCATTACACCCACTCACAAAGCCCTAGAATATGAGCATGCTCAACTGCACCAAATAGTCAATCATATTATTCTGCCTCAAAGCGGCTCATATCAAAGGGTTTCCTACACTGATACACTTGTTTTATATGCCCTTCTCACCAAAACTGAAATTTCATTTGCATATTTGATGGTTAGATACATGTTTGACTCTGTTAGAAGTGAAAAGGACATTCCTCAAAGTGGTTCATATCAAAGGGTTTCATACACTGACACTCTTGTTTTATATGTCATTCTCACCAAAACTGAAATTTCATTTGCATATTTGATGGTTAGATACATGTTTGATTCTGTTAGAAGTGAAAAAGACAAAGCTCTACCTTATGGCATGTTTCTAACTTGTATTTTTGAGTATTTTGGTGTTGACTTGACCAATGAGAAATATGAGAATAGACATTCATACCTAAAGGGGGGTGGTTCAGTGAAACAGAACAAAGGACCCACTCGATCTGAACGAGTCGTCCTAGATGATGAAGATGAGGATTTTGTCCCTGAGGATTCCACTGCTCCTTCCACTGAGGGTACTTCCATTTCCACTGGGAAGAAATCCACTCTGCTGAATGTGGTCAGGGATGTTGCTCAAGAGTTTGTCTCTCAATCGAACCACTTGATTGAATTGAGCAAAGAGAAAAGGAAGCTGGCTAGCAAGCATGAGAACTTCCTGAAGAAGTCAAGGGATAGGGTGGCTGTACTGATGACCTTCATTGATAACCTTCAAAATGATGAAGATGCTGCCACTGATGTTGAAGAGGATGCTGTTTCGGAAGGGGATGGCTCTGATGCCTAGGATTTGTCTCATAACAACTGCTGCTGCTCTCTTTTTGTCTCATAATTTCTGCTTCTTTTGCTACTTTTGAACTATTTCATTTTGGATGACTGTAATAACTCTTACTACTGATGCTCTTTAGACAGCTTAATTAGTACATTGATCTGTGCTCTAACTCTTTTCTGCAGGTTCATTCAGAAACCAAGGAGAGAAAACCAGAGTGTGTGAACAGTGTTATGTTTAGAAGTTCCTCTACTTGGATAATGCTTTCTTTCAAAGAAGCATTCGGCCAATACTGAAGAACTGCATCTGAGGTTTGCGAATCTGGTTTTGCATATAGCTAAGAGGCTGCTGATAAAGTCAATCTCCTTCATGTTTTACTGATTGTAATGTACTTTTCTAAGCTTATCTTTCTGTAATTTCTTGAGAGAAAAGGCATTGTGAGAAAGCTTGAGAAAAAGCCATGAGTGAAAAAAGGCTGAGAGATACACTTGAGAGAAAAGCCTAGAGTTATTTTCTGATTTCTTTAGGTTGATTAAGTGTCTTGTATCTAGTATCTGAATGGTATCCCTTTCTTAGTTGGGTTAGCACTAAGAGGTATAGTTAGGTATTAGCATAGCCAATGTCAAGTTAGGTTAGAACTTGAGTGTGAAAGGATTGGGTCAATCCTGTGTTATTGGTGTATGTAATACTGTTTACTATAGTGAAATTCTTCCACAGTTGTGGAGGAGACTGGACGTAGGTTGCATAGCACAAGGCAACCGAACCAGGATACATGCTGGTGTTAGCTTTTCTCTTCTCTACTGTGTTCTGTTTTCTGATATTCATGAGACAAAAATAAATTGTCTCATAAATTTCCGCTGCTAAGTTAAAACAGAATCAGAATTGCAAACCTGTTTTAAAAGGGTAACAACAGTAATTAAAAAGGAAGGCATAAATTCAACCCCCCCTTCTCTAAGCCTACCACAACCTTCA
>NC_029794.2:14063135-14064566 GCF_000816755.2 Arachis ipaensis | reverse complement strand
GTAACTGAATGTTATTAGCACTTATTATAACAACACGCAATGTAGCTTAACGGTAGAGAGGTTATTTTGCATGGATAAGGTCCTTGGTTCAAATCTTGAGTATCCACATGTTAAATTTATTTTCTTGTAGCCCACTGGTACATCTATAGAACGTCTCTTCCACGCGTCTGCTGAGGGGGCGGTGCACCATAAGCCAGGCGGGTCAGAACGGTCCGGGTGATCCGGGTTGACCGATTTTCGCGGGTCATATCGAGTTTGACCAGTTTGATAACGAGAACAGTCGTTGGCTTGGACCGGACCGGTTAAGGGTCCGGTTCACTAATTTTTCGATCGAACCGGCCGGTCCGATCCGGATTTGATAACTATGATTCCTAGAACTTCGACACTCAGATTTCAGTTTAAGGATTCAACTAAACCAGAAAACAATGCACACTCAAACAAAGCAAAACAAATGCATATGATGTATGTCTGTCCTGTCGGTTATACAGCCAACCCGACATGTCCTAGTAGTTAATCATTGGATAGTCCCTCTGTGCGCGCATCTCCAAGCTCAATAATATAGTATTTCATGGAGTCAAACTCCAAGCTCAAATATAATATTCAATATTCATATATATATATATATATATATATATGCATGCCCATGGAGGAATCTGGGGAGTTAAAGTGCCTGGTCACATCTTGCGACAGAAGGTCAACAAATAGTCTCAAATACACAAGCCACATAATAATCTCTTTCCTTTTTAAAATAACACTTCAAATCAAAACTCCAATTCTTATAGAAATTTTGGTAGTATCTCCTCTAAAACTCAAATTTCTGCCACCCTTCAAGGGTCCCAACTACCAAACCAAACACCTCTCAGTCATTCAAATCATTTCCAGTAACAAATTATTTCAAAATCAATCAAATACCAATATTAAATCTTTCTCCAAAGCCAACCAACTTCAACAGCAAATTATTAACAACAGCTAAACCACACATTTTATACCATATACACAATCCATCAATTATACATTCAATTCATTTCTATCTTAAAGTCTTCTAGCCTAAGTTTTCACGTGACATTAAACATTAACTACGAGAAACCAAAACCATACCTTCGTACAAAATCAAAATATTCGAAGCTCCAGAGAAGCTTTCTAACCGAGCTATCGAAGAAGAAGAAGAAAACATCCAGAATCGTCTGTGTCTCCTAAAACTCCCGTTGGCCGAAGCCAAAGAGTAGAAAAATTACGTCACCGTCAACTTTCATCGATCAAAAATGGTACTAACATGTAGAGGAGGAGGATACAAATACTTTTACCAGATTAAATTTTTAATTTGAGTTACGGATTGTAAAAAATCAAAGTCAAAAATTTGGTGGGAGTTTACGTTCTCTCTCGATCACGCTCTTCTCTCTCACCATTTTTTTTCTTTTTTCTACTCGCATA
>NC_029794.2:14060663-14063106 GCF_000816755.2 Arachis ipaensis | reverse complement strand
ACTAGTTAAACCACTAAATTAATAAATTAGTAACTAGAGTAGTTCGATGATAGTACAGTTTTCAGAACTTTGATTATACTTTTGCAAACCGTCATTATGTATGAAATAACAAAAAAAAATAAATAGATATTCCGATACAAAACTCACATTCTATATGTATTTAGTATAACTTCACTATTTAATATACCTGTAAATTTACACTATCGTTTGTCACACCACCAAAATACTGAAACAACTCCAGTCAAAATGAAGTAAAATGGTTAACGAATTTGATATTTATCGACAAAGCTTTGGGATAATAGATAGAAATAACTATAAATTGTCTTCACCAAACTCTTTTTTTCCCCTCCTTTTTTCACGTAATCTAGGATAGCGATATGTCTTCTAGGACCTGACTTTCGTTCCTACCATTTTATCTTCCATTTCTTATTTGACTTTATTTATTTAAATGAAAGAGTAGCACGCTGGCATGGACGATTACGCCCACTAACGGCTACTTTTCTAGACGGCAAATACAAATACATTATTGGTCATGTCAATGATCTCAAGCCTTTGATAATTGATATATTCTTCTTTCTTGTTTAAACAAGTGATCGTCGTTAGAACAAGCTGGAAACTTTTCGGCTTTTATTCCTTTTTCTGTTATATATTAAATGTATTATTTGTCTGTATGAAATTTTTTAGTATTTACTTTTGAGAATAGAATAAAATAAAATACTAAAAATAAAATACATAAAAAACAGAAAAATAAAATTTAATATTTTTATATTTTATTTAATAATAAATTAAAATAATTTATAAAAATTTAATTTATTATTTTTTTATTTAAAAAATTTAAAAAAAAAATATAATAATAAAAATATAATTATAAAAAATTAACAAAAATAATACAATGTCCCGTCGGATGCAGTCATATTGTTGGCGAATACCAATAGTCAAAATAACTCGTCAAATAGCTTTCGATAACGTAAAAACCATAATGCATACGTAAATGTAGAAGCTTCTAATTTCTATTACTAATAAGCACATCATTTTATGCGCAGAAATTAGTTTATCCTCCTTTGGAATTGGAAATAGATGATATCATATTAGAAAAATTTGGTCAATTAGTTTTATTTTATTTTATTTTGATTTTAGAAAAATGTTATGCTCAAGAATATTTTATAATTAATAAATAAAATAGTGAATAAGTCGAGATTAAAAGAGAAAAAAATTTAAAAATATAAATATTAACTAATTATAATTAGTTCTTAAAAAAATCTTACGCGGCAAAGGAATAAGATTCATGATATTTTTTTAAAAATTAGCGTGGCAGATACTAAATTATCAAGACAAACGAACTAATAGTTCAAATTATGTTTTAATAAATATATCAAATAACCTTTAAACTTTAATTTATTTGTTTTAAATAATGCATCATGTTGTTGAAAGAGCATTATATTGTGACAGCAATTTAGTGTCTCAAAGAAAGATTGGCTTGGAATCCTAGTAGTATAGATCAATCAGTATGGTATGACCCTTGGCACCCAAACAATAAAATTTGTGATTACCTTCCTTTTGTGCACATCTCTGATATTAATTTGAAAACTAGAGATGTTTCGAACAATAATGTCTGGTTGTTGGAACCAGTACTTCATATGTTTCAAATCTCTAGCCAGCTCACAACGAAACCTAAATAAGTTTAGAAGGAGAGCTCCAGCAAGCTTATTCAACTAAATGGCTACTGAGAAAAAAGGTTCACTGAGATGAAGGGCAGATACTATAAAAAATACACTGAATACCGTCGAATTTATTGTCGGATTTAGCAGTAATTTTTGCGTTAGATAAGAGCTAGAATTAGTTTTCCGAATTAGCTAGTTACCGTCGAATTTTATGTTCGGACACTAAATCCGATAGTAATCAGTGGCACGAAATCTTATTTCACTGGCACCAACTTTACCCGTAGATCTTCTGTCAGATTTGGCTGCCGGTATATCGATTTAGTGAAACGCTGTATTTACCCAATCTACTGTCAGAAGTTTTACCACCAGCTGGAGCCTCTGCTACCGCCGCTGTTAGATGTTGCTGCTGCTAGAGCTATCGGTTACCGTTGGAGCCGTCAAGAACACTGCCGTTGTTTGCATTTGAGGTCACTATCCTCGGTGTTGGTGACGTTGTCGTCTCTTGTCACCATTATGCTTCCACCATCTTGCAGCCACCATTAGAAGTAATTTTGGCATGTTTTTTTTATTTCTTTTAAATTTTTATGTGAATTTAGGGTTTTGTTAAATATTTATGAAATTATTGATTAAATTAGTATAATAAAGTTTGTGATTAAAATTTGGTATAATTTTTTTTATTTTTTTTAGATTTTTTTGTAAGTTTAGGATTTTGTTAAGTATTTTATCATTAAGTTATTGATTAAAAATGGGTGCGAACAGGTTTCCTCTCGGTCTTGGTCTTG
>NC_029794.2:14056554-14060640 GCF_000816755.2 Arachis ipaensis | reverse complement strand
TCCATGTAACAATTACCTACATATTGCAAATTATTTGGTAACGACGTGAGATTCATTTGGATATTAAATACTTTGGTTTTCTCAATAGCAGCTTTTAATTTTTTGAGATTTTTTAAAAAATAAGAGAAAAAAATAAATAGGTCTCTAATCTTTTGCTTTGCAGATATTTTTGTTTTTGGCCATTTGAAAATATTTTTAAGTTTCTCACCTCCTTAAAAATTGAACGGATTAATCTCTTTGTGCAAATGCCTCCGTCAGACCCAATAGAAAAGTCTTACGTGGCTTCCGTTCTGATGATCTAGCGTTACGAGTGCACATGTGGCATATAAGTGGAAAGATAGTTTTAAAAAATGGACAAATAAGTCCTTCCCCTCAAAACTACGTCGTTTCATATGGTAGCCCTTTACATACACTTTCATCCCTTCTTACCAGTGTTGTCAGAACCGGACCGAACCGGCCAGTCGGACCGAAAAATCGGCGAACTGGTGCCATAACCGGTCCGGGCGAGCTTTCTAACCGGACAAAGAATCGAACCAGAATGACTCGGATTGAACCGGCTGAGTTTGATTAGAACCAGTGAACCGGCGGGTTTCATTTAACCCGGACCGGTCGAACCCCTTTTTTTTTTTACCTGCACTTGAAACGACGTCGTTTTCATTAAAAATTTAAAAAAAAAAAACTAAAGTTGCTTCCTGAAAGTGAAACCCTCAAACCCTAGCCTCCATCGTGCATCACTCTCATTCACTCCATCCCCTGTTTCCCTTCCCACGAGACACCACCATGAGAGCTGAGAGATAGAGAGTCTACTTCAGCTTCAGCCACCTCGTCGCCAGCGCGGAGACCCGTTCAGCGTCAGCCAGCGCGGCACTCACTAGTCACCACCACAACCACACCAGTGCGCCATTCACCACCACCAAGAAGCACATCCATCGAAGATTCAAGTCGCCTCCTCGTCGCCTACTGCCTCCTGCTCGTCAGTCGTCAGTCGTCACCTCCGGTCTCCCTCTTCTCTACTCGTCCCTCCATCCCTCCAGGGTCCAGGTATGTATTTGTAATTTTTTTATTTTTTGAAGTTATTCAGGATATTAAATTTTCAATAATTTGGTACTGATAGTTAGAATTAATTGATTATTGTAGATTGATTATGTATGTTGGTTTCTGTTTGATTTCTGTTAGAATTTAGATTGTTGAATGTTGATTGTTCACATATGTTTGATTTCTGTATGTTGGCAGATGAGAACATGAATACTTCCACATGTTTTTCTGTTTGATCTCTCTTGTTTGATTTCTATATGTTGATTTATTTTTTATTTCTGTTTAGTTTGTTGATTATCCTTTGTTGTTACTTGTTAGATTGTTGATCGTTGATTATCTGTTATAGTGTTATATATGTTGGTTGTTGTTGTATATTATTATTAGTAGTTAGTGGATTGTTGTTGTGCATTATTCTTGGAGATTAGTCATTTAGTCCTGGTTGATTAGGAATTTAGGATGGCTTCATCAAATACACCATCAGAAACACCAACTTCTCAGGAACAAGGATCAATCAGAATGAAACTACTCAGGATAATGCAAATCAGAATGAAACCAATCAAGATGTAGCTCCAGATTTCTCAGATGAAAAAAGATATCCAGACTTTGAAGTTACTCCTTGGATATAATCCATGAATTGTTATTTTTATTGTGTTAAATTGAGTTGTTTATGTAATAGACTAATAGTACTAACAAATTTTATGTTTATTTTCGTATTACTACTTATTTTTAGGATTTGAGACTTAATGTTTATTAAAATGTTATTGGAGATATGTTTTTTAACTGTTAATTTTTAAGTTTTTAGCTATTTTATACATTTTACATATGTGAGACCGGGTTAACCGGTTTAACCAGTGACCCACCGGTTGAACCAGTGACCCAATGACCCAGTAGCCTGATCGATTCGATCACCGGTTCGGTTCTGACAACTATGCTTCTTACTAGCTGATATATGAAATGTTATTACTCTCTTCCCTTCTCTTTCCGCCAATACCCTCCATCCTTTGGTGTGGATCGCCAGTTAAATGGTGATTGATTTTTGACGCTACTAGTTATGTTCGACAGTTGAGTCCATTCAGATGTGAATGCTTGTCAAACATATTTATTCATATTTCTAGTTAATTGGATTAAGCAGTCGAGCTAATTTTAGTTCTCTTCCATCAACTTGATGTTCTTTATTTGAACAAACTCCATAATCATACTCCAGTTTTGAATAGTGAATAATCTGTGTGTAATTAAGCATTCTTGCTATCTGCAACTTTTTTACCTTTCTTGATGCTTTTCTGAGACAATTTGATTGAGTTCCTCTGTTTCCTTGGTTGTTGTGTATGTAGGATTAAGGAACGGTTTTAAGCAGTCTTAATTAAATCCTAATTATGCTGAAAGCTCTCGTTCAATCATGGTGGAGTTATTTAAGCACAATGCTACAAGTATTGAATTCGTAAGCCATCATCTTATTTGATTGTTATCTTTGTGATCAAATATAAAAATAATTGAACCATTCTATCTTGTATTTAGGAAAAAAATAAATACGAATTATAGTATTTAGCTCTTTTTTTAATGATAATGTTTAGAAAAGTTACTAATCAAATGAATGAGTGAGCCTATGACCTATCACTCAAAAAAAAAAAAAGTCAAGGAGTGTTGGTGTTTTGGCAACTGACAAAGTGACATATATGAATGATATCTATTGTGGGTACTAAATAAATGCATGTACTAGGATCTTTCACTATGGAAGAACATAGTCCCTTGCTTGAAAATGAATTAGAAAAGGCATTTTTTTTAGATGTTTATTTTGTTATTTATAGTAAAATCGAAGAGAGGAAGACATGTATTATGAGTATTTTCTATAGTTAATAGAATGTGTATCAGATGCATAAATTAGATTAATATTATTGGTGTATTGCATATGATCATTGCTTAGCAAAATGCGTATATAATATTTACTTCTGATATATGTTTAGTTTTCTATTCCAACAATATGATTTAGTTTTAAAGGAAGATGTTATTGTGGTTAATGTTCATTCTTTGTTTTTTTTTCTTCTAAAAATAACTTTTTTAAGTTTTACCTGACTACACTTATGTGACTCTGTCCTAATTAGCTTTTTTAGAGTGGATGCTTAGAGTTGACCACTAATGATCCCATTAAAGTCCAAATAATCCATTATACTTGGTCATTTTACCTATTGTAATTGAAAATGTGAAACTTTACTTCAAACTATATTGCTAAAAGTGTGCGGCAGAAAAATGATTCCACAAAGCTAACTCATTCTGCATCGGAATGTTCTGATGATGAGAATTTGGTTGTTGGGAGAGAAGAAAGGTTGGAATGCCCAATATGCTGGAAATCTTTTAACATTGTTGAAAATGTGCCCTATGTATTGTGGTGTGGCCACACCCTTTGCAAAAATTGTATCATAGGACTGCAATGGGCTGTTGTGAAGTTTTTAACACTGCCAATTCAACTTCCACTCTTTATCTCCTGCCGTGGTGCAACCTTCTATCTTTTCGCCTGGTTTATCAAGGGAATATTAAATTTCCTCGCAAGAACTACTTTTTACTTTGGATGGTTGAGAGCATGAATGGTGATAGAGGAAAATCGCACTGAAATTGTGATGGTGATAAAACATTGGCCAATTAAAGACAATTTAACCATGGGAAGCTATGTAAGTTATGAAAACGTTCGGAGGAGCCAAGTTCACCACCTATGTATGTAAAGAGCTATCACACGAAACGACGCAGTTTTGAGAGGAGGGACTTATTTGTCCAATTTTCAAAACTACTATTCCACTTATATGTCACGTGTGCACCCGTAACGCCAGGTCATTAGAACGGGAGCCACCTTAGATTTTTTCGTTAGGTCTGACGGAGACATTTATACGGAAGGACTAATCCGTCTAACTTTTAAAAAGATGAGGGACTTAAAAATATTTTCAAATGGTCATGAACGAAAATATTCACAGGACAAAAAGTCAGAGATATATTTGTTCTTTTGTCAAAAAATAATTATTGAGGATATCAACAAAATCAAAGCACTGAGAATCGATATTTGAT
>NC_029794.2:14052874-14056536 GCF_000816755.2 Arachis ipaensis | reverse complement strand
ACTACTAAATCAGCGGTGAGGTGAAAACCACTAAAGCAGTGCCCTGGGTTATTTCTTTCTGGAAGCCAAACCGAACCCAAACCGGCGGCTCGGCGGGTCCAAGCCAGTTTTTCAGTTTTCTTTTTCTCCAAGCCAAACTCACGTGACTGAGACACCCTTCAATTCAGAGTTTGAGACACAAAACCCTTTTAAATAGCCACCCCCTTAACCCCTGTTTTTCTCACCAAACCACTCTCTAATCTCATTTCTCAATCACAACTTTTTCTAAACCCATTTTCTCAACTCTCCACTCCTCATGGGTACTTTTACTTTCATTCAATCACTCTTTCATTCTCTGTTCCAAATCAAATCCATGGTTTCTAATATATTTTGCATTTCTTGTTGATTTATTTGTGCAGCATCTAAGAAGATTAAGATTGGAATCAACGGTAATTGGTTTTTCCTTTTTGTTTTTAGTAAATGCTCATCAATTTGTAAAACCAGTCAATTTAATTATCTTGAATTTGTGTGTGTAGGATTTGGAAGGATTGGGCGTTTGGTTGCGAGAGTTGCTCTTCAGAGGGACGATGTTGAGCTGGTTGCAGTAAACGATCCTTTCATTTCCACTGATTACATGGTAACAATAAATAAATAATAATTTGATTATATGGTTCTATTAGATTTGATTTGATTTTTCTGAGAATGTGATTGTGGTGGCAGACATACATGTTCAAGTATGACACAGTTCATGGCCAGTGGAAGCATTTTGATATCAAGGTCAAGGACTCTAACACCCTTCTCTTTGGTCAAAACCCAGTTACCGTTTTCGGATTCAGGTATTTATAAAGAAAATGTTTTTTGTTTTTAGATATCTGATTATTACTTTTTTTGTTTATTAAATAACCATGTTCTATCCGACTATGCGAATGTATCATCTAAATGAATTTGATTCAATAACTCGTGAAATGTTTCGTGTTTTTGTTACATCAAAATTAAACTCAACATTTCAATTTCGTTGTATGAAGTTAGGCCAATGCTATAATAATTTTTGAAACTAAGATGGTATAAATCGATTTACCAACATTTATTTTGTTATGTTAGGAACCCTGAGGAGATTCCATGGGGTGAAGCTGGTGCTGACTATGTTATTGAGTCAACCGGTGTGTTCACTGATAAGGACAAAGCCGCGGCACACTTGAAGGTTTGTGTCCATTCTCATTCTCAATGTTTCTTATTCGATCTTGATGTTACTATGGAACAAAGACACTTTTCCTGACATGCCACGTATCTATTTGTGTCGAACCGTATCTTAATCAAAATAAAAAAAAAATTTGGACACGTTTGAACATATCTAACTACCTTTAAAAAAAAAATTTGGATACGTTTGAATAAAAAAAAAATTTGGATACGTTTGAACATATCTAACTACCTTTATGTGCGAGCGTGTCCACTTTATCTTAACATATATTTTTTAAATGAGTTTAGAAATAGCATATATTATTAATTATTAAAATAAAAATTATTTTAAATACTTGATATAATTAAAATAAGACAATAAAAATAATTAAAAAAATTAACTTATACTTTAATACTAATAAAATATCAAAATATCGTTACGATTTATCTAAAAAATACTATAACAATTTTCTCAAATAAATAAAATGGCCCTCATATTTTTCTGATTACACATTTTCAGGAACCCAGACGCAATTGCATTTTTTTGACGAATCTATAGAAACCGCTACTGCCAGCAACGGATTAGGGTATAATGTAAACCACTACTGGCAGCCGCGGTTTACAAGCAAGGGTATTTCAACAGAAACCGCTATAGGCAGTAGCGGTTTCTGTGCAGCAGCGTTTGACTATAAACCGCTACAGGCAGTAGCGGTTTATGCATTGGAAGCAAGCAACGTAAACCGCTAGAGGCAGTAGTGGTTTACTTGGAGGGGACGTCGAGGCTAGTTGCCTATAAATACCCCTTCAATGCATTATTGAGTTGAGAAGAGTCTCATATCTCACAAATGGATGGGGAGGAGTGTTTTGTTGCTTTGGTGCATTGTTCTGGGAAAATAAAAATAAAAAAAAGCAAAAGGCACGGGGTTAATTTCACAGATAGGGAACCCCTTAGTGTTTTTATTCGGTTGTCAAGTACGTTGGCAGAAATAAAATAGAGCATATTACAAAAGTTTGGTGTGTGCGGGACCAAGTGGATTAAGAAATTGTTCTACAAGATTCCCATTGCCATTGTGGCTGCTGGGGTGAAGTATGAGACGTTTGTCATAGGGTCCGATGAAGACTTGTAGGTCTTGTTTCACCGTCGGCGGAGTTTTCCGGAGGTCAGAATACCGGAGTTGTTTGCGAAGTTGGAGGATGGCGTCGACAGCTCTAGGGCATCTGTGCCAAATCCCCAGTCGACGATGATGGGTGGTGCCTCAACATCAATGCCAGCGGTAGCACTTTCCGCTCCGATCCAGGATCCTCCATGTGTTGCGATTGGTACTGCTGTTGTGCCTGTTGGTGTCCCAGATTTTGACTATGAGGTTGGACCAGATCGTGTTGAAAATGCCATGTGAGATGATGATTCAGCGGATGAGCCGGTCGACATTGTTGGGTATAAGAATTGTCCTGTGTAATATCATGTTCGTGCATCAAAGTGATGTAATGAATTTGATGTTGCTTTTGAAAATACTTAACTAAATAGTAATCATTCTTGATTATTGTAATGTGTATAGGGTGGTGCAAAGAAGGTTGTGATCTCAGCCCCAAGTAAAGACGCACCAATGTTTGTTGTTGGTGTTAACGAGCATGAATACAAACCTGAACTTAACATTGTTTCCAACGCCAGCTGCACTACCAATTGTCTTGCTCCCCTCGCCAAGGTTTTTTATCTTTTAATGAATTTGATGGATCTTAAATCTTAATTTCAAATATTCTTGTGCTTATGCTTTTGTGTAATTATCTTAATTTCAATCTTGTACAGGTTATCAATGACCGATTTGGAATTGTTGAGGGTCTTATGACCACTGTCCACGCCATTACAGGTTATCAATTTACATATATTGTAGAGTATTAGAGTAAGAATCCAAATTAGTTCCTAACAATTTGTACTTTGGACAAAACAAATTGACAAATTTGTTTATGATCTTTTACAATAGAAGGACAAATTAGTCGGTGTCATCTTTTAAAAAATAGTATGATTGAGGGACTAAATTATCTAAATTTTTAGAAGATTATAAATTATTCAAAATTGTTAGGAAATTGGATTTTTCACTTATATATTTTTCAATTTGAATTTAAAATTAAGATTATTGTATTAATTATCCTTTTTTTTATGATTAATCAGCTACTCAGAAGACCGTTGATGGTCCATCAAACAAGGATTGGAGGGGTGGAAGAGCTGCTTCCTTCAACATAATTCCCAGCAGCACTGGTGCTGCCAAGGTACAAATTTGTTAATCGATACACATTCTTATTGGAAGCTGAAAATATATATTTTTGTAATTATTTAGGTTTTCAATTTTGTGTTTGTTTTGGTGTCATTAAGTTGATAAAAAATAATTTTTTTTTTAACGTGTTTGACAAATTTTTAATAAAAATAAAAACACTAAAAAAGATATTTTTTTTGAAAAATTATAATTTACATTTTTTTTAAAAATTTTTTTTTTTAAAAATAAATTTTTCAC
>NC_029794.2:14039026-14052715 GCF_000816755.2 Arachis ipaensis | reverse complement strand
CAAATCTATTTGAATATTCTTTTCTTAAAAAAAAAATTTTTAAAAATCTTGTTATTTTTATTAAAATATAAACTTATAAAATATATAAATAATTAATATAAATCTAAGCCTAATACTTGAATTTGTGTGAAAAACAACAGGCTGTGGGAAAAGTTCTTCCATCACTGAATGGTAAATTGACCGGAATGTCCTTCAGAGTTCCTACTGTGGATGTCTCAGTTGTTGATCTCACTGTCAGGCTAGAGAAGAAGGCAACCTATGCTGAGATCAAGAATGCTATCAAGTAGGTTTTTTTTTTTCTAGTTCCATTTTGATGTACCTAAATTAAATTATATTATATTTTTGGTCCAAAACCTAACCTCAAATTTTTTTTTTTATGTGGAAATTTAAAAAATGCAGGGAGGAATCAGAAGGAAAATTGAAGGGTATTTTGGGTTACACCGAAGATGATGTTGTGTCCACTGACTTTCTTGGAGACAGCAGGTATAAATCATTTGTGTATAAAATACCATTTATATTTAATTCCCAAAAAAATAAATAACTAAATGTATTGTTGTGATTTAATTCAGGTCAAGCATATTTGATGCTAAGGCTGGAATTGCTTTGAATGAGAACTTTGTGAAGCTTGTCTCTTGGTATGACAACGAATGGGGTTACAGGTAATTTCACTTCACCATCACCTTCTAGAATATATGAAGGTGTTTTTATCTTTGATTCTTCTTTGTTTAACCACATTCTTTTTCTTTTATTTATTTATTTTTTGCAGCTCCCGTGTGATTGACTTAATCGTGCACATTGCATCCGTGGCTTGAAGTTTAAAGCATTGATTGCAACATTTTCTAAATTTTTTCTTTCTGTGAATCCGGAAATAAATAAAAAAACACTTTTGTGTTAATATTTGAGTGCTGTTGTGTCACTTAAATACAAAGTGCTTGTACTTGGTCTAGTTAGTAAGAGGGACATTATCATAGGCTTTTTCTTCATCTTGTTTTAAGAGATGGATGTAACTATGTTACTTCATTATCATAATATTTCAATGTGCCCTAAAGTTTGTTTACTATGTTCTTTTTGCAAGCCTTTTTTTACTTGCCCTATTGTTTTATGTTTTATTAGTTGTCTACTAACTATATAAAAGTTTGATCTCAATCACTGCCTTTCTTTTTATTTTATTTTTTATTTGCGTATATCGTCAGAATATTCTGCCAGACAACCATTAGGCACATATAATATAATACAATATAATTAATATGAAGGAATTTGGCGAATTGGAACATAAAGTTTATAATTTTAATAGTAAAAAACTAAAAACAATTGATATTGTTGAGTTGTAAAGGATTTAATTAAGGCGGCATTATTTAGAAGCTGGTTTGTTGACGCATCACATTCAAATTGTTAGTTGCCCAATTTGAATGATTACTTTTAAAAATTTAGTTAATTAACTTATAGAGATTAACAAGAGAATTAAATATATTTTGAACCGACAAAAAACAAGTTACTTTTAAACAATTTATTTTGATTTTTCCATTCAGATTTAAGGATCGTGGTGGCACATGATGATGCCCAGTTTATTCGATGAGTGGAAAGCAGACAGCTGCAAGAATCGAGTACGCGATCCCATCAGCTAGATCTAAAGATAAGCATATCAAAATATGAACCAATTATGATATTGTGCGGTTGTGCTCATTTTTTTAGATATGGTAAAATGAAGGATAATGCACTGATATGGAATGGATTAATGTCAAAATAAATTGTGATTAACGATTTGAGTTAATGACAAAGGATAATTTTTTACTCAATGAAAATAACAGTAACGATTTATTTTGAAATCACTGACACAAAAAAAATATCTGACTTCTCTTTTTTTTTCTCTCTTTTCACTCATATTGTGATTCATGATTTCATTTAAATCATGTATAATATTTATGTAAAAATTATGGTGAATTATATATTAAAGATGTAAGTTTATAAATTTTTTCTTTAATAGAATGAAAGAGAGATTAATAAAGGTAGGATTTATATTTTGAATAATAATAAAATAATAAAAAATAACTATAAAAAAAATTATATTCTCTCTTTATACCACTCCAATGCATACACATACATATAAAATATACGTTCAAACTCTTATTTTAACGTATTTCATCTATCTCATCGTCATATTAAAAATAAAAAACGGCACTTCGTACCCTTTTTTTTAAATATATTGTAAAAGAATAAAATTATATGGAGAAATTAAGAAAAAATACAACCTTATATTGGAATTTGGAAGCACCTCCACAAATTTTAAAGAGTTACTTTTCAACTAATTTTTTTTAGTTGAATTTCATGGCCAACGTGTCATTGTTATCATTTAAGGTAAAGAAAATTATATCGTACAGATCTAAATCTGTACAGATTTAAAGATTTACTTACTTAAACCACACTTTTTAAAACCATCATTGAAATTATGAATATTGAAAAAAAATTAGAAGAAGTTACAATACTTTTTAAACAATTAAAAATGGCTCAAGAAAATAATATTATGGAATACGGTTTTCAAATAGAAGAAGAATTAGTAAATTCTGAAAATATAGAAAATGAAGAACACATTCTAGATTATTCAAGTGACGAAGAACCAGCAATTCCAATACAAGTAAAAAATGAAGCTGGAACATCTAAGGATAATCAATCTCAATTTAAATGGGAAACAGGTTTTGATAATTATGCTTTTAAAAAAGGGTTTACAAATAAAGATTCAAAATATACAAAAATACCATCAAAATATGTTCCTAAAATCCAGGAAATGGAAGGAGAAAGAATGCAAAAAGAACGAAAAAGAAATTTTCGAAAATTAGTTGAATTCCTTTTTATTAGAAGCCTTTACTAATCCAAAACTTAGTGAATTGTCTGGAAGAGATATTTGGAATTACATAGAGTTTCATACTAAAGGAACTATAAGAGATTATATGACATCAATAGAAAACCAAATAATAGAAGAATTAGCAACAAAAACTACAGCTTATGATAAGATATTATATATAGATGATTCTATATAAAGAATTTTTTGAAAAAAAAGACTGAGTAATAATGCTACATTTATTACCATAAAAATAACAGAAAAGTTTATAAATGTTTTCATAGATTCTGGAGCAACACAATGCTTTGCTAGTTCAAATATAAAACTTGATTGAAAAAAATTAAAGAAACCATTAAGAGTTAGAATAGCTGACAAATCAATACATAAAATTAACCAAAAAGCAGAGATGGTTGAAATTTTTATTCAAAATTATAGGTTCATTGTTCCATCTATATATATGTTAGATTTTGGAATGGATTTTATCATAGGAAATAATTTTTTAAAGCTATATCATCCATTCATTCAAGAATTAACATATATAGTTTTAAAAGCTCCACACGATTCTTCAATAAATCAAAAATCAAAACGTATAAAAATACCGACTACTACTATAGATAAGATCTTAAAATTTAAAATATTTTCTATATTAGAGACATGTTATTTAAATTTATACTTTCAGATAAATATCCCAAAAAATAATTTTAAAATAAAGATAGAAGAACTTTTGGATGAAATTTGTGCTGAAAATCCTTTAGATATTAAAAATACAAATAACGAATTAGTAAGTATTAAATTAAAAGATCCTACAAAGGAGATAAATATTCCAAATAAAATTCCTTATTCTGCAAGAGATAGAGAAGAGTTTTCACTAGAATGTAGAGATCTTTTGGAAAAAGGAATTATAAGATTAAGTAAAAGTCCTCGTGCGGCTCCAGCCTTTTATGTCGAAAACAATAATGAAATTAAAAGGAGAAAACGAAGAATGGTTATTAACTATAAGAAGATGAATGAAACAACTATTGGTGATGCTCATAAACTTCCAAGAAAAGATTCTATTTTAGAAAAAATCAAAGGAGCAACTTGGTTTTCATCTCTTGATGCAAAATCAGGATATTGACAACTTCGTTTAGACGAAGAAACAAAGAATATCCAATCTCTCAAGAAGGCCATCGAAGCAATGAAATCAACACAACAAGCAAAACCATCAGAGTTCATCCAGCTAAGCGTGGTGGACAAATCAGGTGAAGGAAAAATTTCAGAAAATAAAACGATTGCTGAAATTGGAAAAATTTCAGAAAATAAAACGATTGCTGAAATCATTAAAAAATCCACCCAAGATAAAAAATATTATGTAATTTATAATGGCCCCATGAAATGAGTATATGATGCCTGGGAAAAAGCAGCACCATTCACACATCAATCAAGGATAATTCATAAAGGAGGTTTTCTAACACTGGAAGAGGCAAAGGAATCCTTCAGGGAATATGAAGCTCTCCATCCAGAGCAAACCTTAAAAAGAGCAGATAAAGCTCCAGTTCAAACCCAGAGAACAGGGATAATAAGAAACATTCCTACAAGGGCTGAAATCAAGGAAAAGAAAAGAGTCTGTAGATCAAATCTCAGAGAAACCCTTAACATAGTCCTGAATTGGACTGAAGAAAAAAGGGCAATTTTGGGATATTATCCTATTGCCAAAGAACAGCTAACAAAGCTGGTTATATTCCCAGATGCTTCCCCATCTGATACCTATCAGTTTTTCCAATATGGATTAATTGATACAATTTTAATTTTTAATGATCTAAAAATTATTAGTGAGTTTCCTGCAGGATTCGTTGATGCAGTAAAGAGATTTAAAAATATGATTGACAATGTAAATCCAAGGGATATATCCCTAAAATTTACAAACAGTCAACCTATTTTTAATGAAGAAGAAGAATGCTTGGTTCCAGCACACCAAGTAATATTCATGTCCGTCTTCCCATAAAATTTTCAACCAATTGATCAGATTCAAGATTTAACGATTTACAATCATGAAGGAAAGTTAGCCAGCACATTAGCAAGGGTCTTTGAAAGAACTCAAAAAATAACGAAGGAATCTCACACAAGGATTAATTATAAAAGTAGAAATACTCTGCTTGTGTCCAGTAAAAGAAATGAAATTGAAGAAAGAGAGATGAGACTCTTGGTGGAATTTGAATCAGCATTCTACAACTTATCTGGACTTTTAGAAAAGCTCCCTGAAGGGATAAAGAGGAATCTCTACTATTTAATAAAAGACAGAGAAGACCACAAGTGCCAGCTATGTGCCTCAGAGATATCTGAAAACGGAATCAACTCACATGATGAAGGAAGGAGACAATGCATCTGAGGGTCACATGATAAAAGAAGAGGACAGTGCATCTGAAGCATCTCTCAACATTATTGCATAGTGACGTAAGCACTTAGGTCATAGAGCACCAACAATGTAGCTGGTGCAAAAGAACAAACAATGACGTAAGCAATGACGTCATAAGAAGGGTAAGGATGGGAATTGTCCATCAAACCCAACTATTATAAATAGGTTGCTTAGGCAATTGTAGAATCATCAGACAATAGAAAGCAGGAGGCTAAGAGTACTCATATGCTAAGAGAGCAAGGAGGAAGCTGCCAAGGCGATTCTATAGTCTGAAGAAGAATTCCCTTAGGGAAAAATAATTCTAAACTCCCCTCTGGAGTTAGCATCTACAATCTCCCCTATGGAGATAAAAACACCTTATGTAAAATATACTAAATAAAGGAAGTTTTTCTCCAGAAAGGTACATCTTCATCTTAATCTTTAAATTATGAATTATTTAGAAAGTTTAGAATTAACAGAAGAATATGATTATTATAGATTAACTGCTTTATTAGATAATGAAAAACAGGCTGTTCTAAAAACAGAATTAAATCTCAAATCAAATAAAAATTTTAATAAACAAAATCTCTTAAAAGAAGTTTTTAATAGAAAAAATATAATATACTATGAAAAAATTCAACTTGAAGCTCCTATAAAGATAAAATCTGCCAATGGAGAACTTGAAATAGCTTTGATAAATAATGAAGAATTAAGTAAACAGATTGAGAAAATTAAGGATCAACAAAAAAGATCTAAAATTGGATGGATTCATATTAGTACTATACAAGTCTTAATCAAATCTACATATATGAAAGGAATTAATTCACCAATAAGTTTAGCAATCTGTGACAAAAGAATTACTGATGACCCGATAGATCAAATAATTGGAATTGTTCATAGAAATTTGGCAAACGTAAATGTTAAATTTAATGCCCATCTTGGATATGCTATACCTTTATCAACTGAAAATCTTGGAAGATGTATAAGTTTGGCTTATAAATTTCATAGAAAGAATCTAATGGAACAAGATGATGAACCATTTTCAATAACATATGCAATAAATTATGCTTTAACAAATAGCCATCATAGTATAATATTTAAAAACAGAGAAAGAATTTATGTCAATGAACTATTTCAGAAAATTGTAAAAACAGAAATACCAAAATATAAAGTTATTGAAAACTCAGTTCTATTATTAAAAGAACCATCAGAAAAATTGGTTTCATCAAATTTTCAAATAAGAGAATCTAAAATTAATAGCCCTTTAAGTTTATCTAAGTTAAAGATTAAAGAAGAAAATTCTGAAATAAAAGAATTAACAAAAAAGGTCGAAAAAATAAATGAAACCCTAAATACTAATCGAAATTGATGACCTTATAATAAAAAGGATAGAAATAAGAATAAATATAAACAAGTTGGAGTTAAACTTAAAAAATTTATAAATATCTGGAAAACCATATTATGACTTAAAAGAATTAAAGCTGTTAAAAGAAAAAAAAGGAGAATGAGGTTGAAAAATTAAAAAGATATTTAGAAACAACAGAAAGTGTAGAAATAAAAGAAGTTTTTGAAGATTTGAGAAATTATATTAAAGAAAAAGACAAACAGATAAAAGATTTTATATACAATAATCCTTGCAAAAAAGAATATTATAAACTAAAACAAGATTGAAAAACTATACAAATGAAATCAGAATTATAAATACTAGTAGAAATGGTCAACATTTTTTATGAATTTGCAAATTATACAAATTATAAACTTATTCGAAGTAAAATATGAAGAGTAAAAATTGGTATCAGAACCAAGTTAACGATTAAGGGTAACACTTTCTCTTTTAACAACACTTTTAGTGATACACTTTTAAACCAAATAAAAACTAAAATCTGTACCAAAATGCATCTGTACACTAGATGGACCCTTAAGGTAAATATCAATATATCTTATTCTCTTTGATTTTTTTTCCATTTTATTTGTCTTAACTATTTCAATTTTCAAATATAACTTAATATAATCTTTTTGTTAATAAAAAATTACTAATAAAAATAATAACATATACCGTGAACGTCACATTTTTATTGAGTTATCTATGAAATAATATTTAGTCACTTTTAAAATATCTCAAATACAAATAAGACAAAATATTAAAAATAACATAAATATTTACCCAAAACATTTGGGATAAAAGTAATATTTGTTTTATCGAAACTTTATTTTAGGGTTATTTTTATGTTTACAATTATTAAAGTTTCATGACAATAATATGAGTAATTAAGATAACAAGTCTTTAAAATAATAAAAAAATTAGGGACATTGGCACTAGAAATACCTTTGTATGTAAAAATATTATTATTACTTTTTGACAGGAATTTCATTTATCCCATGATGATTAAGCAAATAGGATTAAAGTCCCTTTGTGTTGTAACATTTGGTGCAACTGTAATTCACATGAATATGATTGTAAGGGTTGCACCAATCTGGTAATACACTAAACTAAAGTTATGTGCCTTCCGCATAACACTTGTGACCTTTTAACTTTGGTTAACATGAAAACTTAAGATTGGTGTGCAGTACTTGACACAGAAGCACATAGAGCAACATGTTACAAATTCGAAGATTGTCGCTTACATGTTACATCTAATGTGAAGCCTTAAACAAGAAATAGAGATGTGTTATTTGGAGCACCCTTGCATCTTAAGATTAAGCATTCCTTTGTGCAGGTTTCTTCGAGTTATTTTTCCGGCGAATCTTCACCAAAGCATTTTGTAAATGTAAATCCTAAGACCACAAGAAAATGAAGATCATCACAATCAGCCATGGTACTTAATTATCCTTGAGGCAACAAAATAAAAAATGTAATTCCTAAGATTAATTGATCCAGAAAGGTCACTTTCAAATAAAGGATTTAGGCTCTCTATCTTCGTTTTGAATGTGTTGGTATTACTTGTACTGTAAGAAGTAAGAACTCCTATGCTAAAGGGCTAACTTTTGGAGTTTCGTTCTCAGAACGAATTGTACTCATTACCGCAGAGAACGAATTGTACTCATTACCGCCAAAATGTGACTCGGGGCTGGCTATCATCATACAAATCTAAGTGTTGAATCAAAGTGACGATGCCCTTACCAAATGCCAACCAAAGAAGTAGAAGCTATATTAAAATTGTGCATTCTCAGATAATGGTTTCCGAATTTGACTCACAAGTCATAGCCAACACACAAGGCCAAATTTCACAAGTGAAAACTTCCATGTCACAAACTTTATCGATGGGAGTTGCATATTGATTAGTTCATGATTCTCAAGATTTATCTAGATATCCAATTGATAAAATAATAAACAGAAGATCACTTAGCTTAGATGTAAATCAGTTGCTTCAAAAAATGTTTCAGAAACTTCAAATATATGGAATTATTAACTTACTGATACTTCAAATGAAAGCTAATTCCAATTTTCTTTCCTCAAAACAATTCAAAGCTAGACACAAAGTTACCTCAATAGGTTCGTTTCGCAATCTCTCTGGGCTTGTCCAAAGTCCTTCCAAATTGTAGTAAGCTCTAGCCTTTTCATCAAGTGCATGAACTATCACTTTACCTAAACCCCAAAAGAAAAGAAAAAAAATGTTTAGAATAAGAAAACCCAACAAATAAATTGACATTTACTTTTATAACAAAAGTTAAAAAGGCAAAGATAAAAAATAAAAATAGAAAACACTATGCAAGATAAAAGCACATTTCTTTTTCTTAACCAATATGGTAATGTACTTTGAGTGTTGCATGTCATTCTGAATATCACTACCTGTATGCAGACTTAGATTTCACCTCGGTTTGTTGCATTTCTAAATTTGACTGAAAAGAGACAAAGAATGATGGAAAAGAAACAAATATAATAATAATAAATAAGTACCAGAGTCAATTACAATCCACTTTCCTCCTGCTTGACCTTCCACACTAGGTAGCATCATTCGGTCTGCACCTTTTTGCTTCTGCTTAGCCTGCTTATAACAAAAACGAACAAAATGAATAAATAAATAAATAAACAAACTTTTAATTTCTTTCAAAAATAATACAAGGCAAAAAAATGCATCAGCAGTTTTATTCATAAATCATAACATAGCAAGAACTAAGCCTAGAAACTACAAAATAATAGACATGTTTGGTTCTTATTTGGCAGCATTATACCCATGAAAACGGCCAATTCAAGTATCAAAATTTTCAGGTTTCAATACCAAAAACCTTTTACTTTTCAACCTAGTGAAAAGTAAATAGGGATGAGAAAAAAGAACGAGCAGACCTACCTGGTAAATTAGAGCTTGAGCAATGTTCTTGACATGCCACGTGGACCTGCCGGTTGCTAGAACCATGAAATCAGCCCAATCACAGTGCTTGGGAGACGGTATAACCTTAACGTCGTCAGCTTTAACATCCATTAGAACCTTCTCAATCTCGTGAAGATCAAGGGTGCATTTTCCAACGGCATCAACGGCAGAAGAGGAAGATGAAAATGCTAGCTTCCATTGCCGTGAAGAAAGCCACCAGGACGAAACCGATGCTCGAGCTTGTAGGGCTGCCCACATTGTACAGTGCACACTGATAGGGTGTTTGGAATGTCTATATGTGGGCCTGTGATACCATTGAATTGAATTCCATACTTTAGTATGAACCTTTAATGATTTTTTTTTTTTTTGCTTCAACAATTTTACCCCTTATTAAAAATATATTATATTCTAAATTTCTAATTATAGGATTATATGCTCAATTATTCATCAAATTATATGTTATAATGGAAACCAAATCAAAGTGCTCTACAATATAAATCGCACTACAACATTATATTTCCCCAGAAAACACTAGAAATAAATTAAATTACGAAACTCCAATTTCATTTTCATGATAACAGATCTCTAAAAAATCACAGTTTCCTTTTAACTAGTTAAAAGTTTGCATGTCTTTTAGAACTAGACATGCCTTTTAAGTTCCTCTATGGCTCTAACTTCAAACTTCCCTGAAAGCTAACACAGCAAACTTGACTACTTTGACATATCAAAATCTATTATATATAAAATCTATTTCTCAATATTGACACTGCTCTACACATAGGATTTTTAATTATTCAAGTTTTAAAAAGTACAAATTGATTTGAATTGGAGAAATCAGAGGAAAAAAATAAAAAGGAAGTGCTGGAATGTAATCGAGCTTGTGTATTCCTAATAGAACAAGTAATTGTGGATGGAAAGGGAAGCTTCTTCATCAATCATCATATACAACAAAGCTTTTCACTCAAAATCCATTCACAATAGACAATAATAACTGAACCAAAAGGTTTAGTGTGAATTTTATCTCTTATTAAAAATATATTATATTCTAAATTTCTAATTATAGGATTATATGCTCAATTATTCATCAAATTATATGTTATAATGGAAACCAAATCAAAGTGCTCTACAATATAAATCGCACTACAACATTATATTTCCCCAGAAAACACTAGAAATAAATTAAATTACGAAACTCCAATTTCATTTTCATGATAACAGATCTCTAAAAAATCACAGTTTCCTTTTAACTAGTTAAAAGTTTGCATGTCTTTTAGAACTAGACATGCCTTTTAAGTTCCTCTATGGCTCTAACTTCAAACTTCCCTGAAAGCTAACACAGCAAACTTGACTACTTTGACATATCAAAATCTATTATATATAAAATCTATTTCCCAATATTGACACTGCTCTACACACAGGATTTTAAATTATTCAAGTTTTAAAAAGTGCAAATTGATTTGAATTGGAGAAATCAGAGGGAAAAAATAAAAAGGAAGTGCTGGAATGTAATCGAGCTTGTGTATTCCTAATAGAACAAGTAATTGTGGATGGAAAGGGAAGCTTCTTCATCAATCATCATATACAACAAAGCTTTTCACTCAAAATCCATTCACAATAGACAATAATAACTGAACCAAAAGGTTTAGTGTGACTACTTAAGGGGAAAAAAATTATAAGTATGTAAGAAGAGAACAAAAAAAAATTCCCCAACCCAAACTCGTAGTTACTACAACATCATCCAAGTCTGTCACATCCTCAATCTAATTTCAGATACTATATAATGTCTCATATCAAATTTCAGAACCAGCTCACTAATCAAAAACCATTACCAAAAGTAAAATTTTTCATGGTCATTGAAGCGAAGTTTTGGGGATTACTGGGTTAAGCATAGTTGTCAGAACCCACCCATCGAATCGGTCAGGCTGCTGGTTAATGGGTCTCAGGTTCACTGGTTGATCAGGTTGACCCGATCTTATTTAAATAAAAATATAAAATAGTCAAAAACTTAAAATTAAAATTTAAAATTTAAATACATGTCTTGGTGTATTTGATTAAACCATCTTAAAAGCAAAAAAAAAAAAATCATCTAACCATAGTATCACATTAGTACATCACCTAATTGATTGACAGAGCCTATCATCTAACCATAGCATCAGCAGATTCAAATCATCTAAACAGCAAGCATCAATCAGAGAAAAACCAGCAATCACAAAAAAAACAGCAACAGTAAGCATCAATCAACCTATACAGCAAGCATCAACCAACGCTAAACAGCAACAATAACAAAAAACAGCAACAATCAGAAAAAAAACGAGCAACAATTAGAGGGAAAAAAACAGCAAAAAATCAACCACGGGAGCTACATTAAAACAGGATCAGCAGCAACAATCACCCAAAACATTAAACAATAATGATTGAATAACTAAAAAAAAATTTAAAAAACTCACCTTAGCCGCACGCAGAGGGAGAGAACCGAGCCAGAGAAGAGAAGAGGGAGGCAGAGGAGACAAGAGAATAGGGCAGAGGGCGAGTAGAGATGGAGGCAGCAGTGAGCAGTGAGGGCGAGCAACGAGACGGCGCGGTGACGCAGAGGGGCTGGCGAGCGGCGGCGACGAGATGGGCCGGCGAGACGCGCTGATAGAGAAGGTTGAGGAAAGCTCTGCCTCTGTGCTGTGAGTGTGAGAGAGTATGTTGGGGGGCTTCTTCGAAGATTAGGCTTAGGGCCTTTTTTTTTTTTCCTTAAATCCAAAACGACTTCCTTTGGCCGAGGGGTTAAAAAACTAAAAAAGAATAGTGTAATCTTAAACTAAAAAAGCATTCTCCTGTTCTATCATCATATGTGAATTATTTGCTGTTTGGAGGGGATTGATTTTAGTTTGAAATTGTGGTTTGAGGAATATTATATGTGAAATAGATTGCCTTGAGATTCTGCCCATCATGCATAAGCTTATAAGTGGGTATTCATCTGAAGTAACAGATTTGGTTTACAAGATTCAGGAAATTTTATCTCGTTCTTGGCTTGTTCACGTTGAGTGGGTGTCTCGAAAAGCAAATAGATTGGATGGCTAGATATGGTGCCAAGAGTAACTCTAATCATATTATTTGGTCTGAGCCTTGTGCTGATCTCCAGCAAATCATCTGCTCGGATATAGGATAGTGTTTGCTTTATTTCTTTACATGTTTAGACACAAAAAAAAATCTTTATCTTACAGCTTGTTTGAAAACCATTTAACATGAGAAAAAAATTCTATTTCCTTTAAGAAAAGAATTCATTTCTATTTGAAATTCAATTTTATGATTTGGAATAACTATAATATATTAATGGAATAGAATTCAAGTTTAAAGAGTGTGAGAGTTGATTTGGAAATCAGACCCTTTTTGGTCTGATTTACAAATGAAGAAAAAATGGAAATTGGAATTCTCAAAGGAATTCAAATCATTCATTTTTAGTTATTTCAAAGCAAGAATCATAATTCAACTCTTGAGTGAATTCTAATTCCTAGCATTCCAAACAAGCTTATAGTAATACAAATCTTTATCTTTGTCTTTATAGTAATACAAATGGGAAGCTCTTATGCTGATGTGGTGCTCATACATTGAGTGTATTAGTTTATTTGCTTAAGTGTTATCATTAGAAATTTTTAGAATTTTATTTATAAATTATAAATTATAAATTATTATTTGCTTAAGTTGTTACTTTTTAAATGTTAAATTAGGTTGTTTTACTTAGGTTGTTATTTTTTAAATTTTAGGTTGTTTTGCTTGGGTAGTTATTTTTTAAATTTTAAGTTATTTGTTTAGGTTGTTATTTTTAAAATTTTAAATTATTTGCTTAGATTGTTATTTTTATTTATAAATTATAAATTATTTTTTTCTTAAGTTGTTATTTTTTAAATTTAAGTTATTTTACTTATGGGGTTATTTTTTAAAATTAAGTTGTTTTACTTATGTGGATGCAATGTGGGTAACTTCAAGACTACACATCGTGAGTATGTGGTGAATTTAAACCAACGTACTGGTGTGCACAGACTTAAATTTTAAAAAATAACCACCTAAGTAAAACAACTTAAATTTAAAAAATAACAACTTAAAAAAATAATAATTTATAATTTATAAATAAAAGTAACCTAATTAATTAACTTAAAATTTAAAAAATAACAACCTAAATA
>NC_029794.2:14038108-14038900 GCF_000816755.2 Arachis ipaensis | reverse complement strand
GCCTGGTCCTAAACCCTCCAAAATAATTCTAGCCCACAGCCCTATAATTACAAAATCATGTTTTTGTAAGCCCTAGCCCTAATTAAGTCCTCTCAACAAAAATTAAAACAGGCTGGCCCTACAAGCCTCAAAGAATTACCTCTACAATTCACATTACAGATCTTAATGTCATTACTCCGTGCTATACTAATTACTTTCCTTCAGTTTTTTTTATTTCTTTTAATATTGCTAAATGATAATATTGGATGAAAACAGATCTTAATGTTAAATGTTTGTGCCTATATATTGGATTCAATGAAAAAATGAATCACCAATTTTTCTTTTGTGCAAACTGCTACAATGATCATTTCTGTGAATAGCAAGCAGCCAAGCAATTATTTCACTGGATTTATGCAAAACGATAAACTCTATGTCTATTAATGAAGATCGACTATTAGAGAAAAGCTACCTAATAATAATATAAAATTTTAGAGTATGGCTTCTTTTCCTTCTTGGCATTTGTTTCTTTTCCAACACGTGGAAATCGACTAATATTAAAAATATAATATAAAATGTGCTCTACATTATTGTTGTACAGTTCCCATTCTTTTAAATCATGGATCTATATCTTTAGAACGAGGATTATAAGTTTGATAAAAGTAATAAAAAAAAGATTTGTCAGCCATTATAGTTTATATTGTACAGTTTTTATTCTTTTAATATGATCAATGCATATTATTAACATTTATTTTTTAATTTTTTTATTTTCTACACATAAAAATGACAAAGAGATAGAACAGATTAAACAGATTA
>NC_029794.2:14001693-14038052 GCF_000816755.2 Arachis ipaensis | reverse complement strand
GATAGAACAGATTAAATAATTTTTAATAAATTTTATATGTGTTGTTGAAATAGAGGATGTAAAAAAAAAGAAAAAAGAATTAGATAGCTCATGGGTTAGTCCTAGGACTTTTGGCCCTAAGAACTTTTTAAATATTTGACCCTATTAATTATAGGGCTTTTTATTCTGCTGGCCCTATAAAATAGGGCCAAAACCCTATAAGGCCAACTATATTGACACTTCTATCTGCAACCTTTTTCCACATCTCTTATTAATTTGTGGTTTTATTAGAGTTTATTGTTCTCCCATATTGGATTCTGCTGTGCTTATGTAGTTCCTAATCGCATGCACTTATTTGCAGGCTGAACCCTTTCCTTTCAATTTTAGGGATTATAGTGTATCATCTTTTCTGATTCTATTTTGCTGATTGTTAGTTTCTTGCTCTCTTTTATCTGAGAGAACAAAATTGCCATTACTCTTGTGCTTGTTCATAAGATTTGCTTCCATGGCCTTCGCTTTTAACTCTGGGTTTTTGTATCTGTGAATTTAGTTATATTTGAACATACTGTCATCTAGACCAGATTGTTGTATGGATTCTGGGTATCAATCAATCATTTGGCTAATGCAAGTTTGATCTTGTTGAATTTAGAGTAAAAAATATGTGAGATTGGATTTTTGACTTTTAGGTACTATTATATGTTTAAACCATCTCAGATATGCAAAGGCTTGTTTGTGAAAAGGTGTGAAAATGTCATTCACTTGTTCAATAATAAAGAGAAGTGATATCTTGTATGGCAAATTATGATTGAAACAATGTAATGTCTATTAGGTGAATTAGGTTTGAAATCATATTGCATTTTAGCTATCTCATAAAAAATATGGCCTTTGTTCTCTTCGTTATGTCATTAATTTACATAGCTGCTGCTGCTGCTGTTTTTGTTGTTTTAATATTGCATTAGACTTACCTGATGCTGATCTCAAATCACTAGATTTTCTTTTTCTGTGCTTATGCAACAGGCACTGTGATAGAATAAAACCAAACTTTTGAATATCAGTATAGTTGATTTACACCTTCATCTTATCTATGACAGCTTTGTTAGAAATTAGAATTGGTTTTGATTTAGTATTTTCTTCTAATTTAATATCCATATAGCATTATGGTAATGAGATTTCTTGCTCAAGCCCTTTTTACGTGTAACATGAGGTGAGTTGGAGATGGCAGACTTACCAGGATATTTGCGTTCTTGCTTGAGCACGGAAAAACTTGCCTTTTTGGCAATCTTAGTCTCTGGGAGAATTGTCTTGCAAATTTTGGTCTGTGTTCTTCTCATTGTTAATAAATGCATCACATCTTATTGGTAACAAAGTAATTGTTGCTTATCTAGTTGCATCTGTGTTATGTGATAGGCATGTGCTTTGTATAATAATTGGTGACCGATGCTAAGTGGTGAGATAAAGCATCTCTCTATTTATTTCTTGAAGATTTAAGGGAATGAGATGTTAATGTGACCGAACATTCCTGGTTTGTTATTACATTTGGTGTTTTGTTTTCTTGCAGCTATAACATATGTGCTACTCCCAATGCCTCTGTTGTTCTTCGCGGGGTCTAATGGTTCTTCTGTATTTTCTGAATCTGATAGCAGGTAAATTATTATTATTCAAGCATTAATTGAAAAAAAATTTAAAAAGAAAAAAAGATAAGATTGTATACCGAACCAAGGTTATTAATCATTCAACTTTTTGTTTTGTGGTCTGATGAATGATGGAGCAGCTAGGTGAATTTAGCCAAGTTCTTGACTGGATTCTCAACTATTAGAAGCATTGCCATTCCAAGCATTTTAAAGCATTCTAAAGCATTCTGGTGTTATTGATTTTGCAACGGAGCTTTCATCTTTCTTCGTGTTTGTATTAGCCATATTGTGTTTTATGGGGATGAGTGATGAAGATGACTATTACAGTATGATATGAGATGAAAATCTATTAGGCATAATTTTATGTATAAAAATGGATTTATTCTTTGTGCGCCTATTGGTTCTCTTGCTTTTATAAGCTTTCACCTAGACATTTCCCCCATTTCAAACCATTGAAATTGAATGTCATTACCTGATTACCATGTTGCTGAAAATGATTTCCAAACCTCAGCAACTGTAGGGGAGCTTTCGGCCAAAACATACGGGAACTTGACGTACTTTGTATATGTATGTATGATTTACCGTCAGTTGGGGAATGAGGCAACAGTGTTATTATCATAATTGAGTTACACTTGTTTAGATAGTGGATTGTCACTTCAATACAATCGTGAATTAAACTCTTAGGAAAGGAATTTAATCAATTTATGGTAATTACAGTGCCTCAAGTTTTTTCTTACAAAATTGTTAAGGCTAATGATATTTTTGTTGAATTTGATTGAGAAATTGGATTGATATTCTATTAATTGTTAATGCGGGATGAAGTAAGGATAAAGATTTTTTTTGTTTGGTGTAAGTAAGAATAAAGATTAAGAATGTATTTAGAAAGCATAAAATTAAAATTTTCTTGCGAATTAAATTCTTTTTCTTGCTTTTAAAACATAAAAATTACATGAATTTAAACTCTTTTGAGAATTTTAATTCTCATCTTCAAACCCAAAATAAATCACAAATCCAACCTAATGAAATTTGAATTTAAAGTTAAAATATCTAAACTAACTCTAACATAATTTGATTTTTCAAATATTTTCATTTCTCTTTTATTTTCTCCCTTCCCTCAATATGAGAGTAACATAATAATATTACATATATTTTAACCATTCCTTTTCCATTTAATTCTTTGTATTTCAAATTTAAGAAATGGGGTGAGAATTGAATTGCAAATCAATTCTTTTTAGAATTTAATTCAATTCCATTTCATTAAAGTTTTCAAACACACTCTAAATACAAATTCTGAAACTAAACAGCATTGGCAATAGCCACCAAAGGGTTCAAGAGGGCCGATCATATGAATGTTAGTACAACTAAGGAATTCATTTGCCCATGGCAGCAAATCTCTCTTAAGTCTCTAGACTAAGAAAATCACTAGCAAAAATAGAATTTTTTTACCACAACAATCATCTTGGAAAGACATGAGCATGAGCAAACAACTCAGAACATATGCTTAATCCTGTAGTGCCATTTTCTCACTTTCTTCTCTAGTCCGCATTCTACAAAACATTTTCAAGTAGCATTCAGAAAATGCAGCATGAAAAGAGTAGGACCTCCACAACTCAAACCGCCACAAATTAGAGCCTCTGAATGGATGAACAATTCTAATTATTGACATAAAGATTCACATCAATTGTATTCCCCATTTAAAAAAGCACAATCATTTGTTCTTTGTACACAACCACACCACATAACCATTGCACTGCACATTAACTAGGAAAAGATTAACACATAGCACGCCCAAGTCAAATAAGAATCTAAGATATACTGTAAAAAGTCAAAAAATGTCTCAGAATCAGAATTTACAGTGATAGTGAATAATGCAAAGTATATAGTTCATTCACAGTCACAGTTAAAAAGAACAACAATTAGGAATACTGAAATTCAACATCGAAAGGAGCTAGATTTCGTTTGAAGCAGAACCTCTAACACCAAAAATCACATAAATTCTTAATCTTTTTTCGAGCTTACGGTGTCAGAAGACAATGCGAAACTGCAGTGCGTTGAATTCAACGGTGGAGAGGAACTCTATCCCTACAGTATTTTCACTACAGTATCATCAGCCAAGGCAAAATTCCTGGGTCAACAATCAGCTCAATCTCATCCTACCCAAAAGCTTCCTCTGCAGCATAACCATACATATTTTTAGCACTCCGGTTCCTGCAAAATCATTGCAAATCAAATCCAAGTGAGTGAATGAGCAGAAAAAACTCTAAATGTAGGTCCCTCACTCCCCACAATTTATGCAATCAACAAGACAAGGATAGAACATATCAAAACCAACATGCACATCCATTTTTAGCTAATACGGGTTGCGTTGCGTAGATGAGCAGACGAGAGAGACAACAGAGGGAGAGGAAGAGAAAAGGCATCCATGAATTGAAAAGGCATAATGATTAACTAACCTCCAAACGTTGAGGCAGCGTCTTGCACGGCAGCGGCGGCGGAAGCAGGTTGCGGCGTCGTCTAAGGCATGTTGCGGCAGTGAGGATTGGCGAACGAGAGATACAGCAGAGGAAGAGGACGAGAGAACGGCGGTGATTGAAATTGAATGAAAAACCCTAGCAAACATGCTTCTCTTCTCTGAATCTGAAATTAAAAGAAAAAGAAGAAAAAGTGTTAAAGACAAAAATTAGAGGAAGAGGAGTGCTAGGGAGCCAGCAACTTTCATGTTTTGTAACCATCAATTGGCCATCAATAGTATTTTTAATGGTGGGAGATTACATCCAATGGTAAGAGATTACTCACTTTTCTTTTGATGGTTAAGTGCTGGCCACAAAATACAAAAGTTACTGCTCTCTAAATTTTTTTTTATTTTAATAATGGTTAATTATATTCCTACATAAAAGTAGGAGTAAGGAATACATGACCTATAACTTTATACACTGTATTCAATTCATTGACTACTTTATTACTATTCATTCTCTCGCTCTCAAATTAATTTCTCCAACTTGTATATTTACATTTAGGGAAATTATAAGGTACAGATGCAAGTGTTTAAAGATTTACAGATATTCCCATTAGAAGAAGACAGTGACAACACGTGTCCATGAGCCATGAGAGTGAGAGCAGCGTGGAATTGTGCAGAAAAAAGTTTGTACAGAACCTACCAGAGAGTCGAGCTTCCTATGCTAGAACGGTATATGGCTCCGTTTGGTTTTAATTTTTTTTGGACAATGCCCAAATGGATATTTGGACCACTGAATGCCTTTGCCTTTGCAATGAATGGGCCCGAGAATAAAAAAGTAATCAAATGAAGGCCTTGGGTGATGTATCCGGTTTTATGGGCAGGAAAAAAGATGCTCTATGAAGGATATATAGTTGAAGAGCTTATGACCAAATGGACCAAAATATGTATATATATGAGGCAAAAAAAATATTATTAATTTAATATGATAAATGTGATTTAACAAATATTTAATATGTGATTAGACACGGTTGTATTAATAATAGAGGTATGACCAGTCTATATTGTCAAAAAATTGCAATGAAAAACTCTTTTAAAGATAATATATTTTAGAGTTTAGAATTTAGAGTTTGAATTTTAAGATTTAAGGTCTAGAGAACAGAGGTTAAGGTTGGGGTTCAGGGTTTAGAAACATAAATTATTTTAATATTTTTATATACTACTTTTTGTTCCGCAATCTAAATTTTTTTATGCAAACCTCACTGATTGTCGCTATAATTACTGAATGCAAAATCCTTAGTCCAATATGTTGTGTTTCTGTTGGGAATAAGGAGTATGACCACAATCCAATCAATCATGTGTCAAATAATTTGTTATTATTATTATATTAAAATGTTAATATAATAAGGTCCTTGATTAAATTTAGAGATTTATCATTGTGATAGTGATCATAATATTGAGAGATAAATCTTTTATAATTTAATTTAAATTATTCTTGGTCATAAGATTATTAAAAAGGACATTAATAATTCGGAAAGATCAATATATATATAATAGTCTTCATTGGATGAAGATTAATAGATCTCATTTATTAAATTATATATATAGATGGTGCATATAGAGATATAACCATTGAACTGACTCACTTTGAGAATTCCTAATGGTTATAATTACCGTATATTTGTCAATAGGATATTCTCAAGATGAACATAGTAATAGAGTTTCCTTTGACCTGCGACTGTCATAGTAATTAACAATGTATTTATTATACTTTGATTCCGGACACCTAATACCCTAGGGTGCTAGTTGAATGGATATTGGGTATAATTTAAGTACTTGTAGAATTAATGATTAGTCAATAAGGAATCTGTCAACTCTCGATAAAGAGTTTGAGCTCTATGATTATAATGACTGAGATGAATAAAACCTTGGCCAAGGGGATTGAATGAATAAAGGAATGAGTTTCTTAAGTCATTCACAGTTCATTATAATAATGGTAACAAGTTAGAGTTTCACAATTAAACCATACTCTAAGGGTTAACCAAGAGCTGGAAAGATGGAAGAAATTATACTTTGTTCTTCTAAGGTTCTTAGTAAAAATATATTACTTCATACTATCGGGTTGTTGAGGAGTGTTGCTAGACGCCAACCTTGATTAGTAAATTTAGTATGACTAATTTACTACCCGCTTAGTATTGAACCTATGGGGTCACACACTAACGAGTGTTTTAATCTTTGCTGTAGAATTATTTAATTATTATTTTGATTTGATCAAACAAATAATTATATTAATTTAAATGGAATATTATTATATTCTTTGCTAGCACCAAAAATATAATAATAGTATGATAATTGAGAATATTATATGAGATTTGAGAATAATTAGTTATTCTATTTCTAAACTTGAATTCTAAATTTGGATGAGATCCTAACTAATTCTGTTTTAAATTGAATTATGATATGATTCATAAATTTGAAAGATTCAAGTTTAAAATAACAAGATATGATTTAAATTTGAATTGAGAATCAAATTTAAAATCAGTAACAAATCTCATACTATATATATGTATGCCAAGAGTAGAGGAAGGGAACAGAGAAGAGAATAAAAAACAAGGGTTTTTATTCATTTACCTCTACACACATAAACGTATGTGAGTCTGATTCTTGGAGAAGAATTTTATGGCGTGCAAAGAGTTGCAAGAGGTTTCTCAATTTAGATCAGATGTCCATTAATCAAGGAGTTGACAACAAAGGTTGGTCTCGGTGTGGATACGCATAGCGCCTTTGTACCATCGAAGGAGAAAGTGATTTTTACTAAAGTGTCTAAAGGTATTTAGATCTGATCTATATATTAAATTATTGGAATAAAATTTAAGCACAAAATAGATCTTTAGGATTACTTTCTTTTCTTCCGCTGTGTGTTATGAACACATGGTAATCCTTCAGTTTCGGTGTCTTATTTTTTTTCTAAATTTTACTGTTAATTAAAAGAAGGTAAAAGAAAAAGTTAACTTGGTTAGAGTGGATGTGGATATGCCTCAGATGTGAAAATAGAATTGTTGATGCGTAGAGTAAAATAAGAAAACAGTTGGTCTTCAGTGTATTCTGAGTGAAAGTTATGAAACAGTGGAAGAAATAAGGACGAGACAAAATGAAGATGAGATTTATGAATAATGCAAATGAGTTGTTAATTCGTTGTGTTGAAATTAAATCGTCACACTAAACCATAACATTATAACCGTAAACACGAAAGCGTAAACGCTGAACCCTGAACTTGAGCCAAGAAACATGAACCATGAGTCCTGAACCCCAAATCTGAAAGACCCAAGGAACGAACATCATAACCTTAATCCACAAAACACAATTCGTATACTGTGAGAGATTAAACGATATAGACAAATTTCTATAAGACAAATCCTGAATCGTAAAAAGTCAGTTGATTTGGTTATTCCTTTTTGGGATAGTACATGACAAGATTAATTCTGGAACCTGAACCCTGCAAGCCGAACCCGAAAACTCGCAACCGTAAAAATGATGAACCATGGTCCAGGAGCCGGAGAACCAAATTCCGTAAACACTATACCTGGAATTGTTAATCGCAGACTTCGCAGTTGATGTGTTTATCTCTTTTGGTGGAAGGACATCGTAACAATGTACGCTGAACTGTGAACCTTGAACCATGGAGGATGAGATGTGAATGTTGAATCCGAATTTGTAAATCGGAATTCGTATTCCAAATTTTCAGGGGCTATTTTGATTATAAATAATTTTTTTACATATCAACTGACACGTGGCATGCTAGGTGTCACTGACTTGACACGTCAACCAATCATCTTATGACACGTGGCATTAATCTACCACGTCATCATCTAACTAACGGAATGAGCAATTTGACTTACGTTTTATCTTTTAATGACTAATATGACTAAAAAAATCATTTGAAGACTAATTTAAAGAAGGTGGGTACTCCAATGAAGATTTTATAATTGTCTTCATGTGAAATTTTTTTTTTGACCCTTGAATGATGAATTGTAGGGTTAGATTTTGATATGATATAAAAGTGTTGCTTTTATTTAAAGTGTGGCCAAATAAATAAATTACATTTTTATACAAAGCATCTCCATAAAAAGATATTTTTAGTATCTTCATTTGAGTAGTTTCTTTAAAGAATGAGTGGTCTTTTAAAGACGAATTTGACTATTAATCTATTCTTTTTTCCTTCCAAATAAAAATATTCTTTTTTCATATAATAATAACATTTATTGTTATTTATCAATTCTTTTATTTTAATTTCTCACATTTATTAAAAATTCCTTTTTAATATTTTAGGTATTAATTATTGTTATTTAATTAACTTATTATTTTACATAAAATAATATAATAGATATAGTGATATTAAGTTATTAAGGTTAATAATCAAAAGAAATACTAATGCAAAGACATAATTTATCCACAACATCTGAGGTTGCTGCATTAATAGTTAGAGATATTTGACGAGAACATATTTAATAGGGATATAATAATTGAGACAAAGTCAAGAATGTTACAGACAATATATTAAAAATATTAGACAAAAAACAAAAGGGTCACTTTAGGGTACAGATTGCAAATATACATATATGTATGGTTTACCGACACGTGTTGTGGATGTGTGGTGTCAGGGAGCAAGTTGACAGCAATATTACATCTGCAAAACTTGATAGAGGCTCGGCTTAGGCGGCTTTTCTTTCTGTGTAACAGAATTTTTTTGGGTCGTTTCTATCCAGCTATTTGTTGGGCTCTTTGAGCTTGCTTATAAGATTGTATGGTAAGGGTTAATTTGTGTTGGAGCAAGAGGAAGTGCTTGAAATAGCTGCTGTTAGAACATTGTTCATGCAGCCGAGGCTTGGTGCTAGTGGTAGGATCTGCTGCCTCGCAAGTAGCTGCACCCGGGTTCAAGTCCTATGAGAGAAAAAATGAACCCTTAAATGAACTCATGTAGTGTGTGTGAGTGTGGAATACATGAGTAATGCCTAGAATTAGAGGCTGTCTAATCCATCTGACCAAAAAAAAAAGAACATTATGCACACTAAGTTATTTTTTCATTTCAACTAGGCATTTTTCAAATGTAATCTTTTTCCAACTTATTTTTAAATAAATTAAAAAATAATTGCAACAAAACATACATAATTTAATGGTTCATGCATTATCTTTTCGATATTTATATTCAAAAAATCTAAAATCTTGTTTGTCTAAAACTAAATTCAATATTTAGAGTAACAACCCAAACAAATTTCGAATTACAAAAACATCATAATCAAATCTTAAATAAACTAAACTCTAAATTCAAACAAATACCAAATTACAAACACAACATTAAAATTGACCTTAAATAAACCTAAATTCTATATTTTAAACTTTAAATCATAAATTCTAAACCTTAAATTTAATAAACTCAAAATTCTAAACCTTAAATACTAAACATTAAATACTAAATCCTAAGTCATGTACTATAAATGCTAAATCTTAAAATCCTAAATAGAAACAACTTACTATAAAGTGTGATACAATTTATTCTCTAAAATAAATCTAAATAACTTGTGAGAGTAGATGTGCCATTTTTAATAGGTGTTTGCTACGGTACGATGATAAATTCATATGTACCGATACGTTTAAAATATGGACAAATAACAATAAAACAAGTGGAATTTATTTTTTACGTCATCATTTAATTTTATAATTTTAAATAATTGAAACAACAAAATAAAAACATATTAAAAAAATAAAAAATTAAAATTATTCTTTATGTAGGTTAGAAACCTTCATCGTTCACGCCTCTAAAAGTTTCGATCTTCTTCATCTTTTTCTCTCCTCTTCCTATCCTCTCTCTCTGCTCCTGGATCTCTCTTATCTGTCTCTGCGTCACGCCATTGTTTTGCTGGGATGCCCTAGTCAATTACCCAACCCAGCAACCTTAGCTCCACACACCGGCTAAACGCGAACCAATCCCTCCCATCACCCTCGAGCTCCTTCTTCCTCTCTCCGTCATCGATCTCACTCTCTCACCTCCGTCCATCTTCCGCCGCCGTCGCCGAAACGAGCTTCGAAGCCACCGTTGGTATCGCGCAGCTCTGTTCCACCATCGTGCAGCTACTGTTTCAGCTTTGAAAGCACCGTCGCGCAGCTCGGTTCCATTCACCGTCTCCTGCACTCCCACCGGCACCGAACAACAACAGCTCGACTTCCAAGATCCCCCTCCTTCTTCCGCCGTAGATTGCGTCGGCACCGGCCAAGACATCGAGTGCGTTGCACCCTTTGCCAATGAAGAACAGGGACAAAACGGCGCCGTATCGTTATCTTCGGAGAACAATAAGGAACAAGGTATCAGTCTGTAATCAAAATGAACTAGTAACAATTTCCCTAACTAACTAATAACTAACTGTAAGTCTGTAACTGTCAGTAACGGACCACACTACTAACTAATAACTGTCAACAACAAAAGAAATCTGTTTAACTAAAGTTATCTTGTGTGTGGATTGAAGAAGGTGAATCATTGAAGTGCCTTGCGGAAGGGCTTTGGGAATTGATAGTGCTGGTATCACCGTTCTTCTTCTGGGGAACTGCAATGGTGGCTATGAAGGAGGTGATTCCAAGGACAGGCCCGTTCTTTGTGTCAGCCTTCCGGCTAATACCTGCCGGGTTCCTCCTCATCGGGTTCGCTGCTTCAAGGGGAAGACAGTTCCCTTCGGGACTCAATGCCTGGCTCTCAATCTCTCTCTTTGCATTAGTTGATGCAGCTTGCTTTCAGGTCTGTTCATATCTTATGCTCTCAAAAGTTATGAAATTTTCCATGGCAGTATATTTGTTACTTCGTTAGTTTGTTTGTTTAGAATGAAGGGGAATTGAAAGCAATGCTAATTGATTGGAATGCTTTAAGAATTGGCATATTGCATGCTTTGATTCCAAACTCATTCAGTATTGAAATTCAACTCATGATCATCCTTTTGTCTCTGTTCTAAGTCTTCTTCTCACCTTTGTGCCTATCTATATAAATACTGAAAACCTCATTAACTCATTCCAACTTGCCCAAAGCATTTAAAGCAATACACATTTTCTTCTTCTCTTTTTTGTTTCCTTTCATCCCACCCAATTTTGTTTCCTCATTCTTGGGTTCATAGTTAACCATGAAGTTCATAGGGTCAGTGTTAGCGATGACTTTTGCTCTGGTTTTAGCCTCAACCTCAGCATCAGATCCTGATGCTCTTCAAGACCTCTGTGTTGCAGACACTGCATCTGGTATATCTTATATTTCTCTATCTATCTCTTCTCCTTTGATGTTTCTATTCTCTTGTGATATGTGTGTCTGGAACAACAACAACATAATAATCATTATATTTGATCCTTTGGTTTTCTTTCAATTAACTCCAACTAACTCACTATTAGGCCTACCAACTACTTTAATATTGCTTCCTTTTTCATAATATGGTGCACCCACTTGCATATGACTACTAATTAAGGTTTCTTTGTTAACACAACATAAAAAGTTCATTTTTTTTAAGTAGATTAAACATATCCCAGATCTCAAAAATCATTGGCTGGTTGACATGGGTAGTGTGTGATTGAAAAAACAGGTGTTAAGGTGAATGGATTCACGTGTAAAGACGCTGCAAAAGTGAATGCATCTGATTTCTCATCAAACATATTAGCAAAACCAGGTGTGGCAGCAAACACAACCTTCGGTTCCATTGTAACAGGAGCCAACGTTGAAAAGATCCCAGGATTGAACACACTTGGTGTGTCTCTGTCACGCATTGACTATGCCCCAGGTGGACTCAACCCACCCCACACACACCCACGTGCCACTGAGATTGTGTTTGTTCTTGAAGGTCAACTTGATGTTGGGTTCATAACAACATCCAATGTTCTCATATCAAAGACCATCTACAAGGGTGAGATCTTTGTCTTCCCAAAAGGGTTGGTTCATTTCCAGAAGAACAATGCCAATGAACCTGCTGCAGTTATTTCAGCCTTCAACAGCCAATTGCCTGGAACACAGTCTATTCCTCTGACTTTGTTTGCTGCCACCCCACCGGTCCCGGATAACGTGTTGACCAAGGCATTCCAGGTTGGTACCAAGGAGATTGAGAAAATCAAGTCTAGGCTTGCTCCCAAGAAGTAATTGTTATAGTAGGAATGATATATACTTGATTGGTATATGTATGCTTTAATAATGTCTCTGTTGTTTTTGTGTATTTGTCTCTCTCATTCAATCTCTCTTTGTTGCCTCACAATTCATCATGTATGTTTGGAAAACTCATAAAAGCAAATAATGGGACATATTCATTTCTTTTATAATTGGAATTTGAAAGGTGCTACCGGCATGCTTTGTTCTTTTTGTTAATCACAATGTGTTTGTGTGTGTGGTGTATTATTCAGTGTTAACTTACTAGTTCTTAACAGTGCTACTCCTTTCTTCTATAACCTTCCAATTAATCTCATTGAATTTGAACCATGGTGGTATTAAAATAATGTATAATAATATTAATAATTACACTTCCTATCATATTGGTGTGGATAGATGGAAACAAATAACCCAACCCCATCTTCCGTGTCTTATCTCCCAATATTTAGCAGCACAAAGAAATGTAGCTAGTATGGTCAAAATAGTAGAAAAAACCTGCCTTGATTATTAGAAATTATCATCGTGGCACCATGTAACCCGCTAAGGTCATAGATACTACAATACAAATAACTATTTTTTATTTATTCACACTAATCAAAACTAGTTATACAGATTGATTAATTATCATATCCTAATATATAATATAGTTTTATAAAGTTGCTGCAAATAAAAAGCCATACAGCCAAAGCGGAAGGTGGAATTTCTTTGTCAGTGTCCTAAAGATTGATTCGTAATAGCTTTGTTCCTCCAATTATATTTAAAAGCAAGGGAGTTGGTAACTAAAGTATGGGCCAATGTTAATTATATGCTACTCAATAGAGGCATAAACTGGCCGTACACATATTCTTCCGGCTATATGAAATGGTGAATTCACAAAATAAACTAACTAATGGTTAGTGATGTTGGGCCACTAACCCAAATTCATCTGTGTATATTCCCCTGGGGCAAAACATCTTAATTTGAGTAGATTTTCGTCTAAGCTAAGCATGTGAAGACGGGATAAGTGGATAACAGCAATTTCAGAGACTTGTTTAATGTTTGATTACTAAAAATGCTTCTTAAATAATCTAAAATTGCAGGAAGAGTAAGTAATATAAATATATAATAGTTTATGTGAATAGCTGAATAACGTGAAGATTCATACATATATACACCGTACCGTACAAGGAGTTACAGAAGCGTTAAGACTTGAGACTATGTTACTCTTACTCTTAAGCTATGATGTACGGACACTGACACGGATATGGGACACGACACGACACGGGACACGCCGACACGCAAATTTTAAAATCTTACATGACACGGGGACACGTATACATATAAAATATACAGTATTTTTTAGATAAACCGTAATGATATATTAATATTTTATTGATATTAAAATATAAATTAATTTTTTAAATTATTTTTAATGTCTTATTTTAATTATATCAAGTATTTAAAATATTTTTTGTTTTAATAAATAACAATATATATTATATCTAAATTTATTTTAAAAATATATATTAAGAATAAGATCGGACACGCTGACACGTGATGGTATTTAGGTGTGTCCAAGTGTGTCCGGAGAAAATTTTTTTATTTTTTATTGAGACACGGTTTGGACACAGCAGACACGCGTGTCGGACGAGTGTCCGTGAGTGTCGTGTCCGAAATGTGTCCGACACGCAGACACGGCAACTCAGCAAAGTGTCCGTGCTTCATAGCTCTTAAGGTATGTTGTACAAGAAAAGTGATTTCTTGCACACTTGCTTTTCTGATGCACAAAAACTGATAGTATTTCTTTATTTCCTATAACTTTAAGCAATCAATTTTTGGGAAGCAGCCAGTTCAACTGTTAAGATGAAAGATGATTAGCCAGCTTCTCTCAGATACCGCACGTCTCCATTCATGAGCTTCAGCAACTTTCTGCTGATGAGCAGACTAATACCCTCCTCGGATTCTTGTCCGTCTCGTCCGAACATTTGGTTCAGCAATGTTTCCGGAACACCAACACCATCATGTGTTATGCTGCAAAGATAGCAAAAACAATCAGTGAACCACTTAAGTAGTAGTTAGATGATCACATGTGGGAATGTCACAAGTTTCTTGTTCCCATAAAGTTGAGGTACAACAAAGGAATATATAGTATGCATGGAACAATTACCTTATCTCCAAGTAAGCCAAATGAACTGATTTGCCTAATTGATCTTTCGTTAAAGAGGCTGCAACAACAACTTGACCTCTGGTTGGCGTAAAATTGATGCAAATCAATAAGTCAGCCAAGACTTGCTGCAGCCTACGACTATCACCATATCAGCTAGTTTGGAGTTTAATATATGTAAATCTGTGTTGAATGTAATATACACAATTGTAACAATTCAAGCATATGTCCTCCTTAATCATCACCTAGTCCTATTCTGAGTACTATGTATGCTAACTTGTAATAAGGTTCAATGGTGTTCTGCAAAATTTGCTAGAAATCCAAAAGCTTCAAAATTATGTTAGTATAAGTAATCATAGTTGCCATCTTTACACGAAGATTATAAGTGAAAATCGATAGATTGATTTGATATATTTGACTAAATTGTTACGAAAAATAGTCACCCAAAATTTAATCACACAAGAAAGTAGTGAATTGCAAGTTGTACACGCAAAAAGTACTAACATTATAGAACCAAGAGAGGGGGGGGGTTTGTTTTTTTTTTTGTTTTTTACCTGACCGGTTCGGTTCGGTTCGATTGGGGTTTTTATTATCAGAACCGGTTTTTGATTTTCGGTTTTTTCGGTTCAGTTGATCGATTTAGTTCGGTCCGAGTCGGTTTTGTACACTCCTACTGGTTAGGGTTCCTCTAACCAACGGCACCGTTTTGAGCAAATTTTAGAAAATCGGTAGGGTCTCGGTTCGGTTCGACCGACCGATTCTCGACCGGTTCGACAGTCCAATAACGGTTTCTGAATCTTTCGGTTTTGATATATGACCGATTCGTTTTTGTACCGGTTCACGGTTCGACCGACCGGTTTGAACGGGTTTTCAGAATCTTGGTCTGAACTGCTTTTCCCCTCATTCACGAATTGACCGGTTTGACCAGTCAATTCGAACCGTTTTCAGAACTTTGCGTTTTCCCTTATTCCAAAAATCTGGCCAGGTGACGGTTCGGTTTGACCGACCAGTTCTTGGCCGGTTCAACGGTTCAATTGTGGTTTTGGAAATTGGGGGTTTTTAACATTTGTCCGAGTTATTTTTTGTAGCGGTTCATGGTTCAACCGGCCGGTCCGAACCGATTTTCAAAAGATAGATTATAACCATTCTCTCATGTTGTTTTTATTTAAAATGCTTAATATATTTTAGTATCAAATTTTCAATTAAGCTTACAACACAGAAGTGGTTCAAGGAATCAAAATGCTAGAGTAAAAATTAAGCTTCACGTAAATTCAACTAAAATCGAACGAAAGACAGAAACATTAATTTTCAACAAGAGTCCATAAAAAATATAGTGCATAATAATTTTTTAAGTAAAAGAGATCAAACTAACAAGTCTTAGTAGTTAATATAATCTTAACATGACTACATGACAACAATAAATATAAACAAAAGGCCTATTCAAACATCAGCAAAAAGCAAAATTGCCGAAATGGGAAATCTAAATTCAAACTTTTGACTATAGCATAACCGAATATTTATATAAAGACAAAATAAATTATACAATAAAGGCATATAATTATATAAATACTATTTTTTTTATTCCAATAAATTACTATTGTCTAACATCTAACTCAATTTAAAACAAATGAAATTCATATATTAGAATAAAAATCACATAAAAATATCTAAATATACAAGAAATTAGGTATCTAAATATTAGGTTTTTTAAAAAATAAATAGAAAAGGTAACAACCCACTTTAAAAAAATAAATATACTATATAATAAATCCTTAAAAAGGGAACCAATTATATGCTAACGTGATTCTTGCATTCATGGTCATGATCATGATCACATTTTCATTTTTGTTAATCTAATGTGGTTAATAAGGGCATGAGGTAAGATAGAACCTGTTCTTGCTGAGATTGGCCGGTGTATAATTGGTCCGCCGGTGAATACTTGTAAGCTCGTCACTCCCCGACGCTCAAGTCAGTAAGTGTTTAAGAGGTATAAGAATAATTCTATGAATATAGAATGTAAGACATGATATGCAACTTATAGAATTTATCATGTTGCTCCCATGAGATTAGATATAGAAGGTTCTTTTTATAGGCATAGAATTGATGAATGATATTCATGTTATGACGGTTTGGTCATTAAGATTGAAATGATGGTCATTAAGTCGGTAATGAAGGTGTCGGTTACAAGCAAAGAATAAATGATAATTAACGCCGAGTTATAACTCGTAATGCACAATAAAGACCAAGTTATAAGGTGACGGATCACAGCCCCCAAGCTTTGTCTGCCGATCATATAATCCAGGCTAAGCTTAGAAAATAAAATGAGTTATAACGCCCAAACCTAGGAGACCAATTTAGTATTTTACCCTTAAATATATTAGGATATTCGTTACTAATGGTATGTGTTTTAAGAATGGCATAAAGATTTAATTCTCATTGGAATAAATAGTGGCTCACGATCCATTATTAGCCAAGTCAGGAAATTAAAAACTCAACCAATGAATGTCACAATTAAAGCTGATAAATGGGTCATTTCAGTTTTACTTCCAAGGATAAATTTGTGTTTAAGTTCTTCACTACAAGACAAATACATAATGAAAACCGGATAGTACAAAGAAACATGGTATTCTATGCTAGTACAATGGAACATGTGATAATTTTCCTATACTATAATCGGTATAATGATAATGGCTGTCCAGTTTGAGTAACTAACTTAATTAAGTTCCTTTTGATAAAATAACTTAAACAATAAATGACTCTGTTAAAAGTAACTTATTTTACTCTGTTAAAAGTAACTTATAAATAAGTTATTTTGTGTTTGGATTTTTAACTCTAAAAGTGCTTATTTTATAGAAATGTGATGAAAAGTAGAAGTATTATAAGAGAAGTAATTTTTTTTAACTTCTCTATAAGCTCCTAAATAGCTTCTTAGAAAGTTGCAATTTGGTTTTGAAAATTGCACCCGACATTAATACTACTTCTTTTTATAAGTCAAAAGTAAAAAAAAAGTTAATTTTAAAGTTTTCCAAACGGAAAGTAATAGCAGGACAGCTTTCATTTTCAGTCTGATCTTTTCTTTTTTCCGTGTCCTTTACTCCAAGCACTGCTCGTACTATGTATACTAAAGAGTTTTGCAATTTTTCTCCCTTTTTTTTGGGTTGAGGTTTTGTATTATTGACTATTGTTTCGGTGTAAAGGTTGCACTTTTGTCGTTTCCATTCTTTGTTTCGTTTAAGTTTTCTTCCATGTTTTAATTTTGTTTCTACCACTTTTAAATTAATTTTTATTCTAATATATGAATTTTTTTTTTAATTGAGTTAGATGTTAGATAATAGTAATTTATTGGAATAAAAAAATAGTATTTATATAATTATATGCCTTTATTGTATAATTTATTTTGTCTTTATATAAATATTCGGTTATGCTATAGTCAAAAGTTTGAATTTAGATTTTCCATTTCGACAATTTTGCTTTTTGCTGATATTTGAGTAGGCCTATGTGACTTATTATTAGAGAAGTAGAAAATGACATTTACTTGAATTCCAGCTATAGGTTTTCTTTTCTTAGCTAACATGCAAGGACGCTAACATGCAAGGACAGTGAGATTTCTGAAAGCCTCAGGAAATGGAAATGTAGTAAGTAGTGCTTGCTTTATAGTTGTTCAAATTACCAAGAAGTCTGTTTCATTTATGAATTGGTAGCATAGTATTAATAGCTTTTCTATATATCTTGCTTGTGGTGTCCTCCACCCTTCACCCTATTAAACTCATAAGTCATAACAACAACCACACCATCGTCACCACCAAAATCACTCTCACTTCTCTTACTCACCACACTCTCTCCGCCGGTCGTCACTCGTCACTCTATCTCCTCGCCTCTGCTTCCTCCGTGCATGTGCCTCCTCCGTCTGTGTCGTCCCGGCCGCCTTGGCTCCGAGCCGCCGTGCCTCGCCTGAAAACTAAAGAAATCTAACATTAACCGCCTTTCTACAACAAACATTCAATAGCAACACGAATCACTCATAAATCTCTCACAAAACCTTAAATCGAAGCCCTTGTTGTTATGGAGATGACAAGAAAAGACAAGGCTGCAATGAGAACGGAAACCACACAGTCTTCGTGTTCGTCTTCCTCATCCCATCATCTTCCTCGTCAAAAGAGAACCAAACTCCACCATTACGGATCGCATCAACAGGTGATTGTATTCCATCCTCTCTTGCATGCAGCTCTATTTTTTATTAAATGCGTCTTTGGACTTTGGATACCACATACCTGTAACAGTCCAGACCACCCGCTAGCACGATATTGTCCGCTTTGGCACACAAGGCCTCACAGTTTTACTTTTGACGATAGGGATGCTAGCGGGTGGTCTGGGCTGTTACAGATGGTATCAGAGACAGAACCCGGATGATGTACCAGCGAGGGCGCTGGGCTCCCTTAGGGGGGTGGATTGTAAAGCCCACATCGGTTGGGGAGGGGCACGAAGCATGCCTTATAAGGGTGTGGATACCTCTCCCTAGCATGACGCGTTTTGACGAGTGAGTGTGGGGGCTTCAGCTAGCATCCTATTGTCAAAGGCAAAACCCTGAGGCCTTGTGTGCCAAAGCGGACAATATCGTGCTAGCGGGTGGTCTGGGCTGTTACAGATGGTATCAGAGCCAGAACCCGGATCGATGTGCCAGCGAGGGCGCTGGGCTCCCTTAGGATCGTGATTTTTATAAGAATCGTGATTTTTAGAAGAAAATAAGAGTTGAAATAGTAAGAGTAATAAAAATCACGATTCTTATAATTTTGTGTGACCATCTATATACAGTAGACCAGACAACTATAATTATCTAACAAAATTAATTTGTATTTATTGCACTCAACTTGAATAAGTAAGAAATTATCTTAGTTTAATTTAGTCTTTAATTCACATGATTTGAATTTAGTTTAATTTATATGATTTGATTTGATTTAATTATTAGTTAAAAATATCTTAGTTACCTATTTTATTCATAGATTTATTATTTTAATGAGTAATAAATTAATCAAATTAATTAATTAGTACACACAATAAATTTGGTTTAATAAGCTAAAAAAAATAGATTAAAAAATACTAACAGAATATTAAAATAAATAAATTAGAAAATACTACCAAATTAAATTGATATAAATTATAATAAATTATATGATATTTAAATATATCAATTAGTTGATACAGTTAGTTTATCGTAATAACTTGTATTTAATGAGTTAAAAGAAATAAATCGAAAAATACCCTCAGAAGCATGTCACCTCAGCTCCATCATTAAATGCAGAAACTCGATTTTTATATAATAGAATAGATAGATTATTATGTACTTACCATCCTGATTAATCTAGAATTTATTATCATTATTATTATCATATTTAATTTATAAAAAAGTAAATTAATAAACACGTTAATGGGCTTGTTTGGGTGAGCTTCTAAAAAAAATCTTTTTTTGAGTTATCTTTTTTTAAAAGATTTTATGGAAAAGTAAAAGTAATTTTATGTTTGGATATCTCATGCAAAAAGATCTTTTTATTTATCAATTATGTTTGAGTATAACAATATAAAAGTAATTTTTTGTTTATTTATTACATGAAAAACATCTTTTTTTTAAGGAAAAAAGATCTTTTTAAGAAAAGATGTAAATTTCAGCTTCTCAAAAAATATGTTTTTTTTTTTTTATTTTTTTAGTACTTTTATTTTTATTACTCAAAATTTGCCAAACACACTAAAAAATAAAAAAATATCTCTTTTCACTAAAAAAAATTTTAATAAAATAATAACGTCCAAACAAACACAATGTCTATTAATACATGAGTATATCATAATATATTAGGGTTTAATAATTTAGGGTCTTTATACTGTACAGATGAAAATTTGTACAGATTTACAGAGATTCTATTTTAACTATGGTTTTTTTGACATGTGTCCATCTTTTGTCTTGTAAATGAAAAGTTGGCTCATGGCTTGGCTTTGAAGCCTGGAAATAAAACAAGCCTATTTATTTTAAAATTTGTGTACAGTTCACCTACAATATAGTTCACCTACAAATACATTGATTTTTATACAAGTGTCTCAATAATTGATAGCATTGTTTATTTTATTTTGTTAATCTAAATAACCCAATAATTTTTTTCTTAGTATTTTATAATAATTTTGATCTCACATTTAAATATATATTTGACATTTTTTTTACAGACATATTAGTAAATTCAAATATTTTTATTTATTATTAAAACATTATTTTCAGCCTAAAATGTAGCAATTAAGTTGAAAAATGATTTTCAACCACCAGGGCGAAGATGAAAATGAAACTCCTCAAAGACCACACTAATCTCTCTCATTAAGTTTATTTTCTTTCATTTTTTTAAGTTTTTTTTTTAAGTAATATCATATCAGATTATGGAATATTTTAGGGATATTGATGGTTTGATTAATTTAAAAATTAAACCAATTTTTTAGTTAACCAAAAATATAATTTTAGTTAAACAAAAATATAATTTTGGTTAATTAACCAAATTAATTTTACATGATAAAATCAATTATTAATCGATTTGTAAAATTTAAAACCAATTTTTATATAAAAAAAGGTTTTAAATTAAAAAAAAAACAGTTTTTATATTAAAAATCTGATTTTTACATTAAAAAAATCGATTTTTACACTAAAAAACTGATTTTATTTTAAAAATTGGTTTTTATACCCAAAAATCGGGTTTTACATAAAAATTAATTTTTTTACGTATAAAATCCAAATTTTTACCCTTTTTTTATTTTTATCGATTCAATTTAAAAAAAAATCCATAATTTTTAATTACCCTACATTTATTTCATCATACGTTCGTTGTTGAATTAATTAGTTTATATGAATAGTTAATATGGTTAAAATTCATTTTTCCAAAGCTTTATATATATAATTTATTTCCCGTACCACGTATAAATTGCACTAAGTGATAAAGGTTGGTTTTTAATTTTCTGGTCAACATATTCTCACAACCAAACCAACTGACCTAAGTACAAGTTCCTTGGCTTTTAATTAATGTGTACCGAAAGGCTGTTGCGTTTAGTTGGTTGCAGTAGTTGCAACAGCAGGTTTTACTAAACAGCAGGTTTTTGAACGATTAAATTTTTTTTTAAGATATATTTTGAATTTGAATTTGAATAAAATTTTCACAGCCAAAATCTTCCCCCTCTCCAACTCCCCAAGACACATGACATCTTCTGCATCTTTTTTTGTTTGGCATTTAGCAACGAGGTAGCAATTATTACCACCAACCCACATCTCACCTACTCCTCTTCTCTATCTTGGGTCCCGATACAAATTTACATCTGTGGGGTGAAAACTGAGAAGAAACTCAGACTTGAACTAATCAAAAATTTAGAGAGAAAGGTGAACTATCCTTTTTATCATTTTTTCTTTTCCTTTCTTAAAAAATTTTAAGAAACGTTGTGTTTTTCTTTATTTGTTTTATTTTATTTTTTCTAATTTAACATCAGTGTGTTCTAAACTTCTGATGTAAAGGACAATGTTTTGAGAAAAAATTTTCAATTTTATGATGCATGAGTTCTCATTAACGAAACCATAGACAACTCTTATACATTAATTGCTAAGGAGAGGACTTGACTAATTCCTCACAATATATGGAAATACATTCACTTCTGTTTCTTTATTTTTTATGATTTATTTTGACCTGATAAGCTAATAAGTAATGTTTCTGAGTTCTACATGGAACATTACTTATTAGCTTATCAGGTCAAAATAAATCATAAAAAATAAAGAAACGGAAGTGAATGCATTTCCATATATTGTGAGGAATTAGTCAAGTCCTCTCCTTAGCAATTAATGTATAAGAGTTGTCTATGGTTTCGTTAATGAGAACTCATGCATCATGAAATTGAAAATTTTTTCTCAAAACATTGTCCTTTACATCAGAAGTTTAGAACACACTGATGTTAAATTAGAAAAAATAAAATAAAACAAATAAAGAAAAACACAACGTTTCTTAAAATTTTTTAAGAAAGGAAAAGAAAAAATGATAAAAAGGATAGTTCACCTTTCTCTCTAAATTTTTGATTAGTTCAAGTCTGAGTTTCTTCTCAGTTTTCACCCCACAGATGTAAATTTGTATCGGGACCCAAGATAGAGAAGAGGAGTAGGTGAGATGTGGGTTGGTGGTAATAATTGCTACCTCGTTGCTAAATGCCAAACAAAAAAAGATGCAGAAGATGTCATGTGTCTTGGGGAGTTGGAGAGGGGGAAGAACAGAAACAGCCACAGATCTAGTTGCAATATGCTTTGGGGAGGAAATTGACCTTGCTTTTCTTTTGATCACTTGCAACTTAGGTGGCCTACCAATCAATTGATCCTGTATGATTTAGTAGCAACTGAGATTCTTACATGATTAGGCTACATCCAAATTTTTTTAGGAGTGATGATATATGATACTACCTTAAGGGGCTCCTGGGTTGGTGGGATGCACTCCGAGTCACTGCTGTCACTCTCTGAGTCAGCCTGAGCATTTTTATTTATTATTAAAACATTATTTTCAGCCTAAAATGTAGCAATTAAGTTGAAAAATGATTTTCAACCACCAGGACGAAGATGAAAATGAAACTCCTCAAAGACCACACTAATCTCTCTCATTAAGTTTATTTTCTTTCATTTTTTTAAGTTTTTTTTTAAGTAATATCATATCAGATTATGGAATATTTTAGGGATATTAATGGTTTGATTAATTTAAAAATTAAACCAATTTTTTAGTTAACCAAAAATATAATTTTAGTTAAACAAAAATATAATTTTGGTTAATTAACCAAATTAATTTTACATGATAAAATCAATTATTAATCGATTTGTAAAATTTAAAACCAATTTTTATATAAAAAAAGGTTTTAAATTAAAAAAAAAACAGTTTTTATATTAAAAATCTGATTTTTACATTAAAAAAATCGATTTTTACACTAAAAAACTGATTTTATTTTAAAAATTGGTTTTTATACCCAAAAATCGGGTTTTACATAAAAATTAATTTTTTTACGTATAAAATCCAAATTTTTACCCTTTTTTTATTTTTATCGATTCAATTTAAAAAAAAATCCATAATTTTTAATTACCCTACATTTATTTCATCATACGTTCGTTGTTGAATTAATTAGTTTATATGAATAGTTAATATGGTTAAAATTCATTTTTCCAAAGCTTTATATATATAATTTATTTCCCGTACCACGTATAAATTGTACTAAGTGATAAAGGTTGGTTTTTAATTTTCTGGTCAACATATTCTCACAACCAAACCAACTGACCTAAGTACAAGTTCCTTGGCTATAAAACCGTGAGGCCTTGTGTGCCAAAGCGGACAATATCGTGCTAGCGGGTGGTCTGGGCTGTTACAGGTATATGGTATCCAAAGTCCAAAGACGCATTTAATAAAAAATAGAGCTGCATGCAAGAGAGGATGGAATACAATCACCTGTTGATGCGATCCGTAATGGTGGAGTTTGGTTCTCTTTTGACGAGGAAGATGATGGGATGAGGAAGACGAACACGAAGACTGTGTGGTTTCCGTTCTCATTGCAGCCTTGTCTTTTCTTGTCATCTCCATAACAACAAGGGCTTCGATTTAAGGTTTTGTGAGAGATTTATGAGTGATTCGTGTTGCTATTGAATGTTTGTTGTAGAAAGGCGGTTAATGTTAGATTTCTTTAGTTTTCAGGCGAGGCACGGCGGCTCGGAGCCAAGGCGGCCGGGACGACACAGACGGAGGAGGCACATGCACGGAGGAAGCAGAGGCGAGGAGATAGAGTGACGAGTGACGACCGGCGGAGAGAGTGTGGTGACTAGTGAGTAAGAGAAGTGAGAGTGATTTTGGTGGTGACGATGGTGTGGTTGTTGTTATGACTTATGAGTTTAATAGGGTGAAGGGTGGAGGACACCACAAGCAAGATATATAGAAAAGCTACTAATACTATGCTACCAATTCATAAATGAAACAGACTTCTTGGTAATTTGAACAACTATAAGGCAAGCACTACTTACTACATTTCCATTTCCTGAGGCTTTCAGAAATCTCACCGTCCTTGCATGTTAGCGTCCTTGCATGTTAGCTAAAAAAAGAAAACCTATAGCTGGAATTCAAGTAAATGTCATTTTTTACTTCTCTAATAATAAGTCACATAGGCCTACTCAAATATCAGCAAAAAGCAAAATTGTCGAAATGGAAAATCTAAATTCAAACTTTTGACTATAGCATAACCGAATATTTATATAAAGACAAAATAAATTATACAATAAAGGCATATAATTATATAAATACTATTTTTTTTATTCCAATAAATTACTATTATCTGGAAAAATTGCAAAACTCTTTAGTATACATAGTACGAGCAGTGCTTGGAGTAAAGGACACGGAAAAAAGAAAAGATCAGACTGAAAATGAAAGCTGTCCTGCTATTACTTTCCGTTTGGAAAACTTTAAAATTAACTTTTTTTTACTTTTGACTTATAAAAAGAAGTAGTATTAATGTCGGGTGCAATTTTCAAAACCAAATTGCAACTTTCTAAGAAGCTATTTAGGAGCTTATAGAGAAGTTAAAAAAAATTACTTCTCTCATAATACTTCTACTTTTCATCACATTTCTATAAAATAAGCACTTTTAGAGTTAAAAATCCAAACACAAAATAACTTATTTATAAGTTACTTTTAACAGAGTAAAATAAGTTACTTTTAACAGAGTCATTTATTGTTTAAGTTATTTTATCAAAAGGAACTTAATTAAGTTAGTTACCCAAACTGGGCAGCCATTATCATTATACCGATTATAGTATAGGAAAATTATCACATGTTCCATTGTACTAGCATAGAATACCATGTTTCTTTGTACTATCCGGTTTTCATTATGTATTTGTCTTGTAGTGAAGAACTTAAACACAAATTTATCCTTGGAAGTAAAACTGAAATGACCCATTTATCAGCTTTAATTGTGACATTCATTGGTTGAGTTTTTAATTTCCTGACTTGGCTAATAATGGATCGTGAGCCACTATTTATTCCAATGAGAATTAAATCTTTATGCCATTCTTAAAACACATACCATTAGTAACGAATATCCTAATATATTTAAGGGTAAAATACTAAATTGGTCTCCTAGGTTTGGGCGTTATAACTCATTTTATTTTCTAAGCTTAGCCTGGATCATATGATCGGCAGACAAAGCTTGGGGGCTGTGATCCGTCACCTTATAACTTGGTCTTTATTGTGCATTATGAGTTATAACTCGGCGTTAATTATCATTTATTCTTTGCTTGTAACCGACACCTTCATTACCGACTTAATGACCATCATTTCAATCTTAATGACCAAACCGTCATAACATGAATATCATTCATCAATTCTATGCCTATAAAAAGAACCTTCTATATCTAATCTCATGGGAGCAACATGATAAATTGATCCCTTCTTGGAAGTTAGGTTCATTATTATCCAATAGATCAGTACAGGTATGTAGATAGCTGGTTGTGTGAGTTTTATTGTGTTTTATTAGGGTGTGTTTGCGAATTCTAGGGGAAAGAAAGTGCATGTTTGGTTGGCATTTCTGTTTCTATTTTCAGTTTTTATTTTCAATCTTCTTTATTTTTAAGATTTGTGAAGGAAAAAGTGAAATCAGAAAACAGGATTTTAGGGCCTGTTTGGTTGCAATTTCAATTCTATTTTCATTTTCTGATAAATTTGGACTACGGTGATGATCAAGCATTTTCCTTAAATTGTCTTTCTGGGTGGTTATTAGTTTCATGTCTCTTATATGCTTTATTTGATTCCAGGATCTGAAGTCATTCTCTTCATTTAACATGGCTATTCTCTCAAGGTATTTCCATTTTCATTGTTTCCCATTGTAGTTAGAAATTGTTGTGCTATGGGTAATTTGAGAGACTAATACGTTGCTGGTTTCTCCTTGAAGTTCTCATCATAAATCCTTGAAAGCTCAGCAAGCAATTAATGCGGTAGACTTATCTACTTGTAGTGTAGTTTTATTGTCTTGATATAATTTAACAGTTCCTGATTTTCAACAGCTTTTTGAGCCTTTTATATATATAATTTAATGCGGTAGACTTATCAACTTGATTGTTTCTGTATTCTGTTGTACCTGATGTCAAATTTATTTGTTTTGGAGCTTGATTTATGGTTTCTGATTTTCTTTCTTCTAGCTTTTGGAGACAATGGTGAAGAATTGTGGTGATCAGGTCCACTTTCAAATTGCTGAGAGGAACATATTGGATGAGATGATCAAAATTGTAAAGAAGAAGGTAAGGTGGTGTCAGATAGAAACTTGAGAATCATTCTTATTTAAGTTGCATATGTGATTTCACTTGTGCATTATTGACCCTTGGTGAGTGTGTATTTATTGCTATGAACTAGTGGTCTATTAGTAAAATTGATCCATCAATATGATGTAGTTTGATTCAGTTGCCAAATAATTTGACATCAACTTAATTCACTTCTCTTTCTTGTCTTATTGGCTCAAATATTAATATTTCTGGTCGTATTTCATAGCAAAGTAAAAAGCTCCTATTGTTCAGGTTTTGCTCTTTGGATTAATTGATCGACCAAAACATAGATGATGTACACCTATCCAAACAATCTTATCATATCCAGCACACTCTCTTGGACTTTATAAATGGCAGCGAACGGGAGTAGTGTTTCCAAAGCGTTCTTTAGATGCGTCTCCAATATTTACTCCACCTCCTACCCATCAAGCTTCAGGAAGTATGCATGCTGGATATGGGATGCCAAGCGGTTCTTCAAAAACACTTGACGAAACAATGGCAACAGAGATAGAAACTTTGAGGTGAAATTTCAATTTTTTCACTATGTTGCCAACCGCTGGTGCTGACCTCTGTCGCCAGACTTGTGTAAACTAAAATATCTCTCCTTTTTCCTTGTCTTCTTTTATTTTTTTTATAATTCATAGTTTGTCAAGTTTGGAATCCATGCGCCATGTTATGGACCTGTTGAGTAACATGCTTCAAGCTGTGAATCCTAGTCGGCGGCGTCAATGAGTGTGACGTCACATGTGGCAGATTCCTCAACTACTGTTCCATCCAATGCATTAGCTCTTCCCGATCCACCTGCACCAGTTAGTACTGGAAAGGATCAGGACATTATTGACTTGCTGAGCCTCACTTTGTCCCTCACACCATCGACTCCACAGGAAAATTATACGTCATCAGCGACCTCTGTCGAAGGAATGCATCAAACAGCCAATCCATCCACAACAGGGGTATTCTAATGCTCCCCAAACATATCCTGGGAATAAGCAATACAACAGTTATGTCGCGCCATGGGCTAGGCCTCAATCGCCGTCGGAACCTCAAGTCCAGTCACAGCAACAGATGTATCAACCCCAGTCTCAGTCCCGCTCCCAGTCTGCGACCCCACCCTCGTATGAATCCGAACAATCACTGCATAATCAACCACCTCAGTTTCAGCAATCACAACCGTTCCAACAACAAAATCAGCCACCTTTGCAGACCCCACCCTCGTATGAATCCGAACAATCACTTAATCGACAAACTGAGTTCCAGCAATCACAACCATTCCAACAACAAACTCAGCCACCGTTGCAGTCCCAGCATCCTCAATATAGCGCTTCACCACAGTATCAACCCTCACACGCACATTTGCAACCCCAACCCCAACATTTCCAGGCCCAACCTCAACCCCAACATTTCCAGGGTCAGGTCCGATCCCCACCCCAACCACAGTTACAATCTCCACCACAGCACTTTCAAGCTCCACCACAGCAGCAACGATTTCAAAATCAGCAGATTCAGTACCTGGGAAGTTACCCTCCACCACCATGGGCCTCAACACCGGGTTATCCCAACTATCAAAACCATTTATCTCCTACCAATTTGTTCTCCAATCCTCAAGCCAACACAACAGGGCCTTTTACATTTCCTTCCAATGGTGCTGAATCTGCTGTGGGGGCAAATTTCGGCCAAAGGAGCCCAGGCAGTACCGGCAGCGGACAACGGCCCTTTATTCCATCTTACAGACTATTTGAAGATTTGAATGTTTTTGGAAACACAGATGGAAGGGTGAAGATGACTGGTAGTGGAACGTCATCCGGCATGTCAGGTACAATGGGACCTGGCATGGTTGGAGGGCGCAAGTGAAGTTCTATTATTGTAAAAAGCATGCAATGTTGATATGGTTTATACCTTTTTTTTTTCCTATTTATTTTAAGGTTATGTAAGTTATTTAGATTGATTCAGCTGCAGTTTCCTACTTATGAGTAGATCATAAAGTCATTAGTTTTGAGTGTTCCCTCAGACGATAGACTTCGGAGCATTCTTTGATAAAAGATTTCTTTCTGGTAGTGGTTTCATTTTTAAGATTTATTGATCTTTGACCACTATAATTGGCACGGAAATTTTTAACATTTGTGCATATTGAGAGCATTCACCTTAATTTCAATCTCAAATGTGTTGAATTCTTTTTGGGTGTTTTGAACAGATGCTAATTACGTGCGTATAACATTCTTTCTATACACAGCTAATTGTTGTACGTGTTTATTTTTCTAACTTTCGTTAGAATTGCTACGCAACATTTTGAATAAGCAACAAATCATTCAACGGTGCCATCCTGATACACTGCGCGAGTGCTTGAAGCTCACCATTGCTATGTCAAACTCACCACTTCAGCTAAGGTTACTTCTTTAGAGGCAAAGGCAGAGGCTACCCTTGACAAGTTGCGACTTGCCATTGTGCAATTCCATGTCATGTATCTGTCTGTCAGCTGACATGGACCCAGGTAGCTCCAATAACTGGCTACACAACTAAAGCCACCACAACGGTCAATGGTAGGTAACCATGAACTAATTAACAACAACCAAGTGAAGGCTAACTGTACTATTGTATCAATTCAAACTCGATCATTAACACCTCAGTAAGTTGATCTTTAAAAGCTTAAACTGAAATGAAATTTGACACATTTGACTCGTTGGTTGGTAAGCTGATTTGGTTACAAAACAATAAACAAAAATCTATAATCTATTGTGTAATGACATGCTATTAGATTACTTATAGTCATACCGTAATGTTACTAGATGAAAATTAAATTAGACTATCGATTCTCTATGCAGTGTAAACAGTGAGATTTTGGGTACTAGAAGATGCCAACACGGCAGCTAAAAATTCTGAAATTTTAGTCTCGTACTAAAACAGCACACTGGCTCAAACTTGAATGAAATTACACCATGGCAAGGTTTCCCCCAATTCGAAGATTATATTTGAGTGAATATGCCTCAGTTCTCAGCAGTCACACCACCCACAGCAAACTAAATTACATATTCTGCTAACAAATTTACAAATTAAAGGCGGATTGGGATATAACACAACATTGGAATGGAAAATAATAATAAACAAAATTATTTACACACATTTACGAAGATCATATTATTTGACAAAGCCTCCAATAAATACGCATGATTACTCCCAGTCAGGTGCATCCCTTCTAACATGGAGCCCTTCTAACATGGAGGCTAATGAATGAGTTGCATACACTACCAGCAATTCAGCAGAAATTCACCTTACCAGTATGCATAGATACAGACACATGCATCTGCAGCACCAGCAGCAAGCAAGACTTGGTATGGGTGGAAATTAAGGCAGCTGACAGACCCAATTTTCTGAGCCATAAAGGTAGGATAGTATCGAATAGTGCCTAGTTGATCTCCTTCAAGGCTGAAAACTTTAATAAGTTGCTTGGCTGAGCCACTGGCAATGATTGGAGCGTGTCTACGTACAGCTAAAGCTGTGAGTGGGCCCCGGTGAGCTTCAATGGTAAGATAGGCGCTACTATGATTTCTTATATCAAGGAATTGAATATCTCCAGCCTGAGAAGCACTAACAATCTAAAGAGGAACACAAATACAACATAATTTCATCATCCTTTTCATATCAAATCCATAGATTGTTATTGAATTCCTACCAAGACGGACACCATTATATGAAAAAGAAAGCAAAAATTAGTAAAGATCATCTTACCTTTCCTGGGTCTAGTCCAGGTTGAAAGCCAATCCCCACCACCTTTTCTACTCTCTCTGTATGTGGCCGTAATCCACAGATAAGCCTAAGAAGCAACATTGTCAGTAGCCATAGTTAGAAAAACAGTAACTATAGTCAGATTTATACAAGATTGCAGTGATTATATAGCTGATAAATGACTATAATTCTGAGTAATGTTCTCAGTGCTAACAACAACAGCATAAGTGTTCCTATGAACTTGAAGCATGTCCTTAGCAAGATCAATGGCTATAACTCCTGCACTACAACCCATACCACCCAAATTGAAGCTTCTAATGTTACCCCTAAGCTTGTACTTGTTCACAATCATTGCAGAAAGTGAAGGAGTTGGGTTAAACAAACTGCAATTCACAACAAGAACACCAATATCCTTAGGCTTAATCTTTGTATTAGCAGAGAGATTATCTAAAGCACCAAACATAACATTCTCAGCTTCTTCTCTTGCAGCAGCCATGGAAGGAGTTGGAGGGATATGATGCATGGCTTCGGGTACATACTGACCGTCGAAGTCTAAGGTTTTTTTCTTGGTTGAGCTTCTGCTCTCTGAACTCGAAGGAAGGAAACTGGAATGGAGATGGGTTTTTCTACTGAGCAGTCTGAGAAGAGGGGGCAGAATCGTGACGGAGACAGAGGCCAGGCGACGAACACAACTCAGAAGACGGTGGTGGGTTGGAAGAATCTGCGACGACCAGACGAAGACGATGGTGACTGAGCGCCCGACGGACGGCGGCAAGAGCGCGATGGAGCAGATGAATACCAGGAACTGACGCGCCGAGGTCGAGGAAGAAGAAGCTGCGATTCTTGAAGGAGGAAGAAGCACGGACGACCAGACGACGATGGTAGTGCCTGAGAGCGACGGACGGCGGCAGTCCTTGCGGCGGTGGTGGAGAAGCTAGGGTTTAGGGGAGAAGCTGTTAAGATAGAGGTATTCAAAGGGTATTTTTGTCTAATCAAATAAAGGAAGGATGTTTAAGTCTTTTCATTAAAATTAAATAAAATTTATTTTTTATTTTTATTTAATTAAAAGGGTGTTTTAGTAAAAGTGGTGATATATTATATATTTAAAAAAGAAAAAATTAAATGCTGACGTGGAAAATAAATTCCACTTGTTTAACTGTTATTTGTCCATATTTTAAATGTATCGGTACGTATTAATTTATCATCGTACCGTAGCAAACACCTTTTTAATAAACCATTAAATTTATTAAATAAAAATCAAAGAATGCTATTAAAAAAATATTAATGAACTTCAATAAATATAGAACATATCAGTATATAAATAAATAAAATATTTTTTACTATACAATATTTTCTGTGCTCTAACTCTTTTCTGCAGGATACAAAAATTATTTTAATCTATTGTTTGAGTTGGTAAAGAGAGTTAATAACTTGCTCTTCAAATTGAGTCAAATATAAATCTAAAAATCTGCATCTATATTAGTTCGACTTAGGCGAATAAAACCACAAGTTTTTAAGTATTTTGTTTTGGGTTGTTCTATGGTACAGAAGCAGATTTACAGATATTCTTTTTCTGACGTCCTCGTGATACATGTGGGTGGGTTGTCGCCTGTCGGTGAATTGGGGCACAGCTTCAAAGGCGCAACACTATAAATTGGCTTGGCTTAACGTTCAGTGGAATGCTTAAACTCAAACGGGATTATGAAGTATTGGGCTTCATTTTTTGACAGTGAATCCAATCATTATTTCGGTTTCTGTAGGCCAATTGCATATGGGTTTAAGGTGAATTTGGTTTATTGTTTTGTTTTGTTATACAGTATAGTGAAAATTAAAAAAATTCAAATCATGTTGTATTAGATGCAAAGACCTTAAATAAGTGAGTTGTGAAAAAGTTACCATCATGTCAATGGCATTGTGAGCAAAAAGAAAAAAAATACTTGAATGGCAAATAGTTTGAAAATCAGAAGAAAGTTGTCTTTTAAATTAGTGGTTCAAAAGACATTATACAATTTATCATGCTATTTTTATTAATAAAAAAATATGTATTATTATTATTATTATTGATTTGAATAGTAAGAAACGGTGATGTATTATTGAAAAATAATAATTTAGATAAATTTAATAGAGAGGAACAAAAAATATATATTCATATTAATTTATTATTTTAAGACTGCATAATTTAATAATTTTTGAAATATATATCTCTTTAGTCTTTAGAGTTTTAATATATAGATTCATCCATTTAATTTTGATACACCGTAAAATAATTTTATACGTTACATCTAATTATATAATATCATATCAATAAAAATAATTATTTTTATATTAATTATGTGAATAATTATTTAAAAAAATAAATAAAAGTTCATTTTTTGTTGAGTATAATAATATAATTTTTTATTTCCTACAATGAATTGGAATAATAAAATATCCAAATATCTAAAATTTAGGTATTAACTATACAATTCAATTTATTAAAAATTTAGACTACTACACCACATAAATTCCCTTTTGATATCACCATTTTTTTTTTAAATTATTCATATAAGCAATAATCAACAACATGCACAACGAAGAATAAAAATAGATAAGTTTTAATCATGCATAATACTATAGTATCTAAAATTTAACTAATAGCACCTAAAATTTAACTCTAAACTTAATTTACAAAAAAAAGAGAAAATTTTATATATATTAGAGTAAAAAATAAATATTTTATAAGTTATATGCAAAATATTAAGGATAATGAAAATATAAAAAGAATAAAAGAATGCGAAATATAAAAAATTATTATTATTACTTTTTTATGAAAGGACTAAAATATAGTTTATTAAAATAAATAAAAAATTAAAATTAGTATAAAAAATTGAATAAAACACCTCAAACAATTTTATATAAATTAGCATTCATTTTTTTTTATAGAAAAAGAGGTTGATCTTTTTTTCAGGAGCAAAATATCAAAATTTGAACAAAATAAGAACACAGCAAAATCATATCAAGGTTGCAAGAAAAATGTCAGAAAATAAAGAAATTATAAAATATATTAAAATTCATTAAAATATTTAGGTACAAGTAAATATTTGATAAATATACGTAGATCAACAAATATAATTAGAGATAGAACTTGATGAATGTGATACACGGTATGGAAAAAAGACAGATAAGTCACTGACTTTTTAAATTTTTGACAAATACATCTCTAAAAAAATTTAAATACAAAAAAGTTTTTGACTTTAATAAACGGAGGACAATTTAGTCTTTCCGTCTATTTGCCTCTCATACACCAAACGAAATTGGCTGACGTGGCTGAAATAGTGTCCAGGTGTCCGTTACGGTGCCACGCTGGAAGGAGAATAAAGTTCGAAGGACAAATAGGTCATTGAGAATTTAGTTCATTATGCTTCTATATGTATCATATATTACTATCTAATTTAATAATCAAATGTGTCACATGACACTCTTATTAAAATTGAGAGAAAATATTTTTTTTTCAAAATTAATAAACTCCTTTCCTAAATTCTCTCATCTACCTCTCTCCATTTTTCTATTTCTCTCTACTATTTTTACTCTATATATATGTTGAGTTAAGAAATTAACTAAATTAATTAATGATGACAAACATTATTTTTGAGCAAAATAAATAATTAGTGTTGATTAATTATATCTACTTATTAACTAATTATTTATTATATGTTGCAGGCCAAAATGTGAATTACAGCCCAAATGGAATGAGAAACAAAACAAGGTTGATGGGCTGGTAAATCAAGCAAAGCCCAAAAGGAAGCAAGCTTAAGAAATTAAAATGAGCCAAGCATATCTCTACCCGATCCAAGCCCAATTTTGTTTCAGCAAACAATTCCCTCCATTTTGCTTAACCAAGGCAACGTTCCTCTCCTCTCTAATCAAGTCATCATAGTATATTTATACTGTTAGAACAAAGTGAAATATAATTTTAAAAAAAAATTATTCTCGTAATGTTATTATGGATAAAAATACTAGTTCTAATATAATACACAAATACATTAATGCTAACTTAATACATGAATGATGAACAAATAAACTAATGCTAACTTGATGCATAAATGAACTCATGCTAACTAATGCCACTGGTATGATGAAAACTGAACTAATGTAATTTAACAAATTCTAATATAATACACAAATGCACTAAAAATGAACTAATGCAATTTAAGAAAAAAAAAAGTAGAAACAGAACAAGCCCAATTTCTGCAATTTTAATACAAATAATTTAAATTACAGAATACAACAAGTTAACTAGATTTCAAAATACAAGCATAATTTTATAAACTAAATTCTCATAATAGAAGCATAATAGAAGTATAGTGAACTAAATTCTCAAGAACCTATTTGTCCTTCGAACTTTATTTGCAAAATAACGTCAATGACTTATTTGTCCTTCGAACTTTATTCCCCTTCCAGCGTGGCACCGTAACGAATACCTGGACACCGTTTCAGCCACGTCAGCCAGTTCTGTTTGGTGTATGAGAGACAAATAGACGAAAGGACTAAATTATCCTCCGTTTGTTAAAGTCAGGGACCTTTTTGTATTTAAATTTTGTGAGGAATGTATTTGTCAAAAAATTAAAAAGTCAGGGACTTATCTATCTTTTTTCTAAAAAAAAAAGCCAATTATTCTATAAAGTTAAACGAAAAAAAATCAAATTTAAGTAAGAAGAACAATTAAGGGTAAAAAACTAAAAATAGGTCAGGCGAGTTCTTAGTCTATCATAGGCCTATAATCTAATCTGTACTTGGACTAGTCTAACCTGATCTGTTGTAAAACAGGCCTAGACACACGCTATTATAAAAACTTAATATATTAATAGGCCGAATTCAGACTCACTGATAAATCTTATTGGCTTGTCTGTGCTTGTTAAAATATAAATAAATATTTTAAATTTATTATATTTTATTATAAATATTTTTTTATAGATCATTTGAGTACCTTCATGAAGTCAGACAAGACCAAAACAGAATCCTTTTGATAGCCTGCTTCCTCAAGGACCTGTGTAAGAATCTCCTGTAAAAGGTACAAAGGGAAACAAAATCCATCAGAGGCAGTTATAATAAGCATATCACATCAACCTCAATTTGCTTTTGCCAATTGAAATGTTAGATAACAATACCAGCCCGTGGTCGTCCCAGCAACAAACACACTCATATATTCTAAATGGGTTATGCTACGTGTACACCAAAATCAGCCACCAGTATAAAATATATATTGTAATACAAATATATATTAAAAATAAATTAAACCATATATGTATTTATATACAAATACATTGGTGGTTGATTTTAATGACTGATTTTAGTATACAAATAACATTTTCCATTTTAAATACTTGTAAACATTAAATAAATTTGGCATATTACATATAAGTAACTTTTAAAAAAAGTCATGTTTTTTAACAAATTTCAGGTGAAGTCAGAGTCAATAACAACCTAAAATATATAATATTAACAGTTTGGATATTATTGTTATATTTTTTTTCTTTGAGTTCAATTAAAAAATTAATAATTTTTAGTAAATATCTATCAATTTTTTTAATTATATTGTTATTATAAAGTTTAAATATTAAACTTTAAATTCTAATTTTTAATTTAAATTCTAAATTTTAATTTAAACTCTAAACTTAATCTCCAAAATTAAAAGATTAAAAAATAATTTTATACTCAATTTTGTAATTTTTTTTAATCGATATTTTTATTTATCAGTATTTTTATCGGACATTCTCAATATATGTAAACTACTAAAAAATAAAAAAAATTCATTAAATTTTAATTGATGAGTACTTATTACAAGATTTCATTATCTCAAATCATCAACTAGAGTCAATTATAGATTTCTCAAATCATCAATTAAAGTCAATTATCTTATACTCCATTTGATATGTACAATTTTTTAAAGTCTAACT
>NC_029794.2:13995540-14001384 GCF_000816755.2 Arachis ipaensis | reverse complement strand
CTTAGCACGGAAAAATTTATAAAAGTAAAATATATATATATATATATATATATGTTTGGATATTTTAAAAAAAATACAAAATAATTATGTTAAAAAATTTATAAAATTATTATCAAAATCAAAGTTTAAATTAAAAATAGTGAGTAATAATTATTTTACACTTTTTTTTTAAGTAAAATAATTATATATTGATACAAAATTTAAAATAAAATTAAAATATTTATATTAGAATCCTATTTTTTCAAAGGCTTCTCTGTAAACAACATTGATGGTTGAATTTGCAGACATTCCTACGTAATTCATAAGTAAAATTTTTAAACATCTCTTACTCTTAACTCTTGAAAGTGCCACATATAGTTGGCCATGTGTAAAAATTGGTTTGGGCAAGTACAATCCAACATGAGATAAAGTTTGTCCTTGAGACTTATTAATTGTCATGGCAAACGATACTACTATGAGAAACTATCTTTGTTGGAATCTAACTGGGACGATTTCATTTGTTGGTACCATATTCATTATTGGAATCAAAGCAATATGACCAACATTGTTACCCGTTAAGACTTCACATTCTATGACATGATTTCTAAGCTTCCTAACTTGTAGCCTTATACCATTACAAAGACCACTGGATTGGTCAATAATCCTCAGTAACATCACTGAAACACCAACCTTGAGTATTAATTTATGTGGAGGCAAACCAGAGCAATTTATGCTATTCAGTAATTTAGGACTATAGAGATCTAGTTGACTCTCCATATTCCCTTCATCCATACAAATCGAATCCGAACTGAGATATAATTTTCTCCCTCCAGGAATGATAGCCATCAGATGGTTGTTGACCTCTTCAATGATGTCCAACGTGGGAGCCAGTATATTTCTTGCTTTGAAAAATCCTTTGGGGACATGTCATCCAAAATATTTGGATAAGAAAAATGAACCAACTCATCAAATGCCTGGTTCGAAGAAGGAATAACAATATCTTCTAGAAGACATATCTCAGATTCACCATCCATATTGTCACATATTAGACCATCACAAACTTTCAATAACCACTCACCAAATTGCTTTGTCTCATCTTGATCTGAAGTAGTCGTTCCTATAGAGAGTCTCATATTTTTTGTTAGTTTGAGCACCTGACAAAATTTTCAAAGGTAAGACAAATCACGGTTGAATGAACAATATCTTGTCTCAATCCTCGTGAAATGACAGAAAGAATTTGTCTAAAGTCTCCACCTAGTACAACCACTTTTTCTCCAAAGGACAAATCTTTGTTATATGTTGGAGAAAACCTCATGATATCACATAAGCATTTATCAAGCACTTCATAGTAGTACCTACTAACCATTAGAGCCTCATCCCAAATTATAAGTTTAGCTTTCAACAACAGTATTGCTTAAGGGGAACCAGGTTTGATGTTACATACAGAATCCTCAATTATATTTAGCAGTATTTTGAACCTTGAGTGTGCCGTTCTTCCATTGGGAATAAGTAAAGATGCAATATCACTTGAAGCAATGTTTAACAAAATGTCACCCTTGAGCGAATCTCAGTAGACATAAGGTTTCAAAGAAATTTTTCCAGTACCCCATGACCATACACAAAAAAAACCCTTCATCACAATACATAGGTAATGCTGCCAACAATATCTCAACGTATCTAGTGACTCTCTATAATAATATCTCTATCTTTGCTTAGTTGTTCGACATCGTCAACAATCAATTCAGTCACTTTAGATGCAGATGGCAAGTTGTATGTCTTGCCATCTGTGGTCCTTTTACTAATCAACTTAAGCTTTATGTTTGTGCAATTTTTCTGTTGGTACCTATTTCTTGCATAGCAAAAATTTTTTGCCAAACTATTATATTTATCTAGCATGTTTCTTAATATTGCCACAATTTTCTTATCCCGCTCATTTATAGCTTCATTGAAACTGTACACACACAAAAAAACACACAATAAATTTTATGTTATTTTCTCTCACAGATAAAAAATAACTAAAATATTTGATTGATTGCATGAAAATTACCGAAGTGTGCGTATCTGATTATCAATCTCATTTTCTGTGTCATAGATATATAGTTGGGCAAATATTGGTCGCAGACTATCCGAAGGAAGTAAGCTACCAATGCTATGGTAGTTTTGACCCCCAGACTTAAAAATTGGAGAAGCAGTCCCATTGTTCACCCCACGGTTAATTTTTTCGGCCATTGATGTAAAACAAAACATTGAATTAAATGCCCTTATATTTTTTAAGAAATGAATACTTCTTTGATCTCCTCCAGTATGAAGCTGAATGAGCTCATCAGGTGGCACAAAAAGTAGAGGAAGCTCGATCTTTTCTTCCATACGACATAATGAAAACTTTGGTTGGGGCAACTGTTTGAATTTAGCAAGCCTTTTTTTAGACCACATCCATGCTTTACAGTGTTGACATTGATAAATAGGATTTTCTATATCCCACACATCTGCCGAATGAACTCTCTTTAGATACTCAGTTGTCATACCGATGCAATTTAGTCCATTATGTACACAAAGATGCAAATAAATATATAGATAAAATTTTTACATATCGTCTAAAATTTCTGAGCATGGTATAAATTTATCTTCTATATTCACATCCGACATTGAATCATCATCACCATTCAAATGGTTTCAACAGCAGAAACCACATACATTGAACCCTTTCACCATCTCAATACAGGTCCGTCCGAATAGAGCTGTGACCTCCTTATCGAACACAACAAAAGTTGTTGTAGCAGTACCATAAAAAATCAACAAATTCAATTTATACTTGCTTTTTTTATTTAAAAACATCAATTAACACTTGGCATGTCACCCTTTAGTTACAATAAAATCATAAAAATTATATTCAACATAATTTAGTCTAGCAGAGGAGACTTTAGTATAAAATTGTTGTAGGTATATGAATTTTTTCTATGTACTCTATCACATTTTGCCAATTTTTCTTTTTGTGGATAGACGATATTTTCATCAATCAAAGCAGTTTTTGTTTTTAATAAATTATTCTCTTATTGTCTTCTAATTGTTGGTATTAAGCTAGATATTGCTAAATAAATTAAAAAGAGACATAATCAATTATATAACTATATTACTTTTTTATGAAAAGATTGCACAAATAAGTCCAATTAGAGTCGTACCTATCAACCACATTATTCACGTCCTTATTACAGTCATCGCATAAGTATGTATCCGCATTAGCTTCTGCCTTCACGCTGCAAACACAATATTTATACCAACAACTTAGAACGGGTTCAACATTAAGAACAGTGGCCAGAATAACATAGAATCCAACCTACATAGGAACAGTTTGAAAGTAAAAAAAAAAACAAACAATGAACCAAACATAAAAAAAAGTAGTTTTCTATAAGACACTCGCATCCGCAGCCACATGTAATTTCTTTATTATCTTCCTCTCAGTGGAATATAAAACTTCATCTTCGTTAACATACCCCGGTTTGCCATAAAGTACAGACACGTACTGCGAGATCTCTCTATACTACACGCTATTTATCAATCACAACGCCATAAAAATACAGTCAATATGCACAACCATAAATAATTCACAATATTGGTACAATACTTTTTTCGAAGCATCATAGCCTCAGGAACATCTGAATTTATCATGAGCCTGGTACCATACATAATGTTCTGTAAAATATTGGTACCTATGTACAATAATCATTGCTTAAATGAGTTGTACAATTATACATGACAGAAAAATTATCGAAAAAAAAGTAACCAGAAGTGTCCTTAGATTTAAAACAACTATAATCTACTCTGAACCTAATTAATTAGTAAAATTTTTTATTCTAGCAATGAGCTATACAAAAAATATTTATTGTAAATATAAAATAATAAAAAGTATTATATAATAACAAAAATATAGCTTGTAATTATATATTAATTAATTAATTCTTGAGTAATTCAACATAGAATTTACAATAAAAAAAACTGGTGATACAATTTATCCACGTGTATATAATAATATTTTTTATTACTTCAAATTTTAATTTCTAGAATGCTAGCCATTTGCCGGAATGGTTATTACTGTTTTCTATAATTTCACTTGTAATTTCACATGATCAAAAGTATAAAAACACAAAATATAATACTTATAATTTTGCTTCCATCACATGTAGTATCACACTCTAAAATTTAAAAACAAAAAAAATTATTATTATATATAACATCACACTATAAAATTTTAAAACTAAAAGTATCTATTGAATTGCATCCCAATAATTAGTAGAAATTGCTACAATAAGATATAACCATTCGATAGTGGTCTAATCTTCACATACCTCGAAAATTCTTTACTCTTGCAAATTAAAAAATAACTACCAGTAGCTGTTGCTCACCCACTGCCACAAGACCTTTGATCCGGTCTACCATCTCTCCAATAACAGTAATATTAAGCTTTAAACTGGAGAGAAAATATAAATTATTTAGAAAATAAAAAAATTGTTTATATAAACATATTAAGTGCTGAGTAAAGGCATCGAAAAAATGCCCCCGTCATTCTCAATATGAATGACCAACATGTCAATAAATTTTTTATCCTTCACATATTTCCTCTCACCTTCTACACCGGTCATAACTCCAACAACGTCTAAAATAAATATCAAATAGAAGATTGTGCACAAATCACCTGTCTTAGTGATATTTTATCATAAAAACAAAAGAAAAATCAACTTATGTACTTGTCATAAATCATACACTTACCAACCAAAAAAGGATATTGAGGAGAGTATCCCATAATTTTTCTAAAAGGGACTAACTTAATACCATATAACGGTATTGCATCACAGAAAGAGAGTAAGATATAGTAATTCTTTTTTGAAAAAATAATCGAAAATGATGTGATGTTGTGCGGTACAATCCACAGTTGTTGCCAACTCTAAAGTATGTAAAAACATACACAACTCTCTCCAATATCAATGATTCGAACACAGATATCAGATCCTTACCTACAGAAGTATACATAGTTGTTTTCTATTTTTTCACGAAGCAAAATATTTTATTATTCACTTTCTACACACAGTACCAATAAGGTCCAACTAAATAAACAAACAAAATTTATATAAAATATTTCTTTCAACAAAAATAACTGAATAAATTAAAAATATAGTTTAATTCCAAAATATTAAGTATTAAGTATTAACTAACAGATTTATATTCACCCAAAAGGAAGAATATACATATAATGGATTCAAATATTTAATACTTTAATGTATACTATCATTATATTTTATACAAAAAAATTAATTATGTATTAACACAATAATTAAAATATTTAATTTAAAATGACTAATTTTATTGTTTATTAACTTTCACTTGAGTATAAAATTTTTGTACTTGACTTTTTTTCACACAACTCATATGAAAAACAGGTTGAGAAAACTTTTGATTTATTTTTTTAACCATAGATATTAAAAAAAAAATTATGATGACAATCATGCATCAGAATTAAATGTTATGTAGAAGAGGGTTAAGACCATCTCCAGTAGGGAACTCATCCAAGTTCCTATTTATGGCCCATCTGTCATAAAAAAGTAACTCCACATCAGCTTTTGCGTCATAAACAATAAATAGGAACTCAAAGCATCTCTCTCTTCTCCATTAGGAGGAACTAAGTTTAGTCCCTATTGTGGTCCCACTTAATTAATTAATTAAAATACTTAAAATTAATTAAATTAATTTTTTTCAATAATATTATTTAAATTTATAAATTTAAAAATAATTCATTATTAAAAGATATTAATATTAAATAAATTCATATATAATAATAATAATACACAATATATAATTCGAGATATTCGAGAT
>NC_029794.2:13994051-13995037 GCF_000816755.2 Arachis ipaensis | reverse complement strand
TTTATAATTTTGTGTTTACAATTGCTAATTTTAATAATATCGTTAGCATTTTAAATTTTAAAAATAAAAATAACTAACTCAACTAAGAATTATTTTGTAAGGTGTAAAAATTAAATTTATTTTTTAATGTAAGTAAATTTAATTAATTATAATTTAATATAATAATATAAATAATATTCAATATTAATTATAATATAAATAATTAATATAAATTATTAATTAAATAAAAACTTAATTATTTAATTTAATTAATTATTATTTAAATAATTAATATAAATTATTAATTAAATAAAATATAATTATTTAATATAATTTTTATTATAATTATTACTAATTTAATTATTATTTAATTATTTAATTATTTCAGATTTTATATTATTTTTTTTTTATAATAACTTGCCAAATGGCAAGTTATTATTGGTTAATTTGAGTCCGAGGGACTCCCTTACCTTGATCCTTGTGCGGGAACTCACTCCTCCGCTCCTCCAATGGTTTGAGTTCCTATATGTCAGAAAAAAGTCAAAGAGAAACTCACCATTGGAGGTGCTCTAAGACTAATGACAATCATGCATATGCGTTAGTCATGCTCTTATTATTTTTTTCTCTTTTTTTTCCTCCATATGCATCTTTGTTTAATGTGATTGATTTAGTCTAAAAATTTGAATGTTAAATCAGTGGAAGCTATACTGCTTAGTTTATTTTTCTCTCTTTTTTTTTCCTTCATATGCATCTTTGTTTATTTTTTCTCTTTTTTTCCTACTTTTTTATTTTCTTTTTATCATAATTCACAAGTTCTATGCTTTGTTTGATTGTTATATAAATTATAGATCTACATTGGGCTGCTTAGGAAATTAATTTATTTTGCTTACGTTTTAGAATGAGTTTAATTAATAATTTGTTATATAAAATTAATTCATATTTTTAATAAATCAAATCTAATGATATTAGTTAATAATACATAGAATAATTCTATTTAAAATGAAGAA
>NC_029794.2:13985843-13993824 GCF_000816755.2 Arachis ipaensis | reverse complement strand
AAGGATATTTTTTAATTAATTTTTTAATTTATTCAATTACAATAATAATAATAATAATAATAATAATAATAATAATAATAATAATATATTTGTCTAACTTAATTTAACTTTCTCGTAGACAATTCCTAATCTATTTTATATTTATCTACATTAAAAAAAAAGAAATGAAGAATATACAATCTTTAACACGGTGCTCTTGCTTGACTTGCTTTCGAATGCAATAGAGAAGACACACGCAATTTCTATCTCGTCGCCGTTATTCCACCTGTCCAGTCATTACCGTTGTCGTGTCTGCTCCGCCGTTGTGTGCGTTGCTATGCGTCATCCAATTTAATGAATTTAATTAGAATAAACAATAAATTATTTATTTTATTTTAGACTTCATAAATGAAAAAACCAATTCACTGATACAATGAATTAATTCTACTCCGCCGCCGTGTGCGTTGCTATGCGCATCCAATTTAATGAATTTAATTAGAATAAACAATAAATTATTTATTAATTATTTATTGTTAATATCTGGTCAATTTCATAACATTCAATAATGACATAAATGATTATATTTGAACTACAAAGTTAACCTAAAATAAAATATAGAAATTGATGAGAACAAAATATTAAGACAAAAATGATTAGAAGCCTAAAAATAGAAAAAAATATCAAATTTAAATAATGTCAAAAAGAATCTAATATATAAAGATGTGAATTGTAAAAATAGAGGGATACATATATAAAGGAGAATAGCATGCATGCATAGACGTTTTTTCGCTATATCATAATTTGCTCCAGCTATACAATGAATTCAGTGGTAGTCGGCAGCTCCATTGAGCAACGGTAATGCTTAAATTGAGACATTTTCGAGTTATAAACAAACAATCAACGAAACATTATTTATCCATACCTTTTCATTTATCCATAAAAAAAATTTACATAAAAAAAAAAGAAGAAAAGAAGAGTTGAAATAGCAAGAGCGATAAAAATGATTATTCTTATCATTTTGTTTGACCGTCTATATAGAAGACCAAAAAATCATGATTATCTAACAAAATTAGTTTGTATTTATTTCATTTAATTTGAATAAGCAAGAAATGATCATATTTTAGTTTAGTATTTAATTCACATTATTTGAATTTGACTCAATACATATAATTTAATTTGATTTAATTATTAGTTAAAAATATCTCAATTGCTTATTTTATTTATAGATTTATTATTTTAATTATTAATAATTTAATCAAATCAATTAATTAATATACATAATTTATACCTAATTTGATTTAATAAATTAAAAAATACTACCAGAATATTAAAAGAAATAAATTAGGAAATACTATTAAAATAAATTGATATAAATTATAATAATTATGTAATATTTAAATATCTAATCAAATCAATTAGTTGATATAATTAATCTCATAATAAATTATATTTAATGAGTTAAAAGAAATAAATCGAGAAACACTCTCAAAAGCATGTCACGTCAGCTCTACCATTAAGTGTAGAAATCCAATTTTTATATAATAGAATAGACGTTAATTCATATATAGTATATAAACAAATTTAATTAGAATAAATAACAATTTATTTATTTTATTTTAGACTTTATAAATGAAAAGACTAATTCACTAATATAACGAATTATAATTAATGTAGTATAATTAATTAAGTAATATAAATTATAATAAATTATATTAAAAAAAGAAATATTTAAATATATAATCAAATCAATTAGTTGATATAATTAAGTCAGTGCAATAAATTATATTGAATGAGTTAAAATAATTAAATTGGGAAACACTCTCCGAAACATGCCACGTCAACTTCATCATTAAGTGCAGACATCCGATTTTTATATAATAGAATAGATTTGCAAGTTAAGTGACACATGTCTGTTGATTATTTTAAGGTGAATTCTACCATGTAGAAGAAAGATTCCTTCTATATGTGTAGAAATGTGTTGTCATATTTTGAGTAAAACAAGTGTCTAGAGAGAGAGTACAATTATAAGTATAGTGGGAGACAAAAGCTGATATGTGGACCCCACTGCAATGAATTAATTTTTTTAATAATTTAATAATGTAAAGTTGATTAGGTATTAATGATGAATGATAATGATGGGCTGTTTTTGTTTTTTTTTCTGTAATGGATTTAAGTTTTTGGGTCAGGCCATTTTTTTTCTCTGGATTTGGGTCTTAATTGAATTTTTTTTATGAAAAATATTATTCTAATTTATCTTTTAGTTGGGTTAATTGTCTCTAATATAAATTAATAATTAAAACATATCTTCTTTTATTAATTCAAGCGCCTCCTAACTGGGTATATCTAAAATGAGCTCAACACTTATGTGCTTATTGAATGTGCCATATTTATATAGACCATTAGATTTGTTTAGATTAAAATCAAAGGCTAATATAAAAGAAGAGTATTGATGGACTCTAATAAATACAGAATATCATAGTACATAAATAAATGCTTTAAATAACAATACTTTAATACACAATACTTTAAATAGCAACATAATCTTTTATTCTTAAATAATTAAATAAGAAATATATAAATACAAAATATCTAAATATTTTTATTTATTAAAATTAATTATTATGTAAAATTTTTTTATAATATTAAAAAATTATATTAAAATAATATTTTAAACTGTTGTTGTCATTTAAAGTATTGTGTATTAAAGTATTGTCATTTAAAATATTTATTTATGTACTATGATATTCTGTATTTATTAGAACCTATCAATACTCTTCTTTTATATTAGCCTTTGATTTTAATCTAAACAAATCTAATGGTCTATATAAATGTGGCACATTCAATAAGCACATAAGTGTTGAGCTCATTTTAGACATACCCCTCCTAACTTATGAGAATCACTTTTAGTATCTCTTCCTCAACAATACTGAACATATTACTATCATCATAATTTGTCACGTCCCAAGAGCAATCTTCTGTCAATACAAAAATAAAATTTTGACCAGCAATAAGTATATCTATTATCAAATATTAACAGCTTTAAATTTAACTGACACATAAGAAATTAAATTCTAAATTCAAATAACCATTCTAACCAATAAAACAATAATTTTTTACAAATTCAATTATTCACCGTATTTTTATTTTAAAAATAATTTACTAGCAAATAAAAATTTAAATAACAATGACTTAAATATTTTTTTCACATTAACCAGTAACCTACACATAATTTACGTTATCATTAAATTAACCTACACATAAATGAATTAACAACTAAATTAACATTGTTAAGTATAAAAAATATAATCATCAACACTGTATCTATTTTTAAAATTTTATAAAAAATGTCAATCGTAAACACTAAACCCCTTATCATTAAATATTAAAATATTTAGCAATCCAATTTTAGAATGAAAAACTTAAACCATCTAATTTTAATCTCTAATAATAAACAACAAGGAATGATTGTAGTCTAAAATATTATTAACAATAAGATTATTAATAGTATTAGAATAAAAATAATATGTGCAAAACACTAAACTAATATTTTCAAGAACACAAAAATACATCTTTTATGACAAAAAAAAAGTGTCCACTTTTCATAAAAAAAAATCAATCAACACCTACATCTACACAGAAAAAATTAATTAAGACCCAAACAAAAAAAAATTCAAATAACTCCCAAATCCATAAGATATTATGTTTATTATTTTGGTTTTTCATAAAAATAATTCAATTAAGACCCAAATCCAGAGAAAAAAAATGGCCTGGCCCAAAAACTTAAATCCATTACAGAAAAAAAAAATAAAAACAGCCCATCATTATCATTCATCATTAATACCTAATCAACTTTACATTATTAAATTATTAAAAAAATTAATTCATTGCAGTGGGGTCCACATATCAGTTTTTGTTTCCCACTGTACTTATAATTATACTCTCTCTCTAGACACTTATTTTACTCAAAACATGACAACACATTTCTACACATATAGAAGGAATCTTTCTTCTACATGATAGAATTCACCTTATTTTAATATTGATAGCTTTAATATGTGTTTTACTATTTTGCATAGGATTTTTTTTTTAATTATAGTTCATGTCAAAATTGGCAATTAGGTAGAGTAGTTTTTAAAGTGAAGACTCTGAATTATTTTGTTTGTGTACTAGAGAAGACTAGAATTATTACAATCATAATCGCAATTTTATGGTGTAGTGACAACTCACAGAAACCTAGCTATTATTGTCTCAACACTTTTATCCATATTTTGAAAATTCAAAGAGTTCAACATGATCGATTCTTCACCGTCGATCACCAGAAGAATATGATGTAAAATAAATATTGAATTACCGTATATTAACTTAATCATTTTATATAAAAAAGATGAAAAGAATCCAGAAACATTTCCTTTATTCTTCTATTTATTTTTCGGGTGATCATTCCATTTTTTTTTATTCTGCTCATGGGTGGCCATTTGCTATCCTCTTGGATGATTTCTTACCTTCTTAAATAAGTATCAACCTCTTTTTTTAGACATAAATATCTACATTAACTTATTTTTTGACATAACTTCGGTATACAATCAATCCAATTAAAAATTCTATGAAAGAAACGGTGAAGGCCCATGCAAAACTTCTTGAACTGACCCATAAGAGTATCTTCTGTTACGCCATAAACTTTGTGGACGTGTGTGGTTGGGAGAATTATAGAACATTCTCATAAATTTTAAGATGGAAATGTGAAATTCTTATATGTGGTTCAAAATAAAATAAAAAAACATTTTAAAATAACTTTTATTTCTTGAAATTGAATTACCACTAATTCAATTTTCATCTCCCCTCATTCTAATGGAAATGGAATGTAAATAATGAAATAAAAAGACTAAATTATCCCTCTTATTTAATACTAGGCTTCACCTTCTTCTTCATTTTTCTCTGGAGAATGAAACCCTAGCAGAGCAGTTTTTTTTCCAAATCAGTGAGCTTCACCAACGCCACCCCCACCAGAGCCGGCACCGGCGCCGCCGTTACTCTAAACAGAAGATTCGTCTCCTTCTCTTCTCCAATTCATGTTCGCACTGCTTTTCTCTGTGAATTTTCTTCGAATGTCATATTAAGGTTTGAGTTTTTTCCCAAAACAGTGGAGGCTTCACCAACGCCACCGCCATCGGAGCTACACCGGCGCCACCGTTACCCTAAACGGAAGATTGGTTTCCTTCTCTTCTTCGAGTTCATGTTCGCATTGCGTCTCTCTGCGAATTCTCTTTGAATCTCTCATTAAGGTTTGGGTTCTTTTTATGCTTTCTACATCATATTACACTAATTTCCTGCAATAGACTGCTAATTTGATTAGTTATTTTTAATTTTGCTTGCTTTCTTATACGCTCTCTGTGATTATGTTGCATGCAAACAACATGTTTGATGATTTGCCTCAATAAAGAGTTTAAGTTTGTGACATATTTTTACATGCTTAATTTGGCTTGAATCTGACAAAAACATATTTTTACATGCTTAATTTACCTCAATAAAGAGTTTAAGCTTATGGTTTCTTTTCTTGAATCTGACAAAAATATATTTTTACATCCTTAATTTGGTTTGAATGACTGCTCAATCTTCCTCATCTCCCCTTTGTTTGCCTCCTCTGTTTAAGGCTTCACTTCTTTTCTCATTTAGAATCTTCTTATATAACTTGCAAAGCATTTAATTTCATTTCTTATCTTGTTGCATATTAAGGATCTTGTTCGGTTTTATGTTGGTTGAAATGAAGTAGTTGTAGCTTAGGAACTTATGATATTAGCATAATAGTAGTAGTAGTAAAGTTCCTAATTGCTACTTTGTTTTCATTTATGCCTGAAATCAATCTCTTTAAAAACATGCTAATTTTTGTTCCTTTTTTCTGCCTTCATTTATTATTATCTTTAATTCTCTGCCAATCTGTTGTTGAAATGCAATACAACAATAAATTTAGATTTCAAGAACATTGAAGGAGTTTTTTTTATGGATTTTCAGTTTTTCATTTCAAGTCTAAATTTAAACCTGGCATATTAGAGTAGAATTATTATTCAAAGAGTAGAAATTATTCTTATTTATTAATTTGATTGTTAAAAAACTAAAACAATTCCTGCATTGCATACTCCTTTAGCTTGATCTTGTCATCTATGACTTGCTCCATTTCCTCCGTCACGTGATGGAGTTTCATTATCCTTCTTCTCTTCTCTAAGTAATTGGCAAAGCACCTCTTCATATGGTACCTACTCTGCCTCAATGCATCCAGCATGTTCTCCGTTAATAGAATTCGTGCGCTTCAACTTCGGTGCTGAAGAAGAAGTAGCAGCCATTTCTGAGAAAGTTCCTGATCACAAAACAATAGCTCGTCTTCAGGTTCGTGTCAGCTCTTTGTTATTTGCTTTTCATTTACCACTAAAACTCTACTTGTTGACTATTTGGTATTTATGTTAAACAAAGTAGAGGGTAGATTCGAGATTCACATGTACATAACTGATAAAGAAAAGGGAAATTACATGTGACAAAAAGAGAGGGACTTAAGAAATAATTAAATCATTGAGAAGAGAGTTGAAAGAGAAGGGTGTGTGAATTGAAAAAGGGGTGCATGAGACAGACTACTCTGCTGTTTATATTATGAATACGAAAGGCCACCTTAACATTAACATTGACATAGATAGAAAGATAGATATATAGAAAAAATTAGCAACTGAAAGGTAGGTTGTGTTGGAAATAAATTTTATGACTACGATTTAATTTATTTTTATGTTATTTTATATGGTTAATTGTTTAAATTTTTTCAGGCTGTATGTTTCTTCAACACACGTTATCGGACAAATTGATTTCACATCTTTGAAACCAAATTCAGTTGGCAGATGCAAGGGATGTATTGGAAGGCATTCAAGATGTGAAAGGTGTTAGTTTTCCTATATTAACTCCAAACCTCAAAGTAAGATATATATGCTTTAAAAATTATTATTGCCATCATAGTAAATTATATAATCAGCCATTTGACTGGTTTGAACTCTGTTTATTTTATTTGTCAAATAACTTGCTAAACTCTGGTTTGAATTCTGTTTATTTCTTTTGCTGAACTCTGTGATTTGAATTCTGTTTATTTTATTTTTCAAATAAATTGTTGCTTCAACTTGGTGGGTGCTTTTCTCCATATATATACATGCTCGATTGATTGTTTTTCAGCATACCATTCATGATGGAGGAGATGTTCCGGTCTTTGAGTGACATCAGACTATCAAATATGGAAGTGGATCCACCACCAATCTTCAGTCAAAGGTCTGATTTCCAATTTTTGCTGCAAGACATTGAAAGCGATTCTCAGTAACCTAGCAAAACTTTAGTGTTCATACACAGTTATACTTTCTGATTTTTATTGATTTGATTTGAGTTTGGTGTGAGGAGTGTAAATTGAGTGAAGAGGTGAGGGATTGTAATTATTTTTTTGTATCTATTCCTTTTCATTTGTTTTCTGGAAGTTTCCTATTTTTTATTCTTCTAGGGCTTCTTTTCAAGAAGAAGGAATGCCATGGTGAAATTTGATATTGTTGTACAGTATAACTTTTGAAAGGAATGAAATGAAGGAAAGCTTAATTTTTGTTATGTATATTTGATTTGATATTGTTTTTAATATATATATGTGTTTAGAAAGGTAGAGATTTGTTTTGTATACGCTCAATTATGAATTATGAGACAAATTATGGATTACGTGATTTTTTTAAATTTAGATAAGTATTTGTGCTAATTTTAGTTGTAATATTTGTTATTAGAGATATTTTAGTAAATTTAATTGTGATAATGTTAATTTTAATTAAAGATATTGTTATTAGGGGTATTTTAGTAAATTAAAAAAATTAGAATCGATAATAATTTTAATTAAACATATTTGTTATTAGGGGTATTTTAGTAAATTTAATTGTGAAAAAATAATAATATTCGCTTAGTTTTATATTTAAATTTAAAAAAATTAAAAAAAATTCAATAT
>NC_029794.2:13947157-13982429 GCF_000816755.2 Arachis ipaensis | reverse complement strand
ATTTTGGACAAAATATTAATAATTTCTAAATATATTAAATATGAACAAAAAAACTAAAATATTTCTAGGCACATTATTAATATTTTATAGATTTTATTTTTACAAATCAAATATAAAAATGCTATATACTTTGTAATACTATTCCAAGAAATTATATTCTTAATAATGATATTCTTAGGCATAAAAATTAATCTTTTAATCAGGATTTGGATTTTCTAAAGTTTAAATTTCACTTTAGAGACTAAAGTATGATCTCTCACCATTTATTTTATAGATGGGACTAAAAATAAATATAAGAAAAAAATTATTCAAAAATAAAAGATTATACTTTATTTATAAAGGACAAATCTAAAATTTAGAGAATCTAAATTTCTTCAACCACACACACCTGTAAGGCTCAACTAAACCATGCGAGCCTATGCCGGCAAGGAAGACGCGTATCTGAAAGTTGGGAATAGGTAGGGGCATTAAGGTAATTGCATACTCACCGAATCCTCTATATAAATAAACCCCTCCCTCTTTCTCAAAAGCCATAACAACCCAATCGGCCTCTAAATACGTTTTAAGAACGAATAAGATAGAGTTAAGATGATTTTCTTTTTCTGAATGAGAAAGGAACATACATACATGTTTATAGTTTGTTTGGTCACATTTTTTTTCGTTGAAGTGGGAGAGGGAAAACTAAAGCAGAAGAAACTAAGGCTTGACTTCTAATTGCTAAAAAGAACTTTAGTTTTCCCTCTCCCGCTTCAACTGTAAAAATGAAAAGCACGAACGATGGTGTGTTCAATTTCTTCTCTGCATTGGGAGATGTGGCATTTGCATACGCAGGCCACAATGTGGTTCTTGAAATCCAAGCCACAATGCCTTCAACTGCGGATAAACCTTCTAAGATACCAATGTGGAGAGGGTGTGTTTTGGCATACATTGGAGTTGCATTATGCTACTTCCCTGTTGCCTTTATTGGGTACTACATGTTTGGAAATTCTGTGGATGATAACATCCTCATCACACTCCAACGCCCTGCTTGGCTTATTGGCATTGCTAACTTGTTTGTTGTCATCCATGTTGTTGGAGGCTACCAGGTCACTTTTCACTTTCACACTTACTCCTTTTATTACTTCATTTTTATAACTATTTTTTGTAAAACAGGTATTTGCAATGCCAGTGTTTGATATGATTGAAACCTTCTTGGTTACACGCTTGAATTTCTCACCTTCTACTACCCTGTGATTCACAACTTGCTTTCTATATGTTGGTATGTTCTTCATTTATCACTTGATTTGGAATGGCTTCTAGCAACAAAACTCCAACTTTTCTAATTCTATATATATTGTGCAGGAATTACAATGTTCATAGGAATTTGTGTCCCATTTTTTGGGTCTCTTCTTGGATTTCTTGGTGGATTCGCATTTGCTCCCACCTCTTACTATGTAAGTAGGATATGTTATTATTATTTGATATTTTAAATAGAAATATTAAATGCATATAAAAAAACCAGTCAACAAATTATTTTTTATTTATTAAATACATGTATTATTTAATTTATTTTTAATTTGTATTTATTTTTTTAATATATATTTTGTAGGCATAACTGGTTTTTTTTGTATATATGTAATATGATTGTATTCTAAAAGTATTTGTGAAATATAATTTTGGAGAGAGATAAAAAAAAAGAATTTTAGAAAAAATAACATTTTTTGCTTCATTTCTTAGAAATCTAATCTACAAAGACACTGATGGAGAATGTGAAAAAATATGAATAAATAATAATAGATATTTATATTTGATCCAACCTAGTACATACTATGCATATACATGTTTAGCTATTATTGGTCTTATATAATTTTATGGCTACTTGCAGCTTCCATGCATCATATGGCTTAAGCTCAAGAAACCTAAAAAATATGGCTTGTCCTGGACGATTAATTGGGTAAATTTATTTGTATTTGATTATTAATAAGTTCATCTTCAATTTGAAAAATTATTCGTAAAGACAGAAGCTAATTTTGTTCTTTTATCATTGAATTTCAGATATGCATTATTATTGGACTATTAATAATGACACTATCTCCTATTGGTGCAACGAGGAATATCATTATGTCAGCCAAGGATTACAAATTTTTCTCATGAGCTTTAAGGAATCATTATTCTGTTAATGGGTTCAAAGTTGGTTGATGGAAGAATGCAAAAAAGAAAAAGAATTAAGCACTTTTGAGGCACTGTGCAAAGATGAATTCTTGATATGATCAATAAATTTTTATGAAATATATATATATAAGACATTGCATTGTTTTGCCTAGCCTTGTAAAAATATGTCTTTATAAATTTAAGGTCTAGCTTTAATTTAGTAGGATTTTATTTTGCCTTATAATCAAGTGCATATAGGGCGCTTTTTAATTTACATATGGCGCTAGAGTACGTGTTGGACTCCATTATGGAGAAGGGGTGTGCTTAACATGTTTGTGGTGTTAGGAGGGAACAACTCGGACCCTGCGAGTTGACACCACCCCCACGGACAGTCCGATTTCATTCACCATGTGATTTCAGCTCTCAGTTCACCAAAACAATTTCGATCTGTACTCAAAACGGAGGGTCCGAGTTCTTTTCAAAATCAAAGCATGGAACTCGGACCATGCGACTTGTACTACATTGCATATTAAAAAACCACGTTAAGGTAACACGGAGGGTCCGATTTATAGCACCCCAAATTTTATTTCTCATTAGCATACAAATCGGACCGTGCGATTTGATAGGCAAAATTTATAAACAAAGAAAACGCACGGTCCGAGTTCTTCTCTGTGACACTGACAAAAAGCTGTCCCACATATACGTCTAGTCCCCCATGCTTCCATATCCAAGAAAAGCACACGTATAGGTTCCATTTCGATAAAATTGAGCCCATATAGGGGTGTGCATGGCCGACCCGGCTCGAAGATCCGACTCGGTCCCGAATACTTTAGGGGCTATTTTGGTGTGATTTTACCGGGTCTAGGGTCGGATCCAGGCCATGGTTCGGGTCACCCGAAGTCGGCCCGGTGACCCGTCATCATACACCATTAATATTCTGTGTTATTAGTGATGTATGATGGCTATTCTTATATGGAATTTAAGTATTGTAAACCTTAATATTTTGTGTTATTAGTTAGTATAAGACTATAAGTTAATGTTTTATATTTAAAATACATAAGATTTTAGACTATTGTATAATATTGTGTTATTTATATTGATTTAACTATTTGGTGTTATTAGACAATATTAGTATTGATTATGATTATGCTTTAATTTTAGAGAAGAGTTGGTTCTTGTTATATTTTCTAAGTGAATTTTACCATGTTAAATAATGGTTGGAGTCTTGGAAATTTGGATATTTTTACATGCTAGCTTATAAGAATGTATCAAGGTAATATAGTGTTAACGGCCCGGTTTTCACCCAGTTTTTACCCGGTATAATCGTGGCCCGAAAGTGTATAGGTTTCATCGGGTCTAGGGCCGAGTTCGGGTCTAATAAATAGGCCCGATATATATTTCGGGTCGGGTCTGGGTCACATCAAACCCGGTTTCACCCGGCCCATGCACACCCCTAAGTGCATATATATTACAAGAGAGGTTATTAGACGGATTCGGATTCTCTAAATTTTGAATTTCACTTTAGAAAGTAAAGTGTGATCTTTTACCATTTATTTCATAAGTGGGACCAAAAGTAAATATGAGAGAAAAACCATTCAAAAATAGAAGATCACACTTTACTTTCTAAAGTAAAAATTCAAAATGTAGATGATCCAAATTCTTATTAGACAGTCAAGTGCTTTAATGAATTTATTAATATTGGTGTACGCAAATATTTATTTCTTCTAAAATTTGGAAGAAAAAGAGAATGTGACAAATCAATTCTTGTTGAACATTTGTGAATTTAGTGTGTACTTTGTTTAAATAAAAAATCAACTACTCATGTCTGAATCTCTCGAGTGCATGAACTACCACTTTACCTAAATCCCAAAGGAAAAGAAAAAAAATGTTTAGAATAAGAAAACCCAACAAATAAATTGACATTTACTTTTATAACAAAAGTTAAAAAGGCAAAGATAAAAATTAAAAATAGAAAATACTATGCAAGATAAAAGCACATTTCTTTTTCTTAACCAATATGGGAATGTATTTTGAGTGTTGCATGTCATTCTGAATATCATTACCTGTGTGCAGACTTAGATTTCACCTCGGTTTGTTGTATTTCTAAATTTTACAAGAAAATTTGAAAAGAGACAAAGAATGATGGAAAAGAATATAATAATAATAAATAGAGTATATATCCATTTTGGTCCTCAAAGAATTTTAGACCGGACACTTTAGTTCCTAACTAAAATTAATTATTCGATTGGTCCTTAACAATTAATTCCGTCAGTCATTTAGGTCCTTTACTCCGTTAACTCTAACGGAGGACAAAATAGTCCCTGACAACTCTAACAGGGGACAAAATGGTCCCTGATCTTCTCTGTTCGAAAACAACACTGTTCTCTCCCAATTTCCATCATATCTCGCATAACACTAGCAGTCTAACACTGTAATTTCAAACTACACATTGCACACTCTATAAATTTAATGTTCACAAGAAAAAAATCCTCAACTTGTTCTCAACCAATTCATACTCAGGAAACTAATGCCTATGTCTCTCAACTAGTTATCGTCTTCGATGGATCCCATGAATCTAGACAGCAAGTCTGATTTGTTAAGACCCGTCATCGTCGTTGCCATCTCCCTCTTCCTCTGCCCTATCATCTCCATGACCACATTGTCCACCACTCCAATCGCTTCCTTCAGTTTCTTCTCTGAACTAATGTTCAGTAATCGCTTCAGTTTCCATATGAGCGGCAACGACGATATTGCTTGTTGTACTGATAGCTTGGATGCGAGGTCAAAGATGTCTGCTAACTTGGACTTTGAAAAAGAAGGAATCAAGCACTCGCTGTCTATTTCAAATGAGAATTTGCATATGATGTCGAAGGAGAATCTTCTCATGATGTCCTAATGTCCAACAATCTATATTGCTTGTTGGAGAGTGGAGAAAGGCGTGCCTTTGGAGTAGTTGTGGAACTTGGTCTTGATGATGTCATGGACGTGTCGGGGTTGGAGGTGATGTTATCGAAGACGTGGAAGTGGATGCTTTTGGTGGGTGAAGTGCAGAGGAGGTGGATGTACCAGTCACAAAGATTTAGGAAGTGTGTAGTCCATGACATGTTGAGGTAGGTGCGATACGTGTGACAATTATACCATAGCTTAATCTTGGAGCTAAAGAGGAGGAAGGAAAAGATGGAAAAGAAGACTGTGAAGGTGAAGAAGGAGAGTATGAAAATGTTAGGGTTATGCGAGATATGATAAAAATTGGAGAAGAACAGTGTCATTTTCGAATAAAGGGGTCAGGGATCATTTTATCCCTTGTTAGAGTTGTCAGGGACCATTTTGTCCCCTGTTAGAATTGTCAGGGACTATTTTGTCCTCCGTTAGAGTTAACGAAGTAAAAGACCTAAGTGACTGATGTAATTAATTGTTAGGGACCAATCAACTAATTAATTTTAGTTGGGGACTAAAGTGTCCAGTTTGAAATTCTTTGAGGACCAAAATGGGTATATACTCTAATAAATAAGTACCAGAGTCAATTACAATCCACTTTCCTCCTGCTTGACCTTCCACACTAGGTAGCATCATTCGGTCTGCACCTTTTTGCTTCTGCTTAGCCTGCTTATAACAAAAACGAACAAAATAAATAAATAAATAAATAAATTTTGAATTTCTTTAAAAAATAATACAAGGCAAAAAAATGCATCAGCAGTTTTATTCATAAATCATAACATAGCAAGAACTAAACCTAGAAACTACAAAATGATAGACATGTTTGGTTTCTTATTTGGCAGCATTAAACCCATAAAAATGGCCAATTCAAGTATCAAAATTTTCAGGTTTCAATACCAAAAACCTTTTACTTTTCAACCTATTGAAAAGTAAATAGGGATGTGAAAAAAGAACGAGCAGACCTACCTTGTAAATTAGAGCTTGAGCGATGTTCTTGACATACCACGTGGACCTGCCGGTTGCTAGAACCATGAAATCAGCCCAATCACAGTACTTGGGAGACGGTATAACCTTAACGTCGTCAGCTTTAACATCCGTTAGAACCTTCTCAATCTCGTGAAGATCAAGGGTGCATTTTCCAACGGCAGAAGAGGAAGACGAAAATGCTAGCTTCCATTGCCGTGAAGAAAGCCACCACGACGAAACTGATGCTCGAGCTTGTAGGGCTGCCCACATTGTACAGTGCACACTGATAGGCTGTTTGGAATGTCTATATGTGGGCCTGCGAGATCATTGAATTGAACTCCATGATTTAGAATGAACCTTTAATGATTCTTCTTTTTTTTTGCTTCAACAATTTTACCCCTTATTAATAACACACTATATTCTAAATTTCTAATTATAGGATTATATGCTCAATTATCCATCAAATTATATGTTATAACGGAAACCAAATCAAAGTGCTCTACAATATAAATCGCACTACAACATTATATTTCCCCAGAAAACACTAGAAAATAATTAAATTACGAAACTCCAATTTTATTTTCATGACAACAGATCTCTAAAAAATCACAGTTTCCTTTTAATTAGTTAAAAGTTTGCATGTCTTATAGAACTAGATATGCCTTTTAAGTGCCTCTACGGCTCTAACTTCAAACTTCCCTGAAAGCTAACATAGCTAACGCGACTGCTTTGACATATCAAAATCTATTATATATAAAATCTATTTCTCAATATTGACACTGCTCTACACATAGGATTTTTAATTATTCAAGTTTTAAAAAGTACAAATTGATTTGAATTGGAGAAATCAGAGGAAAAAAATAAAAAGGAAGTGCTGGAATGTAATTGAGCTTGTGTATTCCTAACAGAACAAGTAATTGTGGATGGAAAGGAAAGCTTCTTCACCAATCATCATATACAACAAGGCTTTTCACTCAAAACTCAATCACAATAGACATTAATAACTGAACCAAAAGGTTTAGTGTGACTACTTAAGAGAAAAAATTAAAAGTATGTAAGAAGAGAACCAAAAAAATTTCTCCAACCCAAACTCATAGTTACTACAAACATCATCCAAGTCTGTCACATCCTTAATCTAATTTCAGATACTATATAATGTCTCATATCAAATTTCAGAACCAGCTCACCAATCAAAAATCATTTACCAAAAATAAAATTTTTCTACTGGATATAATCAAAATGGCAAAATCCCCTGGTAGGTTCGTTTCATGTTCAACAGGGTATGACAACAAATAATATAAAACTGAAAGCTAAAAGGAGAACCAGGGATGAGAGGACCTACCCGAACTGAGGTAACAATGGAAGAAGGACACAGTAAAAGCAAGGGACAAGACTCAAGCTCCGAACGATGGAAGGAAGGAAGGAAGGCAAATAGAGGAGTGAGAAGAGGGGTGAATGGAGAATAGAAAAGAGAATGGGGGTTCGGAGTTTTGGGGATTACTAGGTTAAGCATAGTTGTCAGAACCCACCCATCGAATCGGTTAGGCTGCTGGTTACTGGGTCTCAGGTTCACTGGTTGAACAGGTTAAAAATATAAAATATTCAAAAAATTAAAATTAAATTTAAAATTTAAATACATGTCTTCAAATTAGTGTATTTGATTAAACCATCTTAAAAGCAAAAAAAAAATATCATCTAACTATAGTATCACATTAGTACATCACCTAATTAATTGACAGAGCCTATCATCTAATCATACTATCAGCAGATTCAAATCATCTAAACAGCAAGCATCAATCAGGAAAAGAAAACAGCAAGCATCAATCAGAGAAAAACCAGCAATCACAAAAAAAAAACAGCAACAGTTAGCATCAATCAACCTAAAAGCAAGCATCAAGAAACGCTAAACAACAACAATCACAAAAAAGAGCAACAATAAAAAAAACAGCAAAAAACCAACCATGGCAACTAATGAAAACAGGATCAGCAGCAACAATCACCCAAAATTTTAAACAATAATGATTGAATAACTAAAAATAAAAATAAAAAAAAACTCACCTTAGCCACACGCAGATGGAGAGAACCGAGCCAGAGAAGAAAAGAGGGAGGCAGAGGAGACAAGAGAATAGGGCAGAGGGTGAGTAGAGATGGAGGCAGCAGCGAGCAGTGAGGGCGAGCAAAGAGACAGCGCAGTGACGCAGAGGGGCCGGCGAGCGGCGGCGACGAGATGGAGGCCGGCGAGAGGCGCTGACAGAGAAGGTTGAGGAAAGCTCGCCTCTGTGCTGTGAGTGTGAGAGAGTATGTTGGGGGACTTCTTTGAAGATTAGGCTTCGGGTCTTTTTTTTTTCTTAACACGAATGACTTCCTTTAGCGAGTTAATACTCAAATTGGCCCCTGAAATTTGATCCCGACTCAATTTAGCCCTCAAGATTTCAATTGACTCTAATTGTATCCTGAAATTTTGACCCGCGCCTCAAATTGGTCCTTCCGGCGTTTTTCATCACTGAAAAGCTGACCTGTCAATTTTAGTTGGCACCTGGCACCCTTGCAATTAGATGACGTGGCAAAATATTTGAAGGCATTAATTTAACCCCTAAAAATTTCAAATAAAACCTAGAAGTTCCAATTTTTCCAAATCACAAGAGTGTCTCCAAAAGTTGAGAAGAATGTTGGGAAGCAGCAGCCAAGGCTCAGGTAGCTCTAGTAAGCTCGTTCGCATGGTGGCTGGGTGAAGAACACACACCGTGACAGAGGTGGAAAGGTTCCGCATTGGTGCGGTTGTGGGTTGCGTCCTATTCTTCAGTGGTCTAGGACGGATTCCAATCCAGAAAGACCATTGTATGGATGCTCTAACTATAATGTGAGTTGGTTGAATTGTTGCAAGTTGATTGTGTGTCTTATTTTTCAAATGCTTGTTGGTTTTGTAGTTGTTCTTCCTCTCAATTTTTTTTGGATTTTTGGTGTTATAGACTACCGGTATGAGATGGTGCGACTTTTTTAAATGGCAGATGTTGAAGAAGAAGAAGCCATAGTTGACAGAAATGAAAGTTCAGTTAGTGAAGACCATTGGAAAATATCTTTGGGATGGAAAATTAGTGCAGTTAAAGCTGAAACTAGAATATTAAAAATGTGAAATATTATGTTGTCTGTGTTTGTTATTATTTTTAGAATTGTGATTGTAGCTTATGGATTCGGTGGGATGAAATATATGTAATTGTGATATCAGTTATGTGAATGAAGCATTGTTATGTATTTAATGACAAAATAGAAATGAAATTTTATGTTCTCTTGATAATGATATATCCTATAAAAATTCTTTAAAACTGAGATTATACAAAAGAGGAGGTATAACTTATGACCAAATAAGTATCAGAAGAGCATAGTTTGATCAAATTGGTCAAGTTGTTATGAGTCTGTATATGAAGACAAGATCAGGAGCTGGCTCTGATAATTATATATGTAGTATGCACTTCCATTAGTGAATAAATTTAAGTGTATAGTTTATTTGTGAAAACATTGAATACAAAATAATAACTTCGGCTCTCAATGATTATCTTCTTTGTTCCTATGCAAACAAAAATAGATGAGATGTTATGACAAAAGAAAATCTAATAGAACCTTTTGTGGTTCTTGCACTTGACAGAGGACCCACAAATAAGTAATTCATTAAGTAATTCATAGTCATTAATCATTGTTAATATCACAGCATTAGCAATAGCAGTATCTGTATCATACTTCAAATACCCTAGATAACATAGTTTCAAATATCCTAAACCAAAACAGATTACTCTACATAATATAGTAACAAAATATCAAAAGAGCATAGTTTGATCAAATTCTCTCTACAAAATATGTTCTACACAACTTCCAGTCAACATTGCAAATCGTTTTCTATTTTGTTGTTGGTGGTTTGAAGCCCGGGGTGGGGACGAATGTCATAAACTTTGCCAAGCGTGTAGTTATCCCAGAACTTGCTCCTTGCATTAGGTCCACATTAAAAGTTTTTTTCCTCTTAGATTGCAACTTGTCAGGCCTTGTGACCTGTTGTGGAGGTGGATGTGGGTCTGATGGAGGGACCTAGTGAAATTGTTAACAGAATTAGTGACCAATACAACCCAATAAAAACCAATCAATATATTATCAAATAGTATCAATCAATTGGATCTACCCAACATTTACTCATGTATTATAAACCAATACAAACCAGTTAACAGTTAATCAAATATTAGAAACAAATCACTACCTATTCCTGATTTTCTGGCTGTGAGTAAGTGGGTTGGGTGAGTACAATCTCTGAAGCATTTGCATCATCATCAGCTTGTCCTGGTGCTAATGGAGCATTTTCATTAATCTCAGCAGCTTGAGTGTTAGTAGTACCAGCATTTGCTGAATCTGTAGTCTCTCCAGCCTTAGAACCTTTTTCTTTTGCAACAACAGCCGCTGCTGCATTAACAAGGGCACTAGCAAGGTCATCAGCTTTCCTATGAGCGCAACTTCTCTTTGTATGCCCTCTCGTACCACAGTAAATACATGTGAATTCTTTGTATTTCCTCTTCAACTTGGTTTCAGTTTTTGACTTCTTAACATTAGATGGCTCTTCATCAGCATCCTTCCGTCATTTTTGGGTTATCGACCCTGGCTTTCGCTTCATTTTAGGTGCATGAGGCCTATTTTGTTCACTTCTCTCCCAAAGATCTTGTGCTGGTATTGGATTGAGAGAGTGCTTGTAGGTATCTCTATAGGCTTCCATGGTCAGCCAATGATTACAAAAATCCTCAGGATTTCGATTTATCTTGGAGATGGTTGCACATACATGGACACACGACATGCCTACGAAGACATATGTTATGAAACATTATCTAACAATCTATTTAAATAAAGACCAATCACCAGAGACAAATAAAATAGTTAAACAAATAACAACACTTAAATGAATACAAACCAGTCACTATCTAATCTAAACTATGTTTAATCAAATGATACAAACAAATAGAAATAAGCAATTATTGGCTACCTCAGTACCTGTTATTTGCCAAAACCTACAGGTGCATATGCTCTTTCCCAAGTCAACAGCCATATTGGTAGGCCAACCGTGGATTTCAAATCTTTGATACTCTTCATCTCCACTCCAAATCGGTGTCTATTTTTGAGATTCTTTCTGGATTTTCTGCAATCTACTATGTTGGATTGGTGGGAGCTTACCAACATGGTGGGATAACTTAACCTTGTTTTTTGCAATGGACCGCATCGCAAACATCCAAACCTCCTCTAACAAGGTGATTATTGGTTTAGCTCTGTATTCCTTGATCCTCGAGTTAAAAACCTCGCACGCATTGTTACAAATATTATCAATTTTTTGATCGTGTCAGAAATATGCCCTAGTTCATGCTTCTCTAGGCCACTTATCCAAATATACCCAAGCTCCCTCGTTGAGTCTCTTTAACCTATCCATCTTCTGATCAAAACCATGGCGAGTTGTTTCCCTAGCACACTCCCATAATAGTCCTCTGTACTCCTGCTCTTTCTTTTGTTTGTTAAAATTCTTCCATAGATGCCAGACACAGAATCAATGGTGTACATTGGGCATGAGCTCCTTTACTGTTGAAGCCAAACCCTAAACCAGTAACACATGAAATTTCAATTATCGTGCCTCAAACAGTCCCCTAAAAAAATATTAAGTGACCTCAAACAGACCACCCAAATATATTAAGTGACCTCAAACAGACCCTCGCAACGAATACATTTACTAATCACAGTCCTCACAGCAAATATGAATTGATTATATAAATACATTTACTAATCACAGTCCTCAGAGCAAGTATGAATTGATTATACAAATAAATCTTTTTAATCACAGTCGTCACAGCATATATGAATTGATTATACAAATACATTTACTCATTTAACTTTTGCATGTCTAACATAAAAGCCCATTTGTTAGCCATGTAGTCACCCAAGTCATCAAGAAGCAGGTCCAAAAACCACCTTCAATTCTCTTTATTCTCAACATCAACAATTGCCCACGCAATTGAATATATATGGTTGTTGGCGTCCTGAGCCACTGCTGAGAGTATTTGTCCACCAAATTGAGTCTTCAAGAAGGCTCCGTCGAGTCCGATCAGTGGGCGGCAGCCAGCCTTAAAACCCTTCTTACATCCATCCAGGCATACATACATTTTTTCAAATATAGGATCATTCCCTTGAAGATATGTACCAATCTTTACTGTTGAACCAGGATTACTCTTAAGTAGAGTTTCTGCATAATCTCTAACCAAACCATACTGGGCAGCTGCATCACCGTAAACAATATTTCTTGCGTCCATTAAAGCTCTGGTTAGTGATGATTTGTTTAGATCCAGGTCACACCTTCTCCTGAAATATGCTTTAGCTTCACTGTGCTTTAAGCTCAGATACCTCCTCAATTTCTTTACCAACTTGCCAGCAAGCCATCTCCTGTTGGCTGCCCTGTTTTTGCTCATCCTAGGACATATGTGTTCATTCTTAAATGTTTTTAGTTGCCAGCATGTCTCCTCAGAATCTCTGGATGCATAAGCAACCCATGGACATCTAACCATATCCTCATCTTCTCCAGTTGTCCACTTGTAAATAGCTCTGACTCTGTAGCTCTCATTCCTTCTAAATTTAATCTCCCTACCCTCTTGAATGGTGAATTCTCTCACAGCATCTATAAATTCATTCTTGTTACTGAACTTCATTCCAACTTGTAGCTTTAGTTCACCGAATCGGCCACCCTCGGAGAAGATTGGGTGCACATCATCATCACTCCACTCTTCATCTGAGTTTGGGGGAGTTTTCAATTCTTCAGACTTTCAAGAGTCGTTTCCATCAGAATCATCATGAATTGGATCATATGCATCATAAGATTCTTGGTTGTTTTCTCTGTTGCCCAGCACTTGCGCCCAATCTACTTCTTCATCAGAATTCTCCACAACCAGACCGTCATCTTCTTCTACTATTTTCTCCTTGTCCTTCTTCCAGGCAGCACCTGGAGCATGCTTCAACTTAAATTTCCTCAACCTAGCTTCCGAAAGACCACCTTCAATATCTGATTCAGTAGAACTGTCTTGTGGTCCAGGCTTCTATAGGCTGTCTTCTGCAGATTCATACGAGTCATGTGAATCACTGTCACTGCCATTGTTGTCATCGAGGCTTATATAGGTTTTTTTGCTGCCAGTATCTTGTTTTTGTCCCACTACTCTTCCTTTTAGTCTAGCAGAGGATCTTGTTGCAGTATGAATTGATTTGGATGAAGTGGCTTTAGATTTGGGGGCTGATTTGGGTGTTGGATTGGGCTTGGATGCTGATTTGGGTGTTGGATTGGGTTTGGACCCAAACTTGGGTGTGGACTTAATTGTATTTGATGTGGGATTGGGTTGAGGTGCTGGTTTGGATGTGGACTTGGGCTTAGGTGTAGGTTTGGATATGGGCTTAGGTGTCTCCTTAGGTGCAGGTTTGGGCTTAGGTGTAGGCTTAGTTTTCTCCTTAGTTGCTGGCCTGGGCTTAGATGTGGGTTTAGGTGCTGGTTTTGGTTGAGGTATCTTCTTCACCAGGGGGATGGAAGCAGATGCTGGTAGGGACTTGGATGCCTCTTCGGAAGGGCCTTCACTTGTGTTATTGATGGGTGATTTGATATGGGATGGAATGGTTGGTGTATCATTCTTTGGGCTAGGTGTGGTCCCCTTGACAACGTTTTCTACACCAGTGGCATTGGATGTTAGCTCTATCAATTCAGGTGCTTCTTCCTCTACCATGGGTTGGGAAACTCCATGCTCATAGTATATGTGCACTGTTCCCCCATTGTTCTTTGCATAGAAGTCCATCTCTACTAGCTCTTTGTCATGACTTAGTGCTCGCAGTCCACTCTTCATAGGTCTACCAGGAACAAGCCACCAACACTCAACCATGTTATCATAACCTAGGATCTTGTAGTAATCTCTTAGTGAAAATACATCTAATACGTCCTCATCCAGCCCAGTCAACTCATCAGTGTGATCATTGTCATAAACCAAACTGCCATTTAGTTTGGTGACAAAATTGCCTCCATGATGATACACAATTGTTATACCTTCATCCATCTATAAATAAGATTCAGGAGACATAATAGTTAAAAACAACACTAACTTCAATAAATTGAAAATAGTAATTCAGATTACAGACAATTCAGTTGGGGCTTAGTTCTAATATATTAAACAACTTAATCAATTAAAAGTGTTTTGGCTACCATTAAAAAACATGAATATTTTGTTAAAGGTATTTGGTTTAATTTTAATATGTCTCATACAATCCTTAATCATGAAACATGAAAGAATAAAGCAAGTAAAATCAACAATATTTGGATACAATTACAACTTTGCTAATCAAAGTAAATTCAACTCTGGCTCAAGTATCAAACTATTATGCCATACAACACTACTCAACATTGCCAATACTTCACAGAATATAATGAAACAAGTACAATCCATTTTACTTTATGAATGGCCAAAATGAATAGGGACTAGGAGACTGGGGGTCTTTAACCATAATAATAATAATAATAATAATAATAAACAGGAAAACCTTCAACAAAATATACCAGCTTGATCTGCGTTTTAATTATTGTTAAAACCAATGAGCATTTTTTTCAATCTTCAAGTGGAAAAGCAAATAAGAGAAACTCATTGTCCTATCTAAAAAAAAGAGAATAAAAGGGCAAAGATTTTTCACAACTGATTGCCAAAGTAGAACAAAGAAGTTAAAATCTTCACACAATCAATTACATAACTAACAGTCACAAGTATCTGAAATACCTAAACATGAAGGATTATGCTTTTTACAAGGATAATTAATGGCAGAGTAATTCAGACACCAAAAGCAAAAAAAATCCATTTTATTTCCCATTTAACAGCTTATTTGCTGTACCACTTAATGCAATAATCTGCACAATAATTATGCATGGAACAACAATATAATGTTCACATCTTAACAAGAACAAGTAATTTGTAATGAATCTCGTAAAAATTTTTTAAGGAATTACGAAAAAGTAAACTATCACATGCATTATCGAAAATATTAAGCATTTAAAAAGATGCCTTTTTTGCTTTTTAACAAGTGCCGTGTTAAAATACTCATGCAGAAAATTTAAGGGAAGGGTTCTTGAGAAATAAAATAGACTCCACTTTAATCATTAAGTCATTCCTTCCCTCAAAGATTCCAACTAGTAATCATACCCTTAAAGTTCATATATAAAAGTAGGATTTTTTTTTATCAAAATTATATTCTTGTTATGATCATTATATAATGCAGTACTCCCTTTCTACTATATCAATACTCTTGTAAATAACAGAACAAGAAGGAACAAGGAAACACATGAAAGCAAAATTATCATGTGTGTTCATTAGTCGAGGGACAAAAATTCAAGGATCCCATTTTAATATATAAATGCACTGAAATCTTAAATATGATCATCTATGACACTTCCAAGTCATAGTACTAATGTCAATGTCCAAGAAAAATCAAGAAGTTCATTATCACTTAATTTCAAATGTATAATAAAATACTTATGGTGGTCATTGATGCAGACAATGTTCAGCACAAAAAATACTTTATTTTTACAAGAAATTACCCAGTCAACAATTAAATTAAAATGGGATATGAAGGAGTAAAATTGTTATTTTAAAATGGAATATGAAGAATCAAAGACTGCTCAAACGGACAAAGAACTGAACGATTCAGTTGATCACAGTCACACACATGCAAAAAAATTAAACCCTAACAAACAAAAACTCTATCATCATCAACAACCATAATCAACCACATTCTCCCAAAGTTTCACTGATGAAGTAGACTGAAAATGTAACATCCTGACTATCAAAATGTCACGCTTCCGGCTGCGCCACTCTAATAGCTCAGGTATTACGATGACTTTTAAAATATTTAATACTAAAATATGAGCCTATTTAAAATTTTAAACCGTATAACTGCTCAAGAGACTTCTTATCTGACAACATACAACTACATTTACAAAACAAACCACAATACTTACAAAAGATATATATATATATACATCATACTAATATAAACTTCACACATCGAAACTCCTATCCCTCTTGCGAAAATTGCTAGAGATAAAGGCGAGGAAAAAATAAAAACTAAGATAATACAAAATAATGTCGAATAAACAGAAAACGAATATAACCCTTCTAAAGCTTCGTCGTCCATATCCTGAAAAGGGAAAAACCTGTAGGGGAGTGAGAACATCGTCCTCGAAAGGGTTCTCACTATAAGGTTACAGAATTGCTATAATAAGATACGAAAATAAAACCGTTTTTAAAGTACAGTGATTAATAACCGCCTTATGCTTCTTTTCAAAACCAAAGATTTAATCTTCAAAATACAAAATCCTTTCTAAAAGGGAAAGCTGTTAATTTCTCAAAAATCTAAAAACCTTTTTAAAAGTTTTTCCTAGACAGCATGAATGACCAAACTGTTCCGCGCATAGGTTCATTAAGTCTATGCTGAACCAGTAAGAAGGTTCAAACACAATCAAGCAGTTATATCAAGTAGAGCAATTAGCAATTAAACATAACTATTCACATAGGCAAACCAAATACAATATGCACACCCAAACAATGTCATATAAATACATATGATGCATGCATGTCCTATGACTAATGAGCTCATCTGTCGGTTATCCAGCCAACCCGACAAGTCCGAAAACCTTAGACTGTCCCCCGTCGCGCATCCCCATGAGTCTATGCATAGATTTTACATTCATATATCATTCAAATCACTCACTGGGGGCTATCCATACCCGAAAATTTATACATGCCCGGTCACCCTTACGACGTAGGGTCAACAGAGTATCGAGATTCAACCTGGAACACGTGGTGGCAAGCCACGGTTCTTACCCAGGGAAACTCGTATCTCAGATATCATTATTCATAAGCCATTTCATAATCATAATCATTATTTAATCATTCATCAAAGCCATAAGTCACTTTCTATTTCTCAAATCTCTTCAAACTCATAAATCAACTTTTCCTCAAAATTAATTCTCTTTCAAATCTTAGTCACTTAATATAACATTTTACAAAACTTCTAAGAGACTTTCAATCATCACCTTAAAACGGAACTTTCTTGAGAAGACACAAGACTCTAGGGAAGAATAATCTGCCTCACTTCTTAAACTCTTTAGAAATCCTCAGAATCATAATTACTCAAACTGAAATCATTTAAAATGGAGACTTGAAACCAAAACCAAGGCATATAGGCCAAAAGTTTCGAACCAGTTTCAAAACCAACATTATTTAAGTCCAAAGACTCAATTTCTTTTCATTCTTAAATTGGAAACTTTCCCAAAGGCTCGATTTTGTTTAGTTAAGATTTAAAGAATACTTCAAAAGCAATGCGAAATTAAGTAATCAAAGTTCAATTTCCTTTAAAATCCGCAAAAACTCCTCCAAAGGTACTTCTTTGACCAAACCGCAAAACATAGGTCCCCTCATGTTTAAATCAAACTTAAAACATAAGCTTTCCTTAAAAGATTAAACTTGAATCACCTGTTTCTTAATAAATCAAAAACCCAACAATAGAACCTCTTGAATCCAATTCTTTTCTAAATCATATTTTAAAACAAAATCTTGAATTTCATAAAATTTCGGCAACATCTCCTCTAAAACTTGGACTTTGCCACCCATTTTGGGTCCCAACCAAACCAGTATACAACCCATTCCACGGGTTCAAAACCAAATCAGTTTAAAATCAGACTAATTTCAAAAATTCATATCCTTCTCATAATTCAAGAAATCAAAGCCAAACTCAATCCATTTTCAATGAACCAAACTCGTTTTCCAAAATTGTAATGAAATATTTCAGCAACCAACCATATAACCAAATCAAACAACAATCCAATCTAACCATAAATACGTTCATCACAAAACGGCCCAGCAATACATAAGGCTTATACAACCACCAAAAGTACATTTATCACATTAATATCTATTTATAACAACTCCAAATCATAAAATTAAGTTCTTTGAAAAGGCCCCTAACTCGAATACGACTTAACCACGCGATAGAAACTCTTTTTCTCACAGCCCGCAACAACACAACTTCAACCATAGCAACTTTAATCACGGCACGTAAAAGATGAATAAGCCAGAGAACATAGCAGTGGCAACTCCGATGACGATGCAGCAGCTTGATGTCTCATGCAACCGTCTTAGAACCCAGCATGCAAGACCCGTAACTCAATCCTATGACACCAAAATCTCATATCCCTAAACAACTTAAAACGGAAGTACTATTTCAAAGGTTCCGGAATGAAACGCTTACCCAAATAAGGAAGGACGGCTGAACTGAAACAGTGGTAACTCCGATGGTGGTTTCGGTGATCACAGCCATGTTCCCAGTGACCCGAACGGTGGCAGAGGATCCAAACGGTGACTGCGCATGCAGATCGGTGTCGGCAGCAGCTTCTGACGGCGACTGGAGCTATGGCGATGGCTACGGTTCTCCCCGGCGGCTCTGCTCGACGGTGACGAACCCAGAGGCGGCGACGATCACACGTGCAGCAGCAGCAGCCCGCAATGATGGCGATGGCGGCGGCTCTGCACGATGACGACGAAAGCTTCGAGGACAGTGACATGCGGCCTCCTCTCCTTCGCGTCTCTGTTCTCGACGGTGACGCAGCGTGGTTGTGGCGCGACAGATGGTGGCGACGGTGACGCGGTGGTGGCACTGGCTTCCCTCGGTGACGATGGCATGGATGGCTGCAGCGACGCAAATCCTTCTCCCTTTTTGAGTCTCTCTCTCTGTCGATCTCTCTCTCCTCCGGCGTGGGTGGCTGGCGCGACGGCAAGCTGGGCAGCAAGGCGTGGCAGATTCGGCGGATCGGTGGGAGGCGGCAGCTCCCTTTCTTCTCCCTCACCCCCTCGACGCTTCCTCTCTTTTCCCCCTTTCCCCGATTCTATTTCCCCCTCTTCCCTTTCTTTCTTCTTTTCTTTCTTGTTTCCACTCACAAAACCGTGTCTGTGTGTGTTGGTGAGGAAGAGTGAGGTGTGTGCTGAGTGTGTGAGCCGTGGGTGGAGGATTGGGTGAGAGAGATGAGTGTAGTGTTAGGGTTTAGGGGTAGTTTAGGTATTTTCATTAAAAATAGGATTAGTAGTGTAATTTCATAAAATAATTAGGAAGATAAAATAATAATCAAAAAACCAAATTAAGTATAAAATTTCTATCTTTAACATACCTTCCAATTACAAGTTGTAAATTATTTTCCATTCGAATACTAATTTAATAAAAATTAGAGATAAGTAAATTAATTCTCCTTTATTTATAAAATAAGGTCAAAAATCTAAATATTAAAATTAAGGTATATAAAATATTCACTATTTTTTTCAATTATAAGAACTCTATATAATAAATAATAATTTACTCAACTTATATATAAAAATCTCTAAAAATAAAATTTTAAAATAAATACAATAGCTCATAAATAATTTATTAATAACTTTTTAAAATCTGGGGTCTTACATTCTACCCCACTTATAAAAAAAGATGACTCTCAGGTAATTAATCTTCACAATGAGGAGCGAAACAAGTAAGAAAAGCTTCAAACCTCCATTACTGCGACACCATGGTGCTTCTCTGACGGGAACGTATACGGCGGGAAGAGAAGGAAGAGAAATGGTCAATTGGGTTTCACTTTTGAAGTGGTTAATGTTTGGATTTCATTTAACCCATTTTCTCATGTCAACGACGTCGTTTCTAAGGATTTCGGTGCCAACAGTAAAACGGCGTCATTTTGAGACTGCCAGGTGTCATTTAAAATTACCAAGTCAGCTCTCCGGTGACGGAAAACGATATAAGGGCCAATTTGAGGCGCGTGTCAAAATTTCATGGTACAATTAGAGTCAATTGAAACCTTGAGGGATAAATTATGTCGAGGGTCAAATTTTAGGGGCCAATTTGAGTATTAACTCTCCTTTGGCGGAGGGGTTAAAAAACAAAAAAAGAATAAAGAGTAATTATCAACGTTGCGAGATTCAATAGTCTAATCAGAATTAAATCGTAATTAAATCTATTTAATTAAATATAAAATAAAATTATTAAAAGATCAATTCTGTATATATAAATTTTTGCAAGCCAATCAAGTCACTCATCTAAAATATCCAAAAAATGCATCCAACATAAAAATCATAAACATAATTCAACAAAATCATATGAAGCTATATAGTAAATCTAATATAGAATTGTGGTAATATTTTTATTTTGAATCAATAACAGTCAAACAAAAAAATTTAACAAAACAATAAGTACAACAGATTGGATTTAAGATTCAATCTCAGCAAAATTAATAAATTAAACAATTGAATTTATAACTCAATATCAACACACTGAATTCAAATAAAAATTCAAAAAATTAATATCTCAAAATTCTGCAGAATCATCAATAATACATCATATGCATATTTAGAATAAATTTCAAATTTCAGAGGGATAGAATCACAGAGATATACTTAGAGAGAGTTAGAGATTGAGACTTGATACTTGAGACTTGAGACTTGAGACTTGAGACTTGAGACTTGAGAGGGTTGAAAATTTAAAAATATTGGCCATGGAGATAAAATGTAAAAGTGAGTGAGGTTTAGACACGACGAAGGGCAGAAAATCAACGACTACGAGACACCACGCGAAGAAGAGAAGCAACGACGGTGATACACAGTGCGGAACAGAGATCGATAACAAGACTACCAGGGAGCAAAAAAGTAGAAATGAGGCACAGTGTTGGAGATGATATTAATTTGGTATCTAATGGCTCACAAAAGTAAGCTGTAACTGATTATGGTTGAATAATTTTTTGATAGTATTCATTTTTGTAACTTAGTTAGAATGATAGAAAAGTTTGTTTTGGTTAGAGGTTAAAGCTAGCAATAGTAATTACCTCATAACCATAGTTAATTTATTTACCATATTGAGTTAGGTTTTAGTAAGGTTAATTTTTTAATAGCTATAAATAGTGGATAACAACATGTACTCTAATGTACTCTGTGGTCTTTCTTTCAATTTTAGGTTTTATATTTGTTCATATGACAAATTCACTTTCTCTGAGTCTTCTTCTTCATTTCAATCTTATTTTCTTCAATAAAATCAGATCCAGATCACGATTTTATCATGGTGCGGTAAGCGTGGAGGATCGTGAAAGAGGTGAAGTTTTTTAATACAAATAGAGCATTGAATTAGCATCAATGGCCAATACTCCTTCTGACCTAATGTCGAGGGACGGCTCACATGAGAGCTTTCAGCTTCGAAATCTAGCTCGCATTATAAGCCAACTATCAAGTTTGCAGCCACAATTGAGTACCAATTTACTTGCAGATCTAGCAAGTGTTTACTTCCTACACCCAACTTTGGGCAATTTAGTTCATAATTTCAACAATAATCCAAGCAATGTTTCTAGAGAAAGAGGACGAGGAACTCGTGGAAGTAGATGTGGAAGGAATTCAGCACCTAAGACCTGTTCTTATTGTTACAAGGCAGGGTATCTTGTGGATACTTGTTACCACAAACATGGATTTCTACCTTATCTACAAAGGCAGAAATGGCCACAAGAGACTAGCAACGGAGTTATGGCTAATCATATTGCTGCTGGAATTGAAGAGAGCCGCACCCACAATGTCAAGTAGGACAAGGAAGCTGATGGTCAATCCTAATTCCATCAGAATTTGAGAGATGCACTGTTTACCTTTCTTCGGTAGGAGTGTGCATAGTTTTTTCAAGGAGCAAATGTGAGAGATGTCAGTCAATCAAATGCATGGAGTGGAGGTATACCTGTAGAGATTTATAAACTTTACATGAGCTCTCATATTGCACGATTTTTGTCAGTAAAAAGTTTTTTCTCAAATTCTTGGGTGCTTGATACAGGAGCTATTGATCATGTATCACACTCATTGCATTTTTTACAAATTTTAGACATATTAGACTAATTCTGGTAAAATTATCAAATAGAACACACACAACTGTAACTATAAGTGGAACTGTGATATTTTCAGCTACATTCAATCTCACGGATGTGCTGTACATACCAAGTTTTAACTTCAATCTTTTATCTATTTCCAAACTTACAAAAGGCCTGCATTGCAAATGTGTTTTTAATAACAAACTTTGTGAGATATATAATTGGACCTCTTTGAAGATGATTGGACAACTAGAGCAAAGCATGGATTATACATGCTAGATTTTCCTGCATTAGAGTTAGCACATAAAGACAACATGGAAAATACAACATATAATAGGAGTACTAGGATTCTAGACATGCAAAGTCATAATGACAAGATTTTACTTTCTTCTAATCTTAGGACAGCAAATTTGATTACAGAAACTTCAAATTTTTCTATTGAGAATTTATGGCATTTTAGATTGGGTCATGTACCCTAAAGCGAATTTGATATTATCAAACAAATATATCCTTGTGTGCAGTTTCCTGTATCTACTTGCTCTAAACCATGTGATTTTTGCCATTGTGCTAAGCAGAAACGGTTACCATATACCCTTAGTGAAACAACAAGTTTAAACAGTTTTGATCCCATGGCTCGCACTAAGAACCTCTCTAGGTTTCCACCCTCAGCCAAGCAGATGCCTAAGAACCTCCTTCAAAACCTAGTTCATCGAAGCCAAGTACCTCGAAAGGGAAACGGCCAGCTGCTGCCGAACCTATCTCTGAGCCCACTCAACCTAAGACAAGGTCTGTTCCACTCGTTCTCAGAGAGGTAAACCTCGTATCCCTCTTAAATCTGTTAGAGAACCAGACATTGATCCCTTTGCACAAAAATCACACTTCATGACCTCCCACTCAAACTATAACCCTTACAGATTTAAATCTACCATGAATAATGATTTTTATGAAGGGGTTGTTAAGTACTGTATCCTGTGTCCCTCTTTTGTAGCTGATTTACCAAATCTGAAAAAGAAAAGTTTTTTTTTTGTTGAAAATTTAGAATTTCTGGACTAGAATCATCTCTTTAACATCAAAAAGCTTGTTTACCCACTTTTGGTCAAAGAGTTTTATGCTAACATGACTTATCATGAGGGCAAAATTTATTCTTATGTCAAAAGCCGAGACATTGTGTTAAACAATGAAACAATCAGTGATTCATTGAAATACACTAATGTTGGGGATTGTGCATATACCTCTGGTAAGTGGGATGAAGTAGTTGGTATCTCTTTCAATGATGCTCTCGCTCATATTTGTGAACATATTTCTCTGATTGATGGCATCACCCCTACTCACAAAGCCCTGGGTTATGAACGTGCTCAGTTGCACCGTATTTTTAATCATATCATCCTTCCTCAGAGTGGTTCATATCAAAGGGTATCTTACACTGACACTCTTGTTTTGTATGCCCTTCTCACTAAAACAGAAATCTCTTTTGCTTATTTGATGGTAAGATACATGTTTGATTCTGTTAGAAGTGAGAAAGATAAAGCTCTTTCTTATGGCATGTTCTTAATTTGCATTTTTGAACATTTTGGTGTTGATTTGTCTAATGAGTCATATGAGAATAGACACTCTTATCTAAAGGGAGGTGGTTCAGTAAAACAGCATAAGGGACCTACTCTCTTTGAAAGGGTGGTTCTAAATGATGAAGATGATGAGTTCATTCCTGAGGATTCTCCTCCTCCTTCCACCGAGGGTACCTCCATCTCCACTGGACAAAAATCTGCTCTGTTTAATGTTGTTAAAGATGTGGTCTAAGAGTTTGTCTCCCAATCCAATCATATGATTTCCAGGAGTAAGGAACAAAGGAAGCTAGCAAGCAAGCATGAGAACTTCCTCCGAAAATCAAGAGATCGAGTGGCTGTTTTCCTCAAGTTCATTGATAATCTCCAACAAGATGAGGATGCTGCCATTGATGCTGAAGAGGAAGCTGATTCTGAGGACAATGGTTCAGATGCCTAGATTTGTCTCATGTCGCTGCTGCGCTGTTTTCACTTTTGTCTCATGAAATTGTTTCTCTTGTTACTTTTGAACTACTTTCTATTTATTTCAGATGACTGTAATATTTTAACTACTGCTACATTTACTTTCAATTAATTTGCTATTTAGACTATGCATTAACACTTTCTTGCAGGTTTTAAGATGCGGTTTTTACTTGATCTTGACTATTTTGCACCCTTGATGACAAAAGGGGAGTAGTAGCATGAATTTATGAATTTTTATTGTGGATTTTGATTGCTGCTACTATGATATTTTTAAATTTAGCTGCTGTCATGTGAATTTTGAATGTGCTGTCATATGAATTCTGAAAGTGAATTTCAGTTTATGAATCTGCCTTACATGATAAGCTTCTATGTCTTGCTTAGTTTTGCACATCTGAACTTGAATTGATTATTGTTGTTTTGCCATTGTTAGACTTAATACTCTATTTGTTGAATGTTGAAAATTTATGAACTAAAGATTAGTTATTTTGGCTTTGAGATGGACATTCAGATGTCAAACTTTTCAAAAATATTGTTGTTTGATTCATTCACAACAGGTTGTGTATAGTCAAATTGTTATTCTTCCAATAAAAATATGCATACAGGAAAGAAAAGAGTACAAATTTAGGGGGAGCAACACAAAAGCAAATGACAAAAATCAAAGGGAAGTCTCTTAACTCTATCCAATTCTAAATCCTTTTGATTAAATGCTACAATTATGTTTGTCATCAAGGGGGAGATTGTTGAGTTAAAAAATTAACTAAATTAATTGATGATGACAAATATTATTTTATTAGACTAATTACCCAATTAGTGCTGATTATTTCTGTTAAGTGTTGCAGGCTAAAATTCATTGTTGCAGCAGCCCAATATAGAACAAGCTGAATCTATGTATGTGGGCAACAAGTTCAAACAAACCCAATTGCAAATAACAAAGAAATCAAATGGGTTGAATGGTAAGTGAATATGATCCAAACCTAAGGCATTCCTCTCAAGCTGTTCTCTCCAAAGTGTTGCCTCCAAAGCAACGCCCACTTTTTCTCTTTGGTCAAAACTCAGAGAAGAAAGAGAGAGAGCTTCGTTCCTAAGCATTTACCAAAGAAGAAAGAAAGAGAAGGGTTAAGCAAAAAGGTTGAGGTCTAATCACCCACATCAAACCATATCAAGTAAGTCAGAAGCTAAAGGTGATTCATTTTATTCTACATGCATTTTATTTTCTTCTCTTCATCTCCAACTTTCTGCCAATCCAATTTGGGATACATGGAAAAGGTGATCTCTGATAAACACTTATGTGAAGTAAAGGCCAAGATTATTTCTTGGGGACTGAGTAGTATCTCAAGGATTCAGATCTAGGTTTACCATTGAAAACATTTTTCTTTGCTGTCCTGAGGGTTTCGGTCAAGAAAGAAGGTCAGAACCAAAGTTCTTAATTTGAGGATTAATGGAAGAAAGTGAAAAAGTAAGTTGGTGAAGCACAAAGCTCAAAGAGTTAACTTGGAAGAGAGCAACTCAGCAACATGCAAGGTGATACAAAAAGAAAAATTTTGTTTCTGCTGAAGCAAGGAGAGAGAACCAGTGTTTTGAGGTTTATGTTCTGAGAAGAGTTCTCTAAAGAAGTTCATCAACTTGGATAGTGCTTCCTAGTCAAAGGAGCATTCCGCCAGAATGAGGAACTAAATCAGAGGCAAGCAAATCTGGTTCATCACATAGCAAAAAGGCTGTTGAAGCATTAATCTCCTTCATGTTTTACAGATTGTAATTTTCTTTTCAATGTTTATCTTTATGTAATTTCTTGAGGTAAAAGGTAGAATGAGAGAGCTCAAGTAAAAGCCTAAGAGTGGAAAGAGACAGAGAGAAACACTTGAGTGAAAAGCCTAGAGTGATTTCAGATTTTTTTAGGTTGATTCTATGTCTTGTATCTTGTACTTGTGAGGTACCCCTTTCTTAGTTGGGTGAGCGCTAAGAGTGAAGTGTTAGGTATTAGTATAACCAATTCAAGTTAGGTTAGAACTTGAGAGTGAAAGGATTGTGTCGATCCTATAGAATTGGTGTATATAATATTTTAACTATAGTGGAAATTCCACCACTGTTGTGGTGGAGACTGGATATAGGTTGCATTGCACAAGGTAACTGAACCAGGATACATGATGGTGTCAGCTTCTCTCTTCCCTGCTCTATTCTGTTTTCTGATATTCATGAGACAAAATGAAATTGTCTCATAAATTTTTTGCTGCTGAGTTCAAACAGATTCAGACTGAAAGTTTATTTTAATGGGTTATTTAATTAAAGTAAAAAAGGTCATAGATTCAACCCCCTTTCTCTAAGCCTTCTACAACCTTTAACTTTGATACATTTAGTCCGGTTGTAAAAATTACCACTTTACGACTTATTCTTACTCTTGCTGCTGTCCATGGCTGGAGACTTCACTAATTAGACGTTAATACAACAGTCTTGCATGGTGAGTTGCAAGAAGAGGTTTATATGAAACCTCCCCAAGGTCTCGATGTTCCAAATGATGCTATTTGTAAGTTGAATCGTTCTTTATATGGCTTGAAACAGGCAAGCCGTCAATGAAATTTAAGATTAATTGGTTTTTTTCAACAACATGGTTTTATCAAGTCTCCTCATGATCATTCTCTGTTCATCAAGCACACTAAGCTTGAAATCGAAGCTATTTGAAAGGGCTCTTGATGCTGAATTTAGTATTAAGGACTTAGGCCGATTGAAATATTTTCTTGGAATGGAAGTTGCTCGTAGTTTCAAAGGAATTGCTTTGTATTAATGTAAGTACACTCTTGATTTGCTTGAGGAATATGGTATGTTGAAAGCTAAACCTGCTTCAGTTCCTATGCTGTATAATGGGAAACTTTCTAAGGAGAGTGGCATAAGATTGCCAGATCCATTACAATATAGAAGACTACTCAGACGACTCCTGTATCTCACCAATACTTGTTTGGACATTACTTTTGATGTTGGGAAGCTCAGCCAATTTTTGGATTGTGCAACTGATGAGCATTACAAGGCAGCACTACACGTTCTTCGATACATCAAGAAATCTCCTTCTAAAGGTCTTTTCTTCTCTTCAAATAATGATCTCAAATTGACTGGTTATGTTGATTCGGATTGGGCAATTTGTTCTAATACTCGTCGATCAATAACTGGGTATTGTTTTTTCCTAGGTTTTTCATTAGTGTCTTGGAAGAGTAAGAAGAAAACAACTGTAGCATGTTCTTTCTCAGAAGCTGAATATCGTGCCATGGCACAAGCAACTCGGGAAGGTCAATGGCTTCTTTATCTTCTTAATGACTACCATGTATCTCATCCTCAACCAATCAATCTCTATTGTGACAATCAATATGCGCTGTATATTGCAGCTAATCTGGTCTTTCACGAAAGAACCAAGCACATTGAATTAGATTGTCACATTGTTCGTGAAAAGTCTCAAACAAGGGTGCTGAAATTGCTACCTATTAAATCAGCTCATCAAACGGATGATTTACTTACTAAAGCGTTATCACCAGGTGTCTTTGAACCTTTACTTTTCAAGTTGGGCATGCTTGACTTACACGCCCCACTTGTGGGAGGATATTCTGTGGATGATAAGAGGTTAAAGGTTTCAATAAGTCTTAATTCAAGGGAGGATGATTATAATGTTGCTGAACTTGCAACTAATTCATTCAGTTTCAACATGAGGGAGGATGTTAGAGATGATATTAAGCTGGTATCTAATGGCTCATAAAAGCAAGCTGTAACTGATTATGGTTAAATAATTTTTTGATAGTATTCATTTTTGTAACTTTAGTTATAATGATAGAAAAGTTTATTTTGGTTAGAGGTTAAAGCTAGCAATAGTAATTACCTCATAACCATAGTTAATTTATTTACCATATTGAGTTAGGTTTTCGTAAGGTTAATTTTCTAATAGCTATAAATAGTGGATAACAATATGTACTCTAATGTACTCTGTGCTCTTTCTTTCAATTTTAGGTTTTGTATTTGTTCATATGACAAATTCACTTTCTCTGAGTCTTCTTCCACTTCAATCTTATTTTCTTCAATAAAATCAGAATCAGATCACAATTTTATCACACGGTGAGGAGGGAAGAAATGGCGACGACCCACTGCGAGAAGCGAAGAAGCGGCGACGACCCACCGCTAGGAGCAGCGAAAGAGAGAGCTCCAATAGAGAGGGCGACAGAGAGAGAGAAGGGAAATGAGGGTTGGGGCGTTGGGCGATGAATTTGAGCTCTGTGGGATGGTGGATGGTGGATGGTAGCTGTTCTTCAAAGAAAAGAGATTCTTGCCTTCGATATTGGGAGAGAGAGAGAGAGACACACACAGAGAGAGAGAAGGGGTGGGGTGGGTGTTCTCCTAGGTTTTGATTTTTTTTTTTTAAAAACGGCGCCAATTAGGATGGAGGAAAATTGAATCGGACCTTCGAAAATATGGATCAGTTCACCGGTTAATTGTCGATTCGATTGATTTTTTATCGTTTTTGGCAAGACGACTTTATAGGTCAATCGAACCGGTCAAAGGACCGGTTTCCAAAACCTTGGTAATTATCCAAATCAGTCTCTAAGATTTTTAAAATTTATACTTTAATTTTTAAAATTTTAAAATACACATAGAGAAAGAGGCGGACAGTAAAATTGATGAGCTAGTGTATAACCTAAAGCAACAATGTAGCTATCTTTCTTTTCTTGTGACCAGCTAACTGAGTCATCTCCTTCAACAATTTCTATTTGCAAAATTTCTTGGATAATGTCTGGACTAAGACTGAACTGTTTTGTGATAAGTTGATGATTTCATTGTCTATTTTGGGTTTTGGAGCTGGTTAACCAAAATTAATTGAGAGTCACTGTTAGGTAATATCTGAGTAGCTAAGGGTGGAAAATTTTTAATCCATGAGTATTCTATGATACGCACGAAATGTCCATCCCCAATCCTCCATTTAACTCCTTTTTTAACCACCTTCCTGCCTTCTAATAAGCTCTTCCATCCCCAAGAGAGATTTTTCCCAATCTCTGCTCTTAAAAAATCAGAATACGTAAAATATTTTCTTTTGTATATTTGGTGCACTAGCGAGTTTGTTCTTGTTTGTAGCCACCAACCTTGCTTTCCTAACATAGTTAAATTGAAGGCTCTGAGATCTTTAAAGTTCAGACATCCTCAGTTCTTTGGTCTGCATACTATGTTCCATCTTACCCATTGTATTCTTCTCTTCACATCCCATTGGCCTCACCAAAACTGCATGATTATTTTGTGAATTTCTTTCATGAGGGTCTCTTGAAGCTTGAAATAGCTGAGTGTATAAATAGGTATTGTCATTGCCATTGCTTTGATAAGTACCTCTCACCCACTCGCTGATAATAGAGACCGTTTCCACTATTGAAGCTTATTAGAAACTTTGTCTTTAATATAGGTAAATGTAGCTTTCTTAGACCTGTGAATCATCAACGGAAAACCTAGATACTTGTCTTGATTTCCTACATAAGGCACCAGAAGGATTGCAGCCAAATGATCCATTATCTCTGCCAGAGAGTTGTGACTAAAAAACATCGGAGATTTATCTAAGTTGATGACTTGACCACTAATTAGTGAGTAGGTGTTTAGAACATTCATTAAATTATGACAGTCTTCCTCAGAAGCTCTACTAAATAAAATAGAATCATCTGCAAAAAATAAGTGATTAATAGTAGGACATCTGCGATTTAGTCTCAGTCCAACAATTTTGTGTCTTTGTTCTCCTCTGTGGAGTAGATAGGAGAGACCCTCTGCAAAAAAAAAAAGAGATAGGGAGAGAGGGGATTGCCTTGGTGCAACCCCTACAATATGGTCTAAAATCGCCATGAGGTTGACCTTTCACAATAACAGAATACGAGACCGTCATCACACACTCCTTTAGCCAGTACACCTATTTTCGACAGAAACCCATTTTCTCTAGGATAGTCCACAGAAAATTCCATTCAACTTTGTCATATGCCTTACTCATATCCAATTTAAGCGTTAAATCATGCCCTCCAAACCTCTTGTTTTTAAGGAAGTGCATAAATTTGTGCGCAATAAGAACATTATAACTGATTAGCCTGCCCTTAATAAACGCACTCTGATTTCCACTGATGACTTTATCCACAGCGTTCTGCAATCTATGAACCAGGATTTTTGAGTTGATCTTGTAGACAACACTATTAAGACTAATTGACCAGATTTGTTTCATGCTGCTAATGTTAGGTGATGGTTATCAGTGGCTAAGAGAAGGGGGTTGAATCTTAGTCCCCTTTTTGCTTATTAACACTTGCTGGCCTTTGAAATAACTTTTGGAAACTTTTTGCTTTTTGTCTCGTATCTAGCCACGAGACTTTTTCTTTTTTATCTCGTAACCAAGCAAGAGATATTTTTCAGTTTTATCTTCTATGCAGCAGAAACAGAAATGGAGTAGAATAGAGAGGGAGAATCACACCACGAAGTATCCTGGTTCAGCTGCCAAGTGCAATGCAGCCTACATCCAGTCTCCATCACAATAATGATGGAATTTCACTATAATCATCATGATTACATACACCAATTCTCCCTAGGAACTACCCTTCCTATCCGGGACAAGTCCAGAATCTAACCCTAATCCTGAACTTGACTTGGTCACCTACCAAGCTTTCAACTGCTAAGTGCTAACCCAAATTGCAAGGAAATTCCCACAGAATCATGAAACACAACACAGATGTACAAAAGACCTCTAGGATATATATGGCTTTTTCTTTTAATTCTATATACTCTGGATTTTTCTTACAAACCTCACTGTTTGCCTTTTTCCATGAGACTCAAGACAGACAAAACTAAACAGAAAAATTACAAAATGAAGAACATTGAAGGAGAAGAACTTCTGTTAGCTTAGGTAGCTATGAGAACTCTGTGTTTACTCTCCTTACCTCAAACCCTGGCTGTTCTCCCTTATTTATAGAAGGGGAAGCCTCTAAGATTGAACTGTTGAACCAAGCTAATCTTCTTCTTCTTCAAACCAAAAACCGGTTCCGCTAGAGAGAGAGGAGAGGAAACCGAATGTAAAATCTAACATGCAATTACCTCTGTGTCTTCCCTTCACACCAAGCATCATCAATCCGGGCCTTCCATCTTGACTTGCTCTCGAGGATGGATTCCTAGCCCTTGATGAGTTCTTGATGCTTGACAGCTCCTCCTGCCCTTATCCTCTGCCTCATCCTCCACGTAGCTACACTAGCTACCTCCTGTAGTGGTTGAGCAAAGGTAGAGACGAGCCATGCTTCCAAGGGATCTTCTTCCTCTGATCGAATTGGATCTTCACCATTTTTGGTATGGAGAGCTTGAGATCACTTCACCACATCTTACCTTTGTGGCAAAAATTTTAGTCACACCATACTTCAGATTTTCTTTTTCTTGATGCCATCATCACAATGGCCTTGCTACTAGCTTCTTCTTCTTTCTGATAGCTTGCTTTAGTTTCCATATTTTCTCTGTGAAGTGACCGAAAGTTTGAGAGAAATCTTTCAATGTGAATGAAGAATAAAATTAAAAATGAATTAGTTTTCCACTTCCCTTGCTTAGTAACGTGTGAAGCAATAAAAGCAATCAAATCAATTTCAAACTTTCTCTTTCCAGTTACCAAGGCAGACATTAACTCTATTTAATCACATTTGAATTCCACCAAAAGTGAGCATGTGAGGTAACCGAATTAAGCATGCATGATTTGCTTTCTCTCTTCTTCAAATTTTCGGACCAAGCCTTAATGGTCTTGGGGCAGAAATTATTTTGGGCTTGTTCAACATAATTCTGGCCCAATTAACAAAATATTGCTTCAGCCATAACAACTTAAACATTTTTGCACAAGGCTGAACTTTAGACTTCATATTGGGCTTGCTAATTTTTCTTTCTTTCGGCCCAATTATAAAATCTGCAAGTAACAAAATTATTAATTAGCAAATATGAATTAAAATTTCAATTAATAATTTTGTAATTAATTATGTTAATAATGTTTGATCATCATCAATTTAATTTGGAGTTTTTCAAACTCATCATTAGAAACTTTAAGAACAGATATGAGTGTGATTAAAGGCCCTTAACATATGTCATCTCCCCCACCCAAGAAAAAACCAATAACAACTATAATAACATCTATCTTAATCACATCACAGAAGAATTGAAAAATTTTACAATAAAACCATCCTCACCTGCCGTAGAAAAAGGATTGATAGAAAAAATAGTCTTTTTTACCTCATCTTCTAAGATTGTTCTTGTCAATCTTCTGTTAATACCGTCATCAATTTTAATTGGCATATCCTTAAGTACAGCAGTCGGATCCATAGGTTTAGATGAATTGAATAGGTTCACAAAATATGATTGAGCAATCTTTGCAATACCTACTGCGTCTAAACTGCACTCTCCCACCTCATTCTCCAGTTTAGTGATGCGGTTTTTACGATTTCTAATCTGAACTTTAGAGTGAATGTTCTTGTTTTATTATTGGTTTGTTGTATTTTAAAACTTTAATTATTCTTCTTATTATTATGATTTTCTGTTTATGTTTTTGATCTTATTAACTTGTTAATTTTGATAAATTATTGTTGTGGTGTTGTTCTTAACCTTGTGATTGCTAGATTGTTGTGTTGTTCTTAATCTTTTAATAACTTGTTAATTTGATAAAAAAAAATATTTGTTGTGGTTTATAGTTCTTGATCTTGATCTTATTGTTGTTGTTCTGATCTTAGTTCACATTGTTGATCTTAATTCATTATTCTTGTTATTGGGTTGTTGATAACTAAACTTTGTTATTAGAAAGATGATAGTACCAATCAATTTTATTAAATGATGTCTTATTTGTAATTTTTTTCATAGTTATGGATATTAGTATCGATAATTTTTATTTTTTCTTAGTTATGGATATTAGTATCAATCAAGATGCACTAAGGGATAATAATGCATTTGCAGAAAATAATTTGATTTTTGATCCTCTTGGTTTCAACGATATTTCTCATCTTTCTGATTCCAATAATAGTCAATCACAAACTTTTAATATTCGGAGGAAAATAGATAGAGTTTGGAGATATGTTACTTTATAAGTAGTGAACGAAAAGTCATATTACCAATGCTTATTTTATTTGAGTACTTTTAGAGGAGGCAGAATTAACAGAATAAAAAAATATTTGACAAAAATAGGAAGAGACATTAAAAAGTGTCATAAGGTTCCTTAGGATGTAAAAAAGCAAATCGAATTTGCTAACATTGGTTGTGGATGCACACTTTATTGATTATAAATTAAGAAATGTTAATGATAGAGCTATTAGTGTAATTATTCTGAACAAAAAAAATTAGAATAATTATTTTACTGTATACAAAGATGTAAGTTCGTTGATTAAATTGTTGAGAATTGTAAATATTGATGATAAGCTATTATTAGGATATGTTTACGAAGATATGATGAAGACAGAAGATGTAATAAAAAAAATGTTCAAGAAAAATAAAATTACATATTAACCTTGCACAATAATTATCAATTTAAGATGAGACAAATATTAAAAAAAATCTTTCATGTAGTGATTTATTTCTTGAATCTTGCTTCTTTTTTCTATAAATGCTAAAAATAGTATAAATTTATTTTATTTAATATTTATTAATTCTAACAATAATTAATAAATATTAAATAAGACAAATTTTAGTTGTTTTTATCAGATTAATTGGACTTAGCTGTTTAGACCAAGTTTAAACGGATTTGATTTTAAAACTAAAAATCCACTCATTTAAAAAATAAATAAACGAATTACTAAAAAAAATAAAATAAAATAAACAAGTTGGAACGATGAATTTTACCAATTTTGACGCCCTAAACTTTTTTTTTTTCGGTACATGACGCGCTAAACTTTATCAACAATGCAAATGACCAAATCACCCAGCATTGCAAAAGTTTTATGAAAAAAAAAAAAAAAGCGTAAAGTCCAAGTCCGAATTCCGGAACAAGTGGGAGGCCCATTCACATTTATGAATGAGATCTGATCTGATCTGATCCCATAATCACGGAATTCATGGTAACACAAACACTTGTTTATACACTACATTCAATTCATTGACTACTTTATAACTATTGATTCTCTCGCTCTCAAATAATAATAATTTCTCCAATTTGCCTATTTACATTTAAGAATTTTTTTTCAAAAATAACAGCTAAATTATTATATACTATGTTATCATAAATCATTACGCGTATTTATTTTTTATATAGCAATAATAGTCAAATCGTTATCCAAATAAACATTAAATATATACGTTTAAATACGTTTTAAGAACGAATAAGAGTTAAGATGATTTTCCTTTTCTGAATGAGAAAGGAACATACATACATGTACCTCAAAGTGTGTAACCGTGAAAGCAGGGGCAAAGACTTTAATAGTGACACGAGAATTGAAGCTGAGTTTTTGTGTTTCAGTTTCAGAGTGCATTTCACAAACTATTATACTCTGATCTATCTTCACTACTCATGTGTTGCTGCTGCTGCTCTTGGAGTTTCGTGCTACCTTATTTGGGAATCTTCCAAACTATTTTTCAGGTAAATATTTTTGAAATTAAGAATTTTATATATTTTTTAAAAGATGTCTCAACTGTTCCATAAGATTTATACAATTTGTAAAATGTCGTATTTGCACTTTTATCGTCATAGCCTCTTCCAACGTTAACACATGTATTGTCATTGTAGTGGGTTTTGTCTTCATTAATAAACGGAAGAAAAAATATGAAACAACAAAAAGTCAAAAGCTAGTTATCTGGTTTTTGGTGATCTTGATTTATATGTCTGAAATTATTGAATTTGATGAGAGCCAACTGAATTTGCATATGAAGTCCTTCCGTTTTGCTGATAAATTTTGTGCCAGCATGATAATAAGATCTGTTTGAGCATTTTTTATTTCTTCAACATATCAAAAACACGATGTATTTTTTTCATAAAAGAGTCTCTGAGATAAAGAAATATATAGGACAAAGATCAATCGGATTCTTTGCATCTTTTTCATGAAAAATTATTGAGAAGTATATTTGACTAAGGGTATTATTGTCTATTTAATTTACTTTATTTTTTCAAATCTCGTATATTTAAGAATATGTTTAAAGTTTGGTCTAAAATTTTTTGAAGAGATATTTTTGCACAAATTTTTAAAAGCACAAACTCTTAATTTTACGTTTGGTAAATAAAAAGATCATGTATGTATTTATATTTGTGGTTTTTAAAAAATAGGGATATTTTTATTTT
>NC_029794.2:13946431-13946945 GCF_000816755.2 Arachis ipaensis | reverse complement strand
GGATTATAGGTTATGTTTGAAAAACTCTACTAAAACTTTTTAAAGAGGTGTTTTTGTTTCTTAAAATCAATAAATAGATCCTTTTAATTGTTAAAAAAGATTGAGAGAGTAAAGTGTGATCTCTAATCTTTTATTGTTTTCATATTTTTTTTGGTCCCGCTTATAAAATTAATGATGGAAGATCACACTTTACTCGCTCAATTGTTAAAAAAAATTAAGAGGATCAATTCCCTCAAAACCACAATTATGTATTTTGTGTTTGATAAATCAAAAAGTTTATATGCTTGTGCTTGTAGTTTTTAAAAGTTAGGGGTGTTTTTGAAAACACCTAAAAAAACTTTTCAAAGTTCTTGTACTTATCAAAATTAAAAAGTCTAATATAACCTATTACATTAATTAATATCTAAATTTAATTCTTATATTAATATCTATTATAGTATTTTTAAATTTTAAAAATTATTTTACCAAAAATATTTATTGTTTTGCTTATAAAAATCTATTTTTAATTTAATTT
>NC_029794.2:13943567-13945897 GCF_000816755.2 Arachis ipaensis | reverse complement strand
GTAATTAATTAGATTTTTTAATATTGATAATTATAAGTTATCTTTAAAAAGCGTCACCTTAGATACTTTTAAAAACATATCTATTTGTTTAAAATTACAAATGAGCTTTTTGACTTACCAAATTATGTCTAAGTGCCTTAAAAAATATCCTTATTATTCTTTAAAATCTGAAAACATAAGTACATTGTCTTTTTAGTTTACCAAATATAAAATAAAGAATTTTTGTTTTTTAAAAGAATTTAGTTTTAATGTACTGAATTTTGATGTCCTCTAATATTTTTCTTATTCAATTTAAACGGGTTTCCATTTTCAAACCCATGCATGTGAAACTCAAGCAAGAAAATGCTGCGTCTTTGTTGGGTTTTTCGGTTGGAGACTTCACACTATGATTCTCTGATTTTTGTTTTTCATATGTGATGGATTTTGATTCTCTAAAATTTGAGTTTTATTTTAGAGAGTAAAGTGTGATCTCTTACCATTGATTTCATAGGTGGGACCAAGAATAAATATGAAAGAGAAACTATTCAAGGGTAGAAGATCACACTTTACTCTTTAAAATAAAATTTAAATTTTAGAAGATCTAAATTCGTGATCAATAATCATACAATCTCAAAAAGACCAAAACAAAACGTGTAACAGAGGAGATTATAGGATGATATATCACATTTAACTTCGTTTTTAATATTTTCGATGTTTTTTTGTTTTTAAAATTTCATAATAGGATAAATAATCATTTATAACCTCTTAAAATATAATATTTATATAACACACTTGAAAGTTTAATTTATGTAATTTGTTTATAGTAAAACTAATATAGCTTATAACATAGTGTTAAAATTGTCAATTTTAGTAATTATACATTCAAAATGATGTTGAATTGTTTCTTATTAACTTAGACAAAATAGCAAAATCCATTTTAGATTAAAAGTTTTTTTCTAATTGAATTTTCATAAAATCAACTTTGTAATACGAAGTAGATGAACCTATATACTAGCTACCTCTTAAATAATCCAAACATGAGTTATACTTTTCCATATTCTTCATTTTTTTTTTAAATTATTAGTCAACACAGACTTGTCTTGACAAGGTGACAAACGATATTTATTTTCAAATTCTTTCATTTTCATATGAGCATATTTCCTTAATATGTTTACTTATTAAGTTATTATGTGTGGTTAACGTCACTCTCGCTGACTCCTAGAAATTAAAATACATAGGAAATAGGAATAGGATTCACCATCCCTCCCCAATTATTAAAAACTATTTATGGAGCAAAGGTACAAAAATAGAAGACTTTGACAAACTAGTGTTTACTTTTGTGGTTCTCAAATGCGACTTTTCAACTACAACTTCCTATTTATTTATTTAATTTTTTATCCAAAAAATGCAACAGTAATTATAGCTAATTTCCCGCCACTAAAAGTACCTCAATCCATTCCTATCCAAAACGTTCTATAAGAAGTAATAAAAGAAAGGACTAATTTAATTGAGTTCCCTAATTATAGCTAATTTGTAATTAATTTATTTCAACCGTTCTCTGTGATAGAAATAATTATTCAATTCAATGTCTAGAGTAGATACTTACATTGATCCTCAAAAATTTTTTGGTGACTTGATCCTCAAAAAATTTAAAATTGAATAATTTATTCTCAAACAAATTATTATCTCAATATTCATTAAAAATACTCCTTTAGAGATATTGATTTCTTGATAGTTTTAATTAATTTATAATAAAATTTATTAGCGATTTATTCTTATTATTAAAAAAAATCAATTTATTCAATCTAAAAACTAAAATTCGAATATTGACTAATTTAAATATTTATTCTACAAACTGCATATGCTCTCTTTATAATTTGTTTGGTCACATTTTCTTGTTTGAAGCTGGAGAGGGAAATCTAAAGCAGAAGAAACTAAGGCTTGATTTCTAATTGCTAAAAAGAACCAAAAGAAAAAGAGATAGATGGGTTCTGAGAAGGAAATAAGTGGTGGCGGTTTGGCATCTGCAGCTATAACAACAACAACAACAACAGGTTCAAAGCAAAAGAACCTTGATGATTGGCTTCCCATAACTGCTTCAAGAAATGCGAAATGGTGGTATTCTGCTTTTCACAACCTCACGGCCATGGTTGGTGCTGGAATTCTCAGCCTTCCTTATGCCATGTCACATATGGGATGGTACGTAATATATACAGTAGTTGTGTTTCTTCTTCAAGCTCTAATTATGCTACTTTTCTTCACAATTTATTATTATATATATATGATATGTTTTCTTATCACTAAAATGGATTAATTACTGTGGTTGACATAATATGGATGACTTGTAGATG
>NC_029794.2:13929694-13943043 GCF_000816755.2 Arachis ipaensis | reverse complement strand
TAGATTTTTGGTCAAATTTTATTATTTTATATTAAAATATCTTAACTTAATCCATTGTTTTAAAGTCACTCTGGCTTCTGGATATTCCAACATGACGATTCATATGCATTGAATTGAAGAAGATAAAGATAAGAATATTGTAAAATGGCTTTGTTTAATTTATTTGAATACTAAAAAGTTTTCGCCAATTATTATATATATCTATAATGTTGTTGTTATGTTATTTATTTGAAATGAATTTTTAATATAAAAAAAAAACAGGGGTGCTGGTGTTACAGTGATGATCCTGTCATGGATAATCACACTATACACGCTATGGCAAATGGTTGAGATGCACGAAATGGTACCTGGGGGAAAGAGAAACGACAGGTATCATCAGTTGGGACAAGAAGCTTTCGGAGAAAAGCTTGGTCTGTGGATTGTGGTTCCTCAACAACTGCTTGTTGAAGTTGGTACATGCATTGTATACATGGTCACTGGAGGCAAATCTTTGAAAAAAGTTCATGAAACCTTTTGTCCTGATTGTAAACAAATCAGAACCACTTATTGGATCATGGTGTTTGCTTCTGTAAACTTTGTGCTTGCACAAATTCCTAACTTTAACTCTATTTCCGCTATCTCTGCTGGTGCAGCCGTCATGTCTCTCAGGTAAGCATGAATTTCGCCACAACATATAAAATATGTTATGAGAATTTCACTTAATGTTGTTTTTGGAGCAGTTACTCAACAATCGCTTGGGCTGCGTCTATCAAGAAAGGGATTTCAAAGGACATAGACTATACTGTAAAAATGAATAGCACGAGCGATGGTGTGTTCAATTTCTTCTCTGCATTGGGAGATGTGGCATTTGCATACGCAGGCCACAATGTGGTTCTTGAAATCCAAGCTACAATGCCTTCAACTGCGGAGAAACCTTCTAAGATACCAATGTGGAGAGGGTGTGTTTTGGCATACATTGGAGTTGCATTATGCTACTTCCCTGTTGCCTTTATTGGGTACTACATGTTTGGAAATTCTGTGGATGATAACATCCTCATCACACTCCAACGCCCTGCTTGGCTTATTGGCATTGCTAACTTGTTTGTTGTCATCCATGTTGTTGGAGGCTACCAGGTCGCTTTTCACTTTCAACTTTCAGGGTCACACTTTACTCCTTTTATTACTTCATTTTTATAACTAATTTTTGTAAAACAGGTATTTGCAATGCCAGTGTTTGATATGATTGAAACCTTCTTGGTTACACGCTTGAATTTCTCACCTTCTACTACCCTGCGATTCACAACTCGCTTTCTATATGTTGGTATGTTCTTCATTTATCACTTTGATTTGGAATGGCTTCTATTGCCTTCTACCAACAAAACTCCAACTTTTCTAATTCTATATATATTGTGCAGCAATTACAATGTTCATAGGAATTTGTGTCCCATTTTTTGGGTCTCTTCTTGGATTTCTTGGTGGATTCGCATTTGCTCCCACCTCTTATTATTAACTTATTATTGGTCTTATTTAATTTTATGGCTACTTGCAGCTACCATGCATCATATGGCTTAAGCTCAAGAAACCTAAAAAATATGGCTTGTCTTGGACGATTAATTGGGTAAATTTATTTGTATTTAACTATTAATAAGTTTATCTTCAATTTGAAAAATTATTCGTGAGGATACTAACTAATTTTGTTCCTTCATCCTTGAATTTCAGATATGTATTATTATTGGAATATTGATAATGACACTATCTCCTATTGGTGCATTGAGGAATATCATTATGTCAGCCAAGGATTACAAATTTTTCTCATGAGCTTTAAGGAATGATTATTCTGTTATTGGGTTCAAAGTTGGTTGATGGGAGAATGCAAAAAAGAAAAGGAATTAAGCACTTTTGAGGCACTGTGCAAAGATGAATTCTTCATATGATCAATAAATTTTTATGAAATATATATATAAATATATATATATATATAGCACTTTTGAGGCACTGTGCAAAGATGAATTCTTGATATGATCAATAAATTTTTATGAAATATATATATATAAGACATTGCATTGTTTTGCCTAGCCTTGTAAAAATATGTCTTTATAAATTTAAGGTCTAGCTTTAATTTAGTAGGATTTTATTTTGCCTTATAATCAAGTGCACATATATTACAGAGAGTTTATTAGACAGTCAAGTGCTTTAATGAATTTATTAATATTGGTGTACGCCAATATTTATTTCTTCTAAAATTTGGAAGAAAAAGAGAATGTGATAAATCAATTCATCTTGAACATTTGTGAATTTAGTCTGTACTTTGTTTAAATAAAGAATCAACTACCTATGTTTGAATCTCTCTAGTAAAAATGTTTATGGTGCAATTTTTTCATAAATTAAACTGAAACTAAACTAAACTTTTTTAAATGACTTAAAAATTGCAACAAATTACTTTCTCACTTAGCAAATAGGTTTTAAATAAGTTTATATCATAAGACACTAATTTTTTGATGGATCATTGGGTTCCTGGTGGTATAGATAGCTTAAAGGATTTTCCAACGGAGAATTCACCATAAAATCGGCCTATAAGTTAATTTTTTGGAGGACCTGAGAACTGCTGTTTTTAGAATGGTTTTGCTAAGAAATCAATTAAGAGAATAGCTAGTTAGAATTAACTAGTTGATAAATAAGAGATCTGTTATTAAAAAAAAAATTAACTCTACTATTTTAATTTATAAAAAAATGACTTGAGTTGACTTATATTGTATTTAGACTTTTTCATTTGAGAAAGTCTGGAAGTTAGTTGGCTGACAAATACTTTGTTATTTTGGGCGTTATTTCCGCAGTTTATAATTAAAAAAAGGTTTAAATCAATTTAAAAAAATAAAACTAATTTTAATTTTAAAAACTAGTGTAAACTGTTTTATATAAAAAAAAAATTATGTTAGATCGATTGTAAAATCGGTAAAAGCAGACGAGAAGGGAGTTAAACCATTCTTTACTTCTTTTTAAGATCTGAAACAAAAACTTAAATGCTTGTCAAGTTTATGGACTTGTATGCAGCGAAGTATATTAGCGTTAACATCTGGAAGGCTTTGTTCAAAGTTCTCTAAACCAGATTTTGAGATACCGATTTTGTTAAAAAAAATTTCGAGATCTTGATAGAATTCAGATAATTTTAAAATTATTAATTCTTAAAATGTGCATAGATAAAATTATTGAAGAAGATGCAGGTCTGGACCAAGTCAAAGTTTGGAGGAGTTGCAAGTTGAGGATCCATGTTACTTCTGACATATGCGAAATGGCCACATGAGTTACGTCACCCACGACATGAAGCCTCCAACTCTAGTGTAATATATACGAAATGGAAGAAAACGTATATTTTTTCACTCACTTTTCTTTCACCCCTAACCTTCTTTAGCATATAAAAAATAATAAGCAGTAAAAATAACACATATAAAAATATTAATATAAGTTAGCAAAGATTTTAGACATATTTTAATAGGTTTGAACATAAATTATTTGAATAGTTTTAACTTTATTGATAGATAATGTTTCCTTTATCTTAAAAGTCTGTTGAGATCTATTTTTTAGATGAGATAAAGATGGTACGAGAATAGATCTCTTTTTTTAAAATGAACCTCTTATCTTTTTTTTTTTAACTAAAGATCAGAAACTGAAATTTACGACTTCTTAGATGAGTATGGAAAGATTATGCCATCTGAGTTATAACTCATTGGCACAAACCTCTTATCCTTATTGAACCTGACTTTATCTATTGAATCAGAGTATCAACAATTAGCAATTTTAAAATATACGGAAAAAAGCATAGCAAATTAGCAATTTTTTTTTTTGGTTTTTCACGGTATCCCCCAGTTCGGCAAGCCAAGGACTAATCCGCCGCGGTACTGAGCTCCATTTAAGGGTTTGCCGCTGGCCAATGGGTTGCTGCATGCACAAGGCGGGATTCGAACTCCCGACACTTGCTTAAGCGGACTAATGAGCTAACCACTAGACCAACCCAACATAGCAAATTAGCAATTTATCACTAATGAAAACAACATTTGGTCCTGAATTTATTTTTGTTAGATAAGTAAGGCTTCTCGTCACTCGTCAGATTAGACCAACAAAAAGGATGAAGCAAGTTTGTGCCCAAAAATTGGACTTGATTAATTTCAAAAAATTAAGTGAAGTTGCCAACAATAACCCAAGCCCATTACATCTCTCGGCTTAAGTCTTCAATCTTCAGTGTTCCATGTCCAAAAGAGGAAAATTTTCAGTGTTCGGATATTATATATAAACTCAACTGGCAAATTTCCCGCCAATTTGTTTCGCACTTCGTCAAATCAGAGAAAGAAACCAAACCCTAGACTCTAGAGAGAGGGAGAGAAGCCATGGAAGAGGAAATCAAGTCAGAATTCAGAAAAGCCGGGTTCAACCTTGAGGAAGAAGAAGAAATACTGAACAAGTGTAAGTAGTTCTTCTTTCTCGTTTGTTCCAATTCCTTTCTCTCGATTATTGAAGAGTAGAGAAAAAAAAAACGAAGAAGAAGAAGAAGAAAGAAAAAGCGTTGAATGTGCTAATGTATGTAGCATATGCTTGCAGGTATGACTTTCTGCATCAACTACAGCCTCAGCCCTGCAGATCTCGTCTCAAACTGGGAGGTTTATTACCTCAACAGGTTTTTGCGCTCTCTCTCTACTGTTATATTTGAAGCTAAAGCTGTGTGTTTGGTAATTAGATTAATTTTAGAATGAACTTTCAATATATATATATTTTTAAGTTTAATTGTCAAAACTTGTTTCAATTTTTGAATTATTCTCTGCACTTTTTTGAATTTCTGAGTTTATGAAGGATACACTCTGCTGCGTTGCTAATGGTTCCACAGAAAAAAACAGTGCATTGTTTTATAAAATATCTGAAATGAAAATTGTGGTAATTCTACTTTATGGCTTAATTCTTCTCTTTCTCTCTATCTCTCTCAATCCGACAGACAACTGAATGAGCCAACAGTGCAAAATGCTGAAATGGATGGCTTTTTGATGCACCTGCAGACTAACAAGAAAGAAGAAGTTATAAAGGAGGAATCTAATTTGCATAGTTACTCTATCAGAGATGTAGAAATGTAAGTACATCTTACTAAATTTACAATAAATTCGTGTGTGGTTTTCTTATGTGTTTTGCTTAATGATTGACTTGCTTTAACCGTAAAATTTATGCGGGGTGAGGGGAGGGTGGGATTTCAGCTTTATTTATTTAAGGGGGGTAAGAGCTTATTGTTTTATTTAGACCCAACCTTCTGCATAGTTTAAAATTTAAGTGCAAGTATTGTGGCTGCTGCATTCTTACAACTTCTGTTATTGGTCAGGTCCCTTCCCTTTATGTATTCATTAGAATTGTGTTTGCTCTTGTCTATCGCTTACACTGATTCTTGTTTGTTTTTATTTATCGTTATCTCCTGTTGGGTTGTGTAATAGCCTAATAAGTTATAAAGTGGACAAAACTGTTTGAATTGTATTTCAGAATTTCCGCTAAGCTACAGATATTTTCATAACAATCCTTCTTTGTAGGGTCTTAAATAATGATGATGATGCTAAGTTTAGTACTCCTGGGACTCCAACAAATAATGATGAACATCTTCGTTCACCTGCACACGAAGCAATGTCTCTAACACATGGGAATATTTTATCTTCTGGAAAACCAACTGAGCTGGTGACACCCTTTTCAAAGCGAACTGATAGGTTTGCTGTGAAATTTAGCATCAACACAGTGCCTGATATAGAGAATGAAATACAAGTGCCGAATCATGAGATCGATGAGGATGATGTTATTAGGAAAGTTATGCCTTGTAAAAGGTGTTCATTGGTGGTTCATGGATCAGGGCCTAAACGTGGTTGCAGATTCATGCATGATAGGACAGAGGATAGGGTATGATATATGGTCTATCTCTTAGATATTTGGCCTTGTTCATTGGTTTATTGAACTCTGATTTTGGTTGTTTAGATGAATGTAATAGAAAATCGAATTCGCAAACATACAAGGGCCCTTGTTGCTTCTGGGATTTATGGAGAACCAACAGACCCTACAATTGCTTCACAGGTATATTTAATGCATCTAACTATTTTACTGATGCATTTGCAGAATATTTCAAGACAAAATGTTCTTTGTAGTAGGCCTTTACAATCATTCGGAAGCTGTTACTTAATTGTATGATTGTCTGTTGGCTAATGAGATTATTTGCTATCTTGTTTAAACCTCTGTATCTACATTAAATCCTCCTTGCATGGGTCTGATAGTTTAAACTAATATACTTTATCAGAGAAGCATTTTTGCTGTCGGTATGGTTTGCTGTGATGCAGAAGGCCGTCTAAATGACAAGTCTGTCATGCTGCAGGGCAGGTAAATTGGCACTATATATCACCATATAGATAGTATTTATACAAGTATATTGTAACCTTGATATATCTAAATACTAGGTGTTGGATCTGTTAATGAACGAAATGGAGAAACAAAAGTCAGTCAACTGATCAATTCAGCTTGACCAAGAGTTTATGTTCACTACCATTTAGCTCTACAAACTTATCTACCATCATATATGGTCTATTTTCTGATATGTTGACAGTGTTGAACATTCTGGAGGAGAATGTGTTCGTCTGGACTTGCAACGCTTAAGCCATTTTTCAATTTTCCCTGGGCAGGTGAGTAATGGCATGGCAGGTTAAATTCAGGCTTTGAAAGTAAAAAATTGTGCTGGAATTATGGGTTATGAAACAAGGATCTCATCTTTTGATAGGTTGTTGGTATTGAAGGGCATAATCCTAGTGGGCATTGCTTAGTTGCATCTAAATTGGTAGATTCTATACCACCTACCTCTGTTGCTGATGATAAGGATTTGAATCCAGCAAAGAAGCTAGCTATTGATAAAAGTCAACCAATTGATATTACTTCTAAAAAGACAGAGTTGTCCATGGTATTTACTCTACTTGTTTCTTAGTCATTGAGCTCTGTTATAAAATTATATTATGCACTAGGTTCCATTTTTGGTATTTTGGTAAAATTTTACAGATTTTTACTATAGTTTATTTTTTAACAATGACAAATTACTAACATCTTAATTAGCCAGCCAAAGTATGGTTATAAGGCAGTCATGTGAAGCAAAACCTTGTAGCTGTTTATTTACTTGCATTTTGACGCATATTATAGATTTTAAAATATCTCATGTTCTTTTTAAAAATAATTTTGTGATAATATGAAGAATATTTCTCTTAATAATTTGTATTATACACATGCTCTTGGTGCTTAACAGATTATTGCAGCAGGCCCTTTTACAACAACAGACAATTTATTTTTTGAGCCCCTTGTAGAATTGTTAGCATATGCAAAGCGAAGACAGCCACAGTTACTCGTATTGGTAATACCACCTATGCATAATCTGCATCTTTTTAGTTTAGGTCCTAGATAATATGCAAACCTTGATTATTCGATCCTGCATACTGGACTATCTCAGTTGGGACCATTTGTTGATTCTGAACACTCCAACATTAAGAAAGGAACCGTTGACAGAACCTTTGATGAAATATTTCATAACGACATCCTGAGCAAGGTAATAATTCTTAACAGTAGACATTGTTTTTGGGAATTTTTATTTAGTTCTTTTCTAACCCCTTTGTATCACTTTTGGTATCCAGTTACAAGATTATGTAGAATGTATGGGTGCTGCTGCACGTGTTCTTCTTGTACCATCTATACGAGATGCGAACCATGATTTTGTTTTCCCTCAGGTACAGATAGAATTTAATCAACTAAGATATGGTGATTTTTGTTCACGATGCTAGTATATTTGTTTCCTTCAATCCCAAATCTAAATATTGAGATCGACTATTTCTTTATGCAGCCTGAACTGGATATCAATCTTCCTGATCTCAAATCTCAGGTAAATTATCTCGAAGCATTTGACAAAATAATCTTGGAACTGTTGCATGTACTTACAAAAATATCATTCACTATTAACATTGATGCTTACGTAATTATTCTATTCTATTATACAGATAATCAGTCTCACTAATCCTGGAATCTTTGAGGCAAACGAGGTATTGCATTGGTGATCTCATTTTATGACTTGGTAATTTATTGTGTTCTACTTCCCATGTTATACCTCTGGGCTTTAAAAATAAAAATTGACCGACACAAGATGCATATTTTGCAAATACATCTGCTGTACCACATAGTATGCTTTACTAAATTTCTTTTAGGTTTTATTATCCACTTACTGATTCTCTTGGCCAAATAGTGGAAGAAAAAATGTACAAGGTTTAGTTAATTGCTGTGTCTAGAGAGGAGCATGTAAGAGTTACCATTTGTTATTGCTTTTCAGGTCAAAGTTGGTTGCTGCAGTGTAGATATTCTCAAGCAGATCAGTGGGGAAGAGATATCACGAACTGCGCCAGATGGACAACCTACTGATCGCTTGAGTAGGCTTGCAAATCATATTCTTAGCCAGCAAAGGTGAGGTCTGATCTCCTGTGATTTTTTGCTTTCAGAAATCATCACAAACAGTTGACACCCTTTGATTTTTGGATTAGCTTTTATCCACTTTATCCGCCGGCAGAAGGTGTTCCTTTGGATTTTTCTCTTGCACCAGAAGCCCTTCAACTCCCGTTGGTTCCAGATCTTCTTATCTTGCCTTCGGATATCAAGTACTTTGTCAAGGTACACATGTTTTTTACCTTGTGCTTGTTACTTTTTCTCAATCCTTGACGGTGATTGAATTTTTGAGAATTAGGTGGTGGATACTAATTTCTGATGAAATAGACTTTATTCATTACTGCATAGGTGCTTAATGTGGGAAGTGAAGAGACAAACTGCAAGAAATGCATTGCTGTGAATCCAGGAAGACTAACAAAGGGAGAAGGAGGGGGTACTTTTGTAGAGCTTGATTATCGTGGTGGTTCCGACAAAATTAATGCATCAGTTATTGGCATATGAATAGTTTCGGAGCATCTGTAGTCAGGAGGTGCGCATTCGTAACAGCCCTTGAACTGTCGTTCATGCTCTGGAAAATTGCTTTCAGTGATGCATCTTAGCCTGTGTTTTGGAGTAACATGTGAAATTTATAGATATTGTTTTTATTTTTTGGCTAGGACTTAAATATTTAGAAAAGTTAGAATGCAGAATATGTAAACAGGCCCTCATGTTTCTTGAGTAAAAATTAGAATCCACTCTGAAACATTGTTAATGTGTAGCATTGCTGTTATGATTAACAATATACACTAGTTTAATTTTCTACAGGTATCCTGTATCCACTAGTAGAAGCAATCTTATTTTTGGCTCAGTCAGAATTTGAATTGATTCAAATGGTGACTCGCTTCATCACGGGGAAGTGTTCCTTTATGTATCATGAGTTGTACATAATTTTGCTGTGCATTGTTATATTATATTGAAAGTAACTCGGAATTCGTGACGTTATTGGTATTCATTGTTTTATATAAAACAATTTTATTATACTACGTGCCTTCCTCTGTAAGTATACTCTTGGAAATCAGGAAATGACATAGTAATGTATGTGCCTTTAAGCTTCACAGGAGCACTTGTGCAGTTGTAAATTAAGTTATGAAGAGAACAGCATATGCCAAATAGTTGCTTAGCTATAGCCACGAAACATCTTGTTTTATTTATCACTTCACGTATTAATTACGTGAACTAATTGTGTAAAATGCATAAATAAACTGGCTCCCTTAAAAGCAGGTCCAAAAGGAAGAGCTACTACTCGAAGCATGAGTTGCTTAAAATATAAAAGTTAAATTAAACCTATTTTGTTAAAATGACCAAAATGCAACCACACCCAAAATACAATCTGTTTCGAAGCTTGCCTGCACTACACCTTTGGTTTTGTCGAAAAGCTAAAATGAGATTTTAATAAAAGTCATCAGGTAGAGCAGGACTAGAGAAAAATCAGCATTAGAATTAACTATCACCGTACAACAGAAGTTGAAAGCCCTTTATTTGAACTCTGCACTTCAGTAGCTCTGGTTGCTGATTTACATCACCATACCTCCATCAATGGTGAACACCTGCAACACATTTAATAGCTTAACTGTAAGTGCCTAATTGGCTAGAAAAGAAATGAGGCTAAATAACACGTTACAGAACCTTCAAAAAATGATATGACAAGTTATTAGAGTATTTCATCAACAAATTTCAGTATGTCTTGAATTATATGTATTGCACTGAGAGGGTGACTAGTGTAATAAAGTAATTCTGCATTAGAAAGCAATAGGGAAATAGAATAAACTACCTGCCCAGTGATGTAACTAGCAGCAGGATTAAGAGCCAAAAATTCCACCAGCCCAGCAACTTCTTCTGGTTGACCATATCGCCCTGAATCCATGGTAGAAATTGTAAGTTAATAACACCAACTAATTAAAGCATCCATCGACATAGTTCCAGTGTTCACCTAATGGGATTGTCTCCAAAATCTTTTTCTCAATGTCTTCTCCTAGCTTTGCAGTCATATCAGATGCAATAAACCCTGGGGCAACTGCATTAACCTGGCAAGTAAAATCCGGTTTTAGTTCATTCCATCAACTGGCTATTTGCTCTTTGATATCAGGAAGAAATGCATAGATTTAAAGAAATACAGTGATGCTTCTGCTAGAATACTCCTTTGCAACAGTTTTTGTTAAGCCAATTACTCCGGCTTTTGCAGCACTATAATTGGCTTGTCCAACATTGCCAACCAGACCAACAACTGATGCAATATTGATTATCCTTCCCTGTGAAACACAGGTGGATTGATATATATGAAAATAAAGAGATTAGTGACCATTAGACAGCAAAAGACTGAATGCTAATTATTTCCAGTCTAGGAACAACAATCACTTAATTGGTTAATGATGCTGGAAGAATGCCAGAGATGGAATCAATTGGTTTATTAAGTGGATGTTACCTTCTTCTTCTTCATCATAATCTTAGCTGCAGCCTGCCCAAAAAAAATGTCAGATCCAATCCATAAAGAAAGCTAAATATATTTTAACTCCATTCAAATTATTAACTGACTTACCTGTGTGCAAAGAAAAACCCCTGTGAGATTTAGATCAATAACCTCCTGCCATTGAGATTTCTTCATTCTCATTAACAAACCATCTCTAGTAATTCCTGAATCCATAATATCTTATGAGTATGATATTTGAATACGAAAAGAAAAATGATAGCAGAAGAGCTTAAGGTACCTGCATTGTTTATCAGTACATCAACAGTTCCCCAAGCATCGGTCGCCTGCATATACGGAAGTCATGAAAGCAGCCAAGACAGAAAAATCTCAGCATAATAATTTGAGAATAGAAGCTTACAGCTTTAATCATGGATTCCACGTGAGCTTCATTGGAAACATCTCCCCCAAATGTAAGAGCTTGTCCACCAGATGCCTCGATCTAAAAGGTAATAGTCAAATAAATGCAGCCAAATCAATTGATATAACATAGTGAACAACATCTATAAATAATACAAACAAAAAAGAGCTGACTTCACAAATAAAATAAGAAGCAAATGTTCAAGCATGGGACAAATTAAACATTTTGTTCTAGTGGAAAGGAAAATGACACACATCAAACAAAAATGGAATAGAAAGACGAATTTTCACATTAGAAATTTACTGATAACACATTAACACTAACAAGTAGATTGAGAATTAAGCTATCTAATCTTATACATTATCGAGTTTTGTGCATTATTGCCAAAGAATTATGAAGAACATGTATGAAATGAAAGTAATTGCATAAGGTTTTGAATTATGCTTGCTAAAAAAGTATGCTTAATCACAGTTAACATGAAATCAACGGGTCAAAAACTATATAACAAAACAGCAACACTGCACAGAATAATATTGACAAAATGCTATAAAATGAGAGGTCTGGTACCTCCTTGGAAACCTCCTCAGCTTCCTTAGATGACCTTGCGTAGTTAACAAGCACCTGCAATACAAAGCCCAAATAATAACTGAGCATCAGGATCAAAAGTAAATCACATTAGCACAAAAGTAAATTAATTGAAAAGTAAACAAGTTTTAACCAAAGAACCACATCATCGAACACACACTGCACTGTTATCGACACAACAGATTTGTCTTCCTTTTAGTTTTGCTTGATTAAAGTTAAAAGAGAAATGTAATTGCCTACTTGAAGAAGCACAAGTAAGAGCATGATTTGCTGTTTTAATTTATTTCTAGAGACGTCTAGGAAGCTTCTATTATAACCTACGTTTAACTTAAAATATGTTAATCCAAATACACACCAAGTTTAAGCAACATTTGAAAGTTACAGACACAACACATAAAAGTCGCGAAAAATAGTCTTGAGTTTGCAAGGACTAACCTTGCAACCTGCTTTTCCCAATGCCAGCGCGATTGAACGGCCGATACCTCTGGAGGCTCCGGTGACCACCACAACCGGTGCTTCCACATTCTGAGACGCAACTGTTCCTGCCTCCTCAAGCGTAGCAACCTGCGCTCTCACACCTGCAGTTCAAATCAAACCAAAACTCAAAAACACAAATCGAAACACGCACACACACACACACAGAGATCAGTACCGGATAAGCGAAACGGAGCATTGGATCCGCAGCGGAGGCCTTGCGGGCGATAGAGCTTAGTCGGAATCGGAGACCATTGGCGGAGATGACCGATTTTGCAGTTATCGGCGGCGGCGGAGGAGGAGAAGTTGGCAGTTCGGAAGGCCACGCAGTTGGAAGCGGAGAGAGAAGCCATAACTGTTCTTCCGAGAAGGACGCGAGAATGGGAAATGAGAGAAGAAGCCAGAGAGAGAGAGAGAGAGAGAGAGATTGGTTTCTAAAGAGGGGGGATTCAGTTGGGTGTTAGTTAGCAGTGTTGGCAGTGTGTGTGAGCTTTGGGAGCTCCGGAGAGAGTGAGAGCTGTCGATGCAAACGAAGTGTGACTCTGTCTCTGACGTGTTTTTCGTGTTTAGGAGTCTGCGGAAGGATGTTAATTACCATTGGGTCCTGGTTAAATGCTCTATTATATCATGCTCAAGGCTAGCATGGATAAAAATGTAAATCCAGTGTTGTTGGTTTCAGGGAACTCGTATTGCTCTTTTCCTCATGTTGGTTGGGATGGAATAATTACGGAGAAGGAAAATTGAATAAAAGTTGTTACATCCGCCTACCCAAGCTCCGTGTCTGATCTACTGCCATGGTGAATAGGGGCGACAATAGGAAAGTTAAAGTAAGGTTTGAAGTCAATTTTATTTTTATTAGTGGTTGAGATTTTTATATAAATTTTATTTTATTTTATTTGTAAATTGAGAATATTTTAATTTTTGTTTTATCTTTTTTAATTTGTGAGTATTTAATTTGATTTGGGAGTTGTGAAA
>NC_029794.2:13929406-13929674 GCF_000816755.2 Arachis ipaensis | reverse complement strand
AACTCCCACCCTATTCGACCCACACGAAAACCTTATTCGCACTCTATTCTACCTACTGCAGATGAGATTGACAATCTTATTCGATCAGATAGGAACGGGTTGAATATCCATAGGTAAGATGCATGTTGCCAACCCTAATTGTGAGTAGAGATGAAAAAAAAGAATCTATTAAAATACAAGTTGTGATACTTAGGATTGTTTCATTATTTAGTGGTGATTCAATTTTACAATCTACAATTTTAGGCTAAAATTTTTTATGAAAAAGTAT
>NC_029794.2:13908792-13929286 GCF_000816755.2 Arachis ipaensis | reverse complement strand
ATACGATGATAATAATTATAGTTATTGTATATTTGTCAATGAGATATAGATAAATATAATATTATAATTTTTCTTTCACCTGCGATTATCATAATAATTAACAAAGCATTTGTTAAATGGATATTGAGTAACAAATCCATCGACTATGGTAATGAGTTTGAGCTCTACCATTATAATGAATGAATTAAACAAAGTCTTGGCCAAGAATTTGAATTAATAAAGAAATAAATTTCTTAGATCATCCACAATTTATTATAATAATGATAATAAATTAAAATTTGACAATCAAATTGTACTCTAAAGATTAACTAAGGTAACATTTGGTTCTGAGAATAGGATAAGACAAGATACTAACAGAGACACAAAAATTAGTATTTTTATATTTTTATTTAGTAATAAACTAGAACAAATTATGAAAATCCAATTTATTCTCATTTTTTTATTAAAAAAATTTGGAAAGAAAAATATAATAATAAAAAATTATAATTATGAAAAATTATCAAGAATAATAAAAAAATAAAAAATAAGTTGTGTCTCTTATTAGTATTTCTGTGTCCTTCCTGTCAGAATAGACACCAAATACATTAATTCAGTGTCTCTGGACACAATGTCTATGTTCATATCTTATCCACCAAACACGATTTTGTATCTCAATGCCCATATCTCAGTGTCTCCGTGCCTGTAAACAAATGCAGCCTAAGAGTTAAAAAGATGGAAAGAATTATATTTTTGTTCTTTTTGAGTTCTTAGTAAAAATATTATTACTTCATATTATTGGGTAGTCTAGGAGCGTTGTTAGATGCCAACCTTGATTAGTAAATTTAGTATGATTAATTCACTATTCGCTTAGTATTGAACCTATAAATCATACACTATGAGTGTTCTAATCCTTGATAAAAAATTATTTAATTATTGTTGTTATTTGATCACATAAATAATTATGTTAATTCAAATAGAATATTATGATTTTTTTGCTAGCACCACGAATATAATAATAGTATGATAATTGAGAATATTAAATGAGATTTGAGAATAATTAGTTATTCTATTTCTAAATTTGAATTCTAAATTTGGAAAAAAAATATTATTATATTCTTTGGTAGCACCATGAATATAATAATATAATAATTGAGAATATTAAATAATTAATTATTTATTCTATGATAAATTTTAAATATGGATAAAATCCTAATTGATTATGTTTTAAATTGAATTGTAATTTGAATTATAAGATTTTAATTTAAAAAAATAAAATTTAAATTTAAAATGAGATTCAAACTTACAATCATTACCAATCTCATACTTATATATGTATGTCTATGATAAAGAAAACATAACATTTTTTTCTTTACCTTCACATACAAAGAGTTGTAAGAAGTTTTACAGTTAAGTTTATTGGTCAAAGAATTGACAACAAGGATCAATATTAGTGTTAATACATATATCTAAGGAGAAAACTTTTTTCACTATTATCAGTGGCAGATTCAAAAATTTTATAAGAGGGAGACCAAATTAAATATAAAATAAATTAAAATATAATATAATATAATAAAAAATCAACAAAATATAATTTATAATATATAGGTCAAAATTAATAATTATATTATATAAAAATCAACATTCAACTATATACTTTAAATTTTGGTATATTTTTTCAATAAAATTTTAAGCACAAAATATATTAATAGAATTACTTTATTACTTTTGTTACGTGTTATAAACACTTAGCAATTTTTTACTTTTATTTTGTTTTATTTTATTTTATTTTTTATTAGTAGCAATCTCTTTCTTTTGATACACAACCTTGGTAGGAATTACGTTAAAGGAGTTAAGACTTTAATGAATTTATTGTAAGTANATATTTTGTAAACTTATGGTTTCTTTACCTTTGGATGTACAAATTTATTTAAAGTTATGTAAATGAAACCTTTGTCTCTTACAACTTGAGATGGTTAGTGATGTGTATAGTATATTGGTTGTAGAAAATTTTTTACGGGTTGATTGTCGAGTAATACTCTGTCCATTAATTATTATGATTTTTTTTAAAATAAAAAAGTGGCCCATTTTTTTGGATATGCAAATTCCGTGTATGTTGTGCATGGTACGGAGGTGGGTGGTGCTAGACATGAATGTAGAATAATTTTTTTTGAATCATAAAGTGAAGTAATCGGACTCTTGGATTTCTTTGTTAAAAAAATTATGAACACAAGTCGAATGGTCCGATTTGTATCGGAGGAAAAATCGGAGGATCCGATTTGTACTTTAAATTTTTTTTTATTTTGAAAACAAAAATCGGATGGTCCGATTTTAATATTAAATTTTTTTTAATTGTTTAAAATACAAATCGGACGGTCCGATTTGTGTAATGCAATTTTTTTTTAATTTTTTAAACACAAATCGGACTCTCCGATTTGCTCTTGACACCACAACTGCGTAAAGCATTCATACACTCCATAACTGTGTCCTACATTTTTCCTTCTATAACACAATAAAATAGAACAAACAAAAACAGACCAAATAAAAGAGAAGAAAAATAGAAAAGAAAAGAAAAAACAAAACAAAACCAAACAAAAATTAATTTATTGTCATTTCGCATTGCCATCAACAATCAAATGGATCAACATCATATTACTCCTTGTATCTCATGAAGGATTTACCAATAACGAACTCAATGCCTCGCTCTTTGTTTTTTAATATTCTTTTATTTCTTTTTAACCAAATATTTCATGTTACCGTAAAGAATTTAATCAACCACTTCTTGCATTCTTTCTTTTTTAATAAGCACTCTTATCCAACTCTCAAAGTGTTATTTTAAGATTTTTGGAATGGCCCAAACTCTTTCAAAGTCCATCAACCAATATGACTTTAACATGATGGTTTGATAAGTGAGGATATTATAGTATAGTGGCAACAATACGACGAACAACAGCGGTAAGCTAGCGGTGGTAGACAACAATCACAACATATAAGATGGGCATAAGAGAGTGTGGAACAATGCAAATGAGAATAAATTTGTGATGGTTTGGGTTTTGAAAATTCCAAAACAAATTTTTTTTGGAAAGGTCTAAAATAACACTATTTTGGCTTAAAATAGGGAGAAAAAATAAACTCACTAACTCGTGAGTTTGAACCATTGTGATTCTTTTAGTTTGGGTTACTTTTAAGGGAAAAAAAAAACTAGCATTGAAGATGCATCTCTGCAAGTTCCTCCCATTCTTCAATTGTGTTACTGCAACTTGGTCTTTCTATGTTACATTGGCATCATTGAGTTCTTTGCTCACATCATTTTGTGTCTCTTCTCCTGTTTTATTAAGTGCTTCTCTTCCACGTTCTTACTCATTTTTTTTCATTTCTATCGACCTTGTTGTTGATGGAGAATCATTCAACATTAAATTTACATTTTGAAATAGACCTCCATTGATGGTGGTGGCTGAACTTGTTTTTGTCTTTTTGTTGAATTAGAGAAGGAGTAGTCTTACGGCGGGAACTAAACTAAAACGATGGGTTGTCATCTTTTTTTCTTTGTTTGATGGTCCTTTTGGTATGTCATATGTGCTTTAGCCATTTTTTCAAAAAAAAAAAATATTTTTGTTTTGTTGTTTTCAATTAATTAATTTTTATTGATATTGAATTATTAATTTTAAGTTTTTAAAAATTTATATTGATAATTTAAATAATTTTATTACTTATTTATTTGGTACTACCATAATTAATTACGGTTGAATCATTAAATTTTTAAACTAGTTTTTTGAGTTTGTTTATAAAAACCTTGCTCTCCACATTTAAATCTTTCTATTTTATAAATTCAATAACCATCAATAAAATTTGTTGAACTTCTATTAGGGTGTTGTTCTGAGGTGATACCTAAAACCAAGATAGATTTGGGCCTAGACATGAGATCCGAACTTCTTTGGGTGAAGAATTTGACTTATTCTTTGGGACGGTAGATTGTACGACGTCCTCACTAAACAGTGGTAGGGGTACCTGTAAGAAACTCTGATGCTTAAATTAGCAAATGTTTAAATCAGGTTTAAGTGAATTGGAATTGAGAAATAGCTGAATTTGATTGGGTATTCATAGAGGTCTTGGCCATCACTTATGAATCTCTCCACTTATAGTAGTAGGCAATTTCTTTTTTAGTATGTGAAAATTTATCCCATGTTGAGATAGTGACTGATGATCTGTGAATAGTATCTGTAGTATTTGGACAGAGTCTTACTTGCCTTGTAAGTCGGTAGGGTATGAGTTATGGCCCCCGTGCCTCGAGTAGATCGAGCAGATGACCCGCACGTATAACTATGCTAGCATGGTTTAATCTATCGAGCTTTATGGATCCTTTGTGAAATTGGATTAGTAAATTTGGGCCATGGCTTTAACTTTGGGCCATAGTATAAATAATATCTCTTGTACCACTTTACTACACAGAGTCTTACACTTAAGTCGTAAAGTAGAGGTGGCAAGGTATTACAACCTCTAAAAGTAAAATATGTACATAAATATAGTCGAAAGAATTCATATCTAGGAGTCTTGAAGAAGAAGTTAAACGAAAACAAAAACAGAAAACCGTGTCACACTCGCATGGATAATTGTAAAACGGATAGGTAAGATCAAAAGAAGGTTAAAGACATAATATACAGATCGGAGTTCCAAAATACAAATATCAAGCTCCAAACTCGACCTGCGAAGCTAAGGCCGGTCAAAGTATGTAATTATATATATTTATACAATCTAAAATATAATTCAAACTACAGAATAAACAATTGTTTCTCCAAGTCAATCTTTAGGAGGGACAAAATACAAAATATACATACGGAAATTGTATATACATATATACATAACCTAAAACAAAATATAACAGCCCAAAAGACAGTTCTTCGCTTGTAAGGAAGGTCTCCAGATGCTCAACAAGGTGCCTCTCGACCTGCATCTGAAAATAATAGAAATATGTATGGAATGAGAATCAGTGATTCTTAGCATGGTAAAGGTGCCCACATAGTTAATATAAAAGGTCCTGTGAAAGTCAGAGGCATTCCAAGAATTTTAACACTCAGATTTCAACTTAATGATCCAACTAAACCAGAAATTAAGTTATCTAAGGTATTTAAGTTCTAAATCTAACTTTAACCTAACACTTTACTTTCTGTCTTTTTTATCCTTCGAATCACCAGTGAAACAACCCCCTCACACCTCCTCCAAGAGGGGTCTATCAGAAAACATACACATATAATTCAAGCAAGAAAAATACAGATAGATGTGCAATTACAACAAGTAGAACAAGTAGAAGATAAGTAGAGTTAAGCAATTAGGCAAACAAAAACAATGCACACTCAAGCAAAACATACAAATGCACATGATATATGCCTGTCCTATGGCTGATAAGTCTCATCTGTTGGTTATACAGCCAACCCAACATGTCCTGGTAGCTAACCATTGAACAGTCCCTCTCTGCGCGCATCCCCAAGCTCAAAAATAATATCTATGGAGTCAAAACTCCAAACTCAAATATAATACTCCATGGAGTCAAACTCCAAACTCGATAATATAATATTCCATGGAGTCAAACTTCAATCTCAATAATATTTCATGGAGTCAAACTCCAAGCTCAATAATATAACTCCATGGAATCAAACTTCAAACTCAATAATATTCCATGGAGTCAAACTCCAAGCTCAATAATATAATTTCATGAAAAAATTCTAAGCTCAAATTTATATTTATGCATGTGCATGGGGGAACCCAGAAAGTTAAAGTGTCCGGTCACATCTTACAACAGAGGGTCAACAATTAATCTCAAAATATACAAGCCACATAATAATCTCTTTTCTTTTTAAAATAACACTTCAAATCAAATCTTCAATTTTTATAGAAATTTCGGCAACATCTCCTTTAAAATTCAAACTTCTACCACCTTTCAAGGGTCTCAACTACCAAACTAAACACCTCTCAGTCATTCAAATCATTTTCAATATCAAATTATTTTAAAATCAAACCAATTCTAATATTAAATCTTTTTCCAAAATCAACCAACTCCAATGACAAATCGCTTACAAAATCGAACCACACATCTCTCAACCAATCCATTCAATTCAATTTCACAAACTCACCATCAATCCTCAACACATCAACAATCTTCATTATTTTTTTATACTTATCAAAGACATAATCCAACACATACAAATTCATTCATCCTTTATACACACATCATATACCATATACATAATCCATCAATAATTTATTCAATTCATTCCTATCTTAAGGTCTTCTAGCCTAAGTTTTCACGTGACATTAAACATTAACTACGAGAAACCAAAATCATACCTTGACCGATTCCTCCCTAAGCTCGGAACTCCTCAAAAACCTCTCTTTTCACAAGCTCCAAGCTTCCAAACATCAATTCTTCAAACTTAATCACCCGGATTTCGTTCCAAACCATCAAATTGAACTCCAAATCAACAAGAACATAATCTAATTCACACAATACCACTATAATCATTATAGGGTTCACTAATTCAATGATTCACAAGGGTTTAACAGTTTCTTACCTTACCCACAGATTAATTGGATAAAACTCAGTGATTATCAACTGCTAGAGTTCATCTAAACCATCAAAATCATTCAATTCCTCAATACCCAAAACTAAAACCCACAAAATTGAGGAGAGGAAGAACTGGATAAGAAATGCAAGTTTCTTACCACTTTGTTCGGATAGAATTGAAGAGAATTCCAAGATGAACACATATCGCTGACGACTCGTTAATCAGAACTCCAGATTGAAAGTTATGATGGATTAAAAATTGAAAGTGAGTTACGCTAAGGGTTTTCTCAGCTTTGCTTCAATTCCAGCGTAAAATGGAGTATGGAAAGGGAAGGAATGGTCGAAGTCCATTAAATGAGGGTGAACGGGTTGGGCCTTAGGCCCGGTTTGAGTCTGGTTCAATCAGTTCGGTCTGTTGGCCTGGTTTTGAGCCAAAATCTTTAAAATTAGTGTCAAAATTCGTATTTTTAATATTTTTACTTCCCTAAACTATAAAATTTAATTTTCTAATTTCTTTGAATAATAATTAATTTATTTACCAATTATTTATTAATTTTTTCGGGGTTTATATCCTGCTCGTGGTTGAGTTTATTGAAGTCAAATCTCGAGCAAAGAAGTTTGTCGAGCTGTTGCTTTCTACAAACAAGTCTGTCAAGAAGTCGTATAAGAGCAACATTTCTTACGTAAGTCGGCCGGTATTCTCGACGTGATTTGAAAAGATGTCGAAATACCTTTCACCAACTTTGAGCTAGACGTCTTATTGACTTGTTGAGCTGCTCCTACCCAGCTTTATCCAAATTCTTGGGCTTTCATGAAATTTACGAGCTTGTCAGTCGTACACTTGATCTTCCCTTCTCCTTTAGAATTTTCTTCTATTTCTTTCACTTAACAAAACCTTTTATCTCTAAAAAGTAACAGTGGGCTTCTTTTTTAGCTATTCAAGGTCGGAAAGTGTTTTCAGTTTCCAAAAAAATTTCTATAACTTCAAAAATTACGATTTCAAAATCCAGCCTCGTGAGGATTTTCGACCTTTCTACTTTAATGAGCAATCTCATTATATGCTCTATTTATATTGGAAAGAAGTCTCATTATTTTAAAGCATATAAGATTCTCATTATTTTTCAATTACTAAAACTTAAAAATTATAAATAAGAAAATACTAAATTACTATGAAAAATATACGAGTTCTAATTAATTTTAAACTCAAAACCTCATAACTTTGCTTTAATTACCTTTCTGTAAGATAATTTTTTGAAAATAAAATCATAAATAAATATCACAAATATCAATTAACTCATAATTTAATTTCCAAAAATTCGAAGTCTTACAAATTTCATACAAAGGTGAAAGGTAGACACCACTGCAGTAACTCGGTTCAATGTTGCTTGACCTACAGTTACAATGCATATTTTTGGAATTTTTGCCGAAGGTAGTGTAGAGAGATATGTATCCCAAAGGTCGGATATGCATTTCTCCTAATCCAAAAAGGGTGTCTGGATATGCCTTCAAGTTCGTTTTCTTCAATCCGAGTTTGTCGAAAGCCGATTTAAAAAGGATGTTTACTGAATTTTACTAGTTCATTGATGTCCTATGAAGGTTGGCGTTAGCAAAAAATCATTGTTGTCACCACAAGATCATACTGGCCAGGGATCACACCTTGGTATCTTCCTTTGTGAAAGTGACAGTGGAGAGGTCGGGTACTACTTTAGATTGACTGACCTGGTAAACCTCCTTCAAGTGTCTCTTCTGAGTTGACTTGCTCACTCCTCCTCCTGTGAATCCCCCAGTGTTAACATGGACATGTCTTTCCAGGATTCTTACTAAGCGCTCTGATCTCTCCCTATCACCCTCCTCTCTTTTCGTTTGCTACTATCTCCTAATTTTACAGCAACTTTTCTATTACATTTTTCAAATCATAATATTCATTAGTAGAATGGTCATAGATTAAGTGATACTCAGTATTCTGACTAATTTCCTCTTTCTTGCTTTATATCGATTTTGGGAGTGGTATCTTCTCTGTGTGACATTACTCTATAGATATTTATTAAAGCAACTCGCAAAAGGGTGTATGAATGATACCTTCAAGGTTAGTTAGAACCGTCTCCCTCTTTTTGTCTTTTTCTTATTTTCTTTGTCTCGGGGCTAGCTGTTATTCCATCTTGCAAGAGGCTTTCTAATCCGATTGGTTTCTTCCTTACTAATGTACTTCTCTGTCCACTCTTATACTTCATATAATGAGATCGGGTGCCACTTTGAAATCGAATGTGAAAAGGGGCCATCTCTAAAGCCGTTGACATGCCCTATTATGGCTGCTTCTGTTGGTAAGCTTTGGATTTTTAAACATGCCTTGTTGAACTTTTTCATATAATTTCTTAGGGATTCTCTGACTTTCTGCTTTACTCCTAGCATGCTTGGGGCGTGCTTTGTTTTGTCCTTCTGGATCGAAAAGTGGGTTAGAAAACCTTTTGCTAGCTCATTGAAGTAAGTCACCAACTTGGGTGGAAGGCCATCAAACCATTTCATTGTAGCCTTAGTTAACGTAGTAAAAAATGCTTTGCATCGAGATGCGTCATCCAAGTACAAACAACTTTTAAAGTTGTTCAGATGATGTCGTGGATATGTTGTACCATCATAAAGATCCATATTAGGACTTTTGAAATTTCTGAGAACCTTAGTCCGCATGATTTTCTCCAGGAATGGGTCGTCACTTTTAGAGAAAATTGGGTCGTTATCTTCCCAACTTCTTAAACCTTTCAGGTCGACCTCCAACTTTCTCAGCTTTTCATTTAGTTCTCTACGGTTATGCAGCTCTCTTCGAAGTTGTCATTCGGATTCTCACTGCTGTTCCAACTTAACCTCCAGTTGTTTGAGTCAGCCTTGATGACCATGGATGAGTCCCATGATCTCAGCTACATTCCTTTCTCCTGATCCTTCCAAGATACATACCTGGAAACTCAATCTTGGTCCTCATTATTCCCTTTTGTTTCTTCTAGGGTCGTAATAGATGGAGAGTGCTCAGTCCTTATTACGATGATCTCCACTCTTGAATCCTGAATCAGAGGTAGTATGTCCATCTTGTTATGGCTCGTCGCCATTATCAAAGGTCAAATTTCAGGTCTCCGGCAATGGCGCCAATGTTTCAAGGTGATACTTGAGACCAAGATGGATTTGGGCCTAGATGTGTATGGATAGTATAGTTAGCATAGCAAATATAGGAAGGTAGTTAGAACCTGTTATAAAAAGTTTGTTACGAGTTAGTTAGAGTTAGCTTATTTTATTGAGGTTTGTTACGTGCATATTATATAGAGTCATCTGATATGATATACAAGGATTGGCATATACACTTGTAATACTTGATCAATAAAGAATTTGTTACTTTCACATTCAAAGATTCCTATGCTTTCTCTTTATTTCCTCTTCTACATTCACATGGTATCATTGAGCTATGTGACAGATCCAGCACCTTCATGGCTCTAGTTGCGTTTTCCTCCACCAAAGGAGTTCTAACTCCTCTTCCTAAAAAGTTGAATGGAAAAAAATTTGTTACGTGGCAACAAATCATCTTATTCACCATTCATGGCCATAGCCTTCAAAATCATCTTCAAGCCTCAAAAGTACTTTCTCATTTTGAGTTTGATGCTGCAAGAGCAGCAGGTACTGAATCTGCCACCTACATAGAATGGGACACTCAATAATATACGATTGTTTTATGGCTTCTTGTCTCCATGGATATTTTTTTCACGAATTGCATGGTACACTACAAATTTGCTCATGAGGTTTGGAGCAAGCTCCAAGAATATTTTGCAGCAACAACTTATACAAAAATAAAATAATACAAAGCTCAATTGAAGGCATTAAAGAAAAAGAATCTCTCAGCCTCTGAATACATCTCCCAGACCAAGAATCTGATTAATTCTCTTTATCAATTGGCTACAATGTCACAACTAAAGAACATATAGAAGCAATGTGTGAAGGTCTACCTAAAGAATATACTTCATACATCATCACTGTAACTTCAAAACCTGATGCTTTCTCAGTTGGAGAAGATGAAACTTTGCTAATTTCACATGATGCTCTTCTTGAAAGATTCAAGAATCTTTAACTTAATGGTGCACAAGTTCATATGGCTCAGAATTTTACATCCAACCAACAATCTTCTTTGCAGAATTTTACACTTTCCAAAGGCCGTGGAGGATGTTTCATGTGGAGGCAGATCAAATTGGCAACAAGGATCCAGGCTTGAATGTCAACTATGTAATCGCTTTGGTCACAATGTTCTTTTTTGTTATTACCGATTTAACCAAAGCTTTCCTGGTCCTTCATCAACACCAGCTCAGCCTTGCCCTTCCACTGTTCCACCACTTCCACCATCTTCTTTCCACCAACCACAATCATATCTTGTTACTCATAGTGCTATTTCTAAAGCCTCTTGGCACCCAGACACTGGTGCATCTCACCACCTAACTCAAAATACCACCAGCCTTATTTCATCCTCTGACTACACTGATCAAGACCAGCTCTTTGTGGCTACTGGTAGTGGCATTCTCATCAATACTATTGATAATTTTGTTATTGAACATATCCCGTCTAAACGCATTTTTTAACTCAAATATATATTACATGTTCCTGAATTGGCCAAGAATTTGATTAGTGTATCAAAATTTTGCATAGACAGTGATGTATTTTTAAATTTCATCTTTTTCATTGCTTTGTTAAATCACAGAGAACCAAGGAAACATTGCTCCAAGGACTTCTTAGACATGGAATCTATGCCTTCAAAGATGTTTGGTCCCTGGCTCTTTGCAATCTTCTTTGGTTCCTCATTCTTTTTTAGCTCAATGCAACTCTTTATTTTCTCTTTGGCATAAATGACTGGGACATCCCTCTTCTATTGTTGTAAAAATGTTCTAAAATCATATAATCTTCCCATTTCAAATGATTCTATGAAAAATAATAGTGATTGTGATGTATGTACTTTATCCAAAATGCACTATTTACCATTTTCATATTCTGAATCTACTTATCAATTTCCTTTAGAACTTGTCTATTGATGTGTAAGGTCTTGCACCATATATGTCAAGATCTGGATTTAAATATTATGTTAGCTATGTGGATTATTATACTAGATATACATGCTTGTATCTCTTATCTTCTAAAGCCCAAGTTTTTTCATTCTTTCATTCAATGAAAGCAATCCAAATAGATCATGGAGGAGAATTTCTCTCTCGACAATTCAAAGAATTTATTCAGAAAAGTGGTATTATTCATCGGCTTTCATGTTCCTATACACACAAATAAAACGGAGTTGTTGAGCGCAAACACTGACACCTAACCGAGGCTGGCCTATCTCTCTTAGCCATGGGCTCTCTCCCTTTTGATTATTGGGAAGACTCATTCCTCACTGCAGCGTTTTTAATTAATTGCCTACCAACACCTATCTTGAATCCCAAGTCACCCTATGAGCTTTTTCATGGTATAACTCCCTATCTTGAATCACAAGTCACCCTATGAGCTTTTTCATGGTATAACTCCAAACTACTCTTCGTTGCGCACCTTTGGTTTTGTATGCTTTCCGAATCTACGACCTTATAACTCTCATAAAATGGATTTTCAATCTGAAAAATGTATCTTCTTAGACTATGCACTGCAACACAAAGGATACAAATACTTGTCCCCCTCGGGTAAGATCTATATTGCACGAAATGTGCTCTTTAATGAAAATTGTTATCCATACAAAACCCTTTTTTCTTCTCAACCCTCCAACTATCCAATCCCTTCTAATACTTCATATATGGATACCTTCTTTTTTCCTTTCTGTTTTATTCCTCCTCTCCTAATTCCACATTACCTTCTACTACAACTAATGCTCCTAATATAAATACCTTACCCTCCATGTCTATAACTATTCCAGTAACCACCCCTGCTCCTAATCCTCATAATTCTATTCCTTCTCTTCCTCCTCCTCCTACTACTCTTCATAATGACACTATCTCCATTGCTGGCATTGAGGTTATCCTTCCTATCTCACAAAATTCACCACCAACTTTAACTTCCTCTCTCAGCACCCATCCCATGGTCACACGGTCCAAAGATGGAACCTCAAAATCAAAACAATGTCACTCTATAACTCTTGATCTCACTCAAGAACCTCCAAGAAATGTGAAACAAGCTCTCACTTGTCCTCACTGGGCCTCTGCTATACAGGAAGAATATGAGGTCCTCATGCGCAACAACACGTGGACTCTTGTCACACCACCTTTTCTAGCACCTATTATTGGGTGTAAATGAGTGTTTGCTATTACGCGAGCACTCGATAAATCAATCATCAAATATAAAGCTAGATTGGTAGCTAAGGAATTCTATAAAAAAAAAGGTATTACTATGATCAAATTTTTAGTCTAGTTATTAAGCCCTCAACTATTCGGATGGTTATCAAAATAGCTCTCTTAAAAGGATGATGATAAACCGCTATTTTACGGTTTGTCTTGTGCTTATTTCAGTAGATTTTACCCATTATTCTCACACTTATTCATGTAAATTGTATGTTTTACATTTTCCTTCCTGATTTTGTGCTATGATTGAAAACATGATTCTTTGGCCTTAAATTTGCTATTTTTAATCCTCTCTTATTTCCATTCGATGCCGTGATGTGTGTGCTGAGTGTTTTCAGGGTTTATAGGGCAGAAATGGCTTAGAGGATAGAAAAGAAGCATGCAAAAGTGGAAGGAACACAAGAAAATGAGGAATTCAGAAGCTGGCAGCGACGCATACGCGTGACCAGGATTTTCACTCATCGATGCGTACGCGTGAGCGACGCGTACGCGTGACGAGCGTCACGTGCTGCAATTTACAGAAAATGCTAGGGGCGATTTCTGGCTCCTTTTTTACCCAGTTTCAGGCCCGAAAATCCAAATTAGAGGCTGCAGAGTGGAGCAGATTGGGAGGAATCAATCATTCACAATTCATTCCACAACTTTAGGTTTAGATGTAATTTTCTAGAGAGAGAGACTCTCTCCTCTCTTTAGGTTTTAGGTTTTTAGGTTTATTTCTTCTCAATTTCAGATTTCCATGTTGCTTTAATTTAGTTTCCCTTCTACATTCTACTATTCTAGCACTCTAGCTATCTATTTATCTTTGTGATTTTCTTATTTTGTTATTTTGATTTATGAACTCTCCATGTTAGATTCAATTTCCTTTTTAATGTAATTTGAGGTATTTCATATTTATTGTGTCTTCCTTCATTTGTTGGTATTGATTCCTTACAATTGGTTGTTTGGATTCAATAGTCCTTATTAATTCTCTATGTTTTTATTTTGCGCCTTCCAAGTGATTTCTCTATTCTTAACTTGGATTGATTAATTGGAGACTCTTGAATTATCAAAGGTCTTTTGTTGATTGGTGATTGAGACTTGCTAATTGGCTTGAGCTTCACTAACTCTAGTCTTTGATTAGGACTTGTGAACTCAAGTTGATTTACTCACTTGACTTTCCTTCATTGTTAGAGGTTAACTAAGTGAGATCAAATTGCTACTACCATCACCATTGACGATGATAATAAGGATAGGACTTCTAATTATCAATCCTTGCTAGGACTTTTCTTAGTCGTTATTTTATTTCCTTATTATTTACTTTCTCATTCCTTATTCTAAAAACTCAAAAAATACTTTTCCATAACCAATTGTAAGCATACTTCCCTGCAATTTCTTGAGAGACGACCCGAGGTTTAAATACTTCGGTTGATTTTATTGGGTTTGCTTAAGTGACAAACTATTTAAATTTGATTGAGGTTTAATTGTCGGTTTAGAACTATACTTGCAACGCGACTATTTTTGTGAAATTCTTTACCGATGATTTTTTCCCATCAATTTTTGGCGCCGTTGCCGGGGAATTGTAAACGTGTGCCTTATTATTAGTTATTGTAAATATTTGCTTTTTGCTTGTTTGTTAGTTCTTGTTGGTTTTAGGACTTAGTTGCTTATTTTTATCAGTTTTTGTTTTTATTTGCTACTATGAATTCTCAACCCTTTGGCTATGAGTTTGGTTACAATTATGTTATAGGAAGTGGAGATTACAATGAAGGCTTGCATCAAGGATGGGACAATCAAAGATGGGACGAGCCACAAGGATTTGATCAACCCTCTTGGCAATGACCCCCTCCAATGTACTATGAGCGACAACCATTCCATGATGCATACCAAGACAATGGTTGTGGTGGACCTCTTCGTGACAATCAACACCCACCACAATATACCTATGAACCCCCTCCTCAATATAGCCCACAACCATACTCACAAGCCTCATTCTACCAAACACCCCCTTATGACCCTAATCCTTACCCACCATACCAACCACCTTATGAGTCATACGAGCCATACTTAGAACCACCCCCATTCCAACATAATTACTCCCAAGAACCAAAACCTCCATATACACCATGTCCATATCCATCAATCCAGGAGCCCTATGATCCGACTTATGATAGACAAGCGGAATAAGAGCCACAAGATCATTTCAAGGAAGTAATGGATCGACTTCAAGCAACTATCCATCAAATGGAGCTAGAGGAAAGTCGAAAAGCACACGAAACTCTCAGGGCTAACGAATCTCAATTTGAGAACAAGGGACTAAAGTGTGTTGTACAACAAGTGGAAAAGATGGAGAGTGTTGAACTACCATATCCTTATCATGATGAACCACTCTCTTATCATGAACCTTTCCTCCCCAGCAATGAATCTCCATATCCACCCCAATCTTCAATGCATGACACTATTGGTGTTCTTCTTCACGAGCAAAGAGAGATGCAACGGGTGACACAAGAGTTCATAGCTACCTTGACTGAGGTAGTAGGTAATTTAGCTTCACTGCGTTTCAACACTCAAGGAACTCCCATGGTTACATGTGGAGAATCTAATGAAGAACGTAGCATGAAGGAGAAATTAGGAACTCCGGTGGAAAATGAGGAATGTGATTTTGTATTGGAACAGTTGGAGGAAGCCGTACTTGTTGAAGAGGAAGAAGTGGTTGAAGACTTAGGAGATGCCGAACCCCCCATGGGAATCTAGAGTTGTAGAGTATTCCTCCAAGAAGATTGAAATTGATGTTGAGGAGGCTAGTGCACAACTTCCAAGGCATGTTCCATATGAAGAATTGGTCGGGATAGATCAAGAAGCAACTTTCCTTGGTGATAATGATCATGAATCAAGCCAACCTTCTCCCGATGAATTTGAAAGCAACATTGAGGTGGAAGTCTTTTGAAAAGGATGGACGGGAGTTAAATATGCTCTATCAAGATCGTTGGAGACTTTTCTACCTAGGTTGCCATCTACTCCTTTATTTGAGTGGGTAAAACTTATCTCTATTCGATTTATTGCCCCACTCGAGTATGGTATTCTAGAAACGGATGGTCAACTTAGGAGGCTTTGTGGAATGAAGCGTAAGAGAAGGATGTTTAGTGGTTGGAATTGCAAATCAAGGCTCATCAAGGTTGAGATTTCAAGAGCTAGATGCAAGGGTCGGATTGGTGATCAATTAGATGGGTCTAAGAGATGAGTTTGGTACTTCATTGAGAATTCGAACTGCTTGCCACCCGGTTGGAATAATCAAGATCCACTCAAAGACGGGTGTAGAAACAAGATTTGGGATCCAGGAATACCAGAGGATCAACTTTGGGAGCTCAAAGCTTGTGAAGGACTTCATCAAGGCTTGGTGAATTCACTTAGAGAGGTTGGAGCTTATTGGAAGTCCAAGCGTTGGTCGAAGTTTCAAGATGAGTTCAAGCACAAGCTACCATGACAAGGAGCTCACCAAATGTCCAACTTAAGGACTTTAACTAAAAGTGTTAGGTGGGAGACACCCCACCATGGTAAATTCTTTCTATTTTCTCTTTTATTTCTAGTGGTAATAAGTTAAATTTTTATTTTTTTTAGCTATGTTTGTTTAGTTTAAATTTTGTTTCTAGTGGTTTAATAATGTTTAGAGTTATTCTGGTAGCTTGTTAGTTTTCTTCTTAAAAAAAGGGATGGTCACGCGTACGCGTCCATGCGAATTTTGCTCTAAAGCAAAAAGTTACAGAAAGTTGTTCAGGAACCGCACTGGTGGGGTGCTGGGCGCACAATCCCAACCGCGCGTGCGCGTCAATGATGCGTACGCGTCATATGCGTTCTTTGCCCTCCACGCGTGCGCATGAGCAACGCGTACGCATCGTTAAAAAATGCCACCCCAATGCAAAAGTTACAGAGAGTTGCGCAAAAACGGTGCTGGAATTGTGCGTTGGTGCACGGAATTGTGATCACTTATCTCAAATTTCAATTCCGGTGTAACTAATCAGCAAGTGCACTGGGTCGTCCAAGTAATACGTTACGTGAGTAAGGGTCGATCCCACGGAGATTGTCGGCTTGAAGAAAGTTATGGTTATCTTGTAACTCTTAGTCAGGAGATTAATAATAAAAAAGGTTTTGTTTGTAAAAGGTAAAAGAGCATGAAAAGAATGATACTTGTTATTCAGTAATAGAAAACATGTTGAGGTTTCGGAGATGCTCTGTCTTTTGAATTTCTGCTTTCCTACTGTCTTCTTCTTCCAAACACGCACGTCCCTTCCATGGCAGGCTGTATGTTGGTGGATCACTGTTGTCAATGGCTACCATCCGTCCTCTCAGTAAAAATGGTCCAACTACGTTTTCGTAGGGCTAATCATCTGTCGGTTCTCACTTGTGTCAGAATAGGATACATTTATCCTTTTGCACACTGTCACTGCGCCCAACATTCATGAGTTTGAACCTCGTCACAGTCATCCCATCCCAGATCCTACTCGGAATACCATAGACAAGGTTTAGACTTTTCGGATCTCAGGGTTTGGAGACATGGAGAATGCTGAAAGGACGAAGAGAGAAGCCTGAGTGCGATGGGCAGCGGCTGTGGCCCACTTCTTGCGGTGGTGGTGGAGGCTAGGGTTGAGGGCAGTTCTGCTTTCTGAAGGAAGGAGATTGGCGAAGGGGCTGGGAGGCACAAGGCATAACGAAGGAAGAAACGGTGGCCCCTAAGTGCGACGGACAGCGGCGCTAAAGCTCTCCTTGCAGCGGTAGGCGAGACTGTAACCTAGGGTAGAGAGCTGAGAGAGGAGAGAATTTGAGGAATGGGGCTAGAGGGAGAGTGGGTGACTGAACCAGGAAAATAGAGGAATTAAAGGACGACTTCTCTTCAAAACCGGCCAGGTCCCAGTTCGGTTCGACCGACAAGTTTTTGGCCCGTTCAACAGTTTAAATGCAATTTTTAATTTAAGCGGTTTTTATCGTTAATCGAATCGTATTAGTTTTCAGTTCGCAGTTAGACTGGTCCAATCGATCAATCCGGTTCAATTTTCAAAACATTGATCTCAACACTAATTAACCAAGCTTCTCTTCATAATTCTTTCACCGTGTCACAGATCTACTGGTAAGTCAACAATTAACCACCATTAACCATCAATTTTTGTGCCACTATAAAACTCCCCAATATTAAGTATAGATCCTCTAAGTATATACTCCCCAAAGCCTAAGATGGATACGCTTGGTGGCTTGGTGCACACGAAAAATATCTCTCCATCCACATTTTGATAAACTAAGAGTCTATCAATTTGTACTATACATCTAGTTCTTGGAAAATCTATATATTTGCATGGAAAATTCCTCAGTAATTTAAATGCCTCTGTATTTTCACCTCTCACTAGATTCTATGATCTGTCTCTGCAGCTGCTGCCTCAATTAATGCATGCATGCCCGAGGATTCTTCTTCTTCTTCTCGACGATTTTCTCTCCCTTCTTCCTTAGTATTTCAGAACAACCATTGATGTCAAGGACGCTGGATCTGTAGAGGTGGTTCAGCAAGCTCAAAATGTGTTGTTTACTTCCATTCGGTAAAAAAGTTGATAAAGCACGAAATAAATCCTCTTAAATTAAGGTAATGAAATTAACACAGGTTTAAAACGGTGATTAAATTTTTATTTTATTATAGTAATATTATAGAATTAATTTTTTTCGGTCAATTTTATTATAATTATTTTATTTATTTTAAATTATAAATACTAAAGCATAAAACTTTATTACATGGGATATAGAATTTTTTGAATTTTTTAAGAATATTTGTTGTATGTGAAAAAATAAAAATTGTTAGCTCTCTAATCCACCAAATAACATATTCAGTTATAGAATTCTACCCTCTTTAAAATAACATATAAGATATCCTTTTTGATGTGTTATATTTTAATGAGTGTTTATTTATTTTAATTTTTTAATAGAATTTGTTAGATGACTAATTTATCTAATAAAATAAAAAATAAAAAATTGATTTCGAATCATTAAGATTCGTTAAAAATTTAACAAAATATTTGAAAAAAATATTATATATTACTCTTTTATTTTTCACACAAAATCTCTTATTTCTAACAAAAATTAAATAAAAATTCAGACCTTAATAAAAAATAATTGCAAACTAGTTACATTAATTTTTAAAAAATAAGATATAAAGTGTTTCAATTTTTTTTCATATAATTCAAAACCAAATTGTATAGAATAAATTTTTAAATTTAAAGATCTACTTGACACGATAAACTTTTCAAATTGAAAATTTTCACAGCAATACATAAAGTTACAAAGCAAGCTAAGCTACTTTGTGAAATCATCAACTCTACTAATAATTACGGATTTTTTATTTTTATAAATTAAATAAATATAATAATTACTAAAATAAATAATTTTAAAAATATTTACCAAAATAAATATCCTTTTCTTATCTCGTTTACACTGTTAACTAGATAATTTTGCATGTATCTCGTTTACCGTGTAAACAAGATAAGAGAGGGATATGCGATACGTGTTTATCTTGTTTATACTGTAAATGAGATATATGTATTTTTTTTAAAAAAATACTTGAAAATAATAAAAAATATTAATAATATCAATAATCCAAACTTTTTACATGTAATTAGTACATAAAAAAGTTGATAGAAGAGATTAAAATGAATATGTTTGATTAATTTTAGTCTATTTTAAATGATAGGAATTAACACCGTTTACTTAAAAACCATTTGTAACTACCTATTACTATTTATTTAATAGGGAGTAATTACTCATTACTAGTTACCATTTACACATGATTTATTTAATGGGCAGTAACTACCCGTTACTAGTTACCCGTTACTATTTACACGTAATTTATTTAATTAGCCTATTTTTTTTACGGGAGTACATATAAATTTTATTTGTTGCATGGGAGTACATAAAAATTTAAAATATAATTTAAGTAAAAAATATTTCATATTATATATCAATAGAATAGTAACATGTATTAATTGGGTCATTAAATAAATCACGTGTATTTAAATTATATTTTAATTTTTTAAAATAGGTAATGGGTAATGGGTAATGGATAGTTATTGCCCATTAAATAAATAAATATGGATAACTAGTAATGGGTAGTTAGTGTCCATTAAATAAATCACGTGTAAATAGTAATGGGTAGTTATTGCCCATTAAATAAATCACGTATAAATAGGTGATGGGTAGTTATAAATGGTTTACAAGTAAACGTGTTAATTCCTATTATTTAAAATAGATTAAAATTATCACACATATCCATTTTAATCTCTTCTACCAATTTTTTTATGTACTAATTGTATGACAAAAGTTTGGATTATTGATATTAAAAATATTTTTTATTATTTTCAAATTTTAAAAAAAATACCATATATCTCGTTGTATATCTCGTTTACACGTATATATGTCGTTTACAGTGTAAACGAGATAAACACGTGTCGCATACATCTGTCTTATCTTATTTACACTGTAAACGAGATACATGCAAAATTATCTTATTTACTATGTAAACGAGATAACAGATGAGTATTTATTTCAGTAAATATTTTTAAAATTATTTATTTTATTAATTATTACATTTATTTAATTTATAAAAATAAAAAATCCTCAC
>NC_029794.2:13900630-13908765 GCF_000816755.2 Arachis ipaensis | reverse complement strand
CAATTACTCGAACTTTTAAATTCTTGCTAACATGACTTTAAAAAAAAATAAATTAGAATACAATAAATTTGACGAAATAGAATACACCTCAATTTACATCTCTAATCTTTCAATGCATAAAGCATTTTTTTTGTCTGGCTTAAAAAGATTCTTACAATAAAACGTTGAATACATTATCACATACCATAATTTAAACTGCAAAAATATGAAAAGAAGTATTAGTAGACACGCAAACGCAGAAATAAAACCAGGAACCCAATTTGAGTGATAATAGTAAGTAATGAAGAAGGCACTTGCAACTGCTACCATCATGCTAATCCAAATATGAGCTTCAAGGGCAGTGACTTATAGAAATCAGACTCAGCAATGTGCCCAGCTAGAACAATATCAAAAATCAATTGACATTTATGAAGCCATAGCTTGCCAGTCTCTCAACAATAACTTGATGAAGTATGGAGTTAAAGGACATCTTCTTAATGCTGGCATTTGCGAACTCTGTAAAGGGGATCTCGTTGCTATAAACAATGCACTAGAGAGATATCAGGAGCTGGATCCAACATTTTCAGGAACACGGATATTTCTTCTGCAATTGAAGAAGAAGATGTTGGACACTTTACTACCATTGTCAAGGAATTTGATAACACTAGCAGGAGGCAATGCAGTGTATGGTGTTGATTTCTTGAGATAGATGAGAATTCCAATGTATTTGGTGGTTCTATGCCAAATCTTGATGTACCTGCTGCTAGTTATGAGTAAGCTAGCAATGCAGGTCTTACTCCACGCCAACTATTTACCATGGAGCATGAACCATTGCTCAAGAAAGGTATCTTGGATTAACAAAACCGCAAAGGCTTGCATTATTGTTTCGACCCTAATTTTCTCTGCTTGCTACAGCTGGTTAACTGGTAACAATAATGATGACAATAAAGGAAGTCAAAACGATTCCAAGAGACTAGCCTCCCAGATATTTGCATTAGCAGATACCGTAGCACTGATGTCATCTTTGGCCTCTGTCTCCATTTTCTTCTCTACCGTCATCTCACGTTTTTCTGAAGAGGACTTTTGATATCTGGCCTAGTGGCATTATTTATCTCAATCATAAGCATGATCTTAGCATTTAGTAGTACCTTCTTCATAACAAATTACGAATATTTGAAGTGGGTTCCTAGTTCAATCTCTGGGGTTGCATTTTTAACAATACCCCTATTTGTATGTCTTCAGTTTCCCCTATGGTTTGATATGATGTATTCAGCTTACATTTCTAGTTCTCTCTCTTGACCAAGAAACTCACCATTCCTTAGAATAATGGAAGTATATCAATAGAAATCGGTTCCATTTTTCTGATACGTAGGTTTCTCTACTATGCATGATTTTACATTCCAATTTTGTGTATAGCTATAATTGGATTCAGATCTTCTCACATGTTGAAAATGATAATTTGTCAACAAAAATAAAGTAACAAAAAAAAAGGAATAATTACAATAAGGATAAAATGACAATGAGATAATGGCAGAAGACAAAAAGAAAATAAATCTTCTCAATTTTTTTTAACAATTAAAGAAGTAAAATGTAATCTCTCACCATTAATTTTTATAAGTAAGACAAAAAAAAATAAGAAAGAGATAGCATTGAAGGATTATAGATCACACTTTACTTCCTCAATTTTTTTTAACAATTGAGAAGATCTATTTCCGACAAAAGTGTGGAACGATAATAATATAAAGGGAAAAACAAATAAACCATATGTTCATCGTCAAAAAATTAAAATTAGAGACAATTAAAATTTATTTCAAACGTTAAGAATAAAATAAAATTAATTAAAAGCTACCGGTATTATTAATATTTTTCGAAATATACTTTACCCAAACAAATATTAAAAAATGCACTGTAAGTTTGGAAGTTGATGAGCAATAACAGTTTTCACGCATTTCTCTTCTTTTCCGTTATAAAACTTATGCCACTCCAAAGCAACTTGTGTCAATGGAGTTCCATTCCTTGTTTCAATTAACAATGTGTAACATGAAAGTTTAATAGTGTACAAGAATTTTGTATCTATACATTACAAGCACACTACAAAGTTGTACCACCACCGTCAGACATAAGGGATGCTGCAGCTGCAGCAGCCGTAGGAACAACTCCAGTTGAAATGCCGGGTTTTGACAGATGCAAAAGCCTGATAAAAATTGAAGTCAAACAGTTGTACGTGTTAGAAATATGAATGAACAATACAAAGTATGATAATCTTCATGACAGAAGGATATGTTAGTAATATGATATGACATAAGGGTTCAAAAATGATAATCTACCTCGTGACTTATTCGAATAGGATAGTTAGACTTTACAAGAGCATGCATGGCAATGTGACAAAACATTCCAGATTAAAATTCTAGGGGATATTATTTTAACCTCCCAACTTAGATTATATCACACAAGATCCCCTTGATTTGTCATACCTACACTGAATTCTCCGTCACATTTTATAAAATGATGGGATAGAGAGTATGTATTATTCTCATGGGAGATTAGCATATATTTTTTACAAATGGTGAAATCTTATATGTAATATTGCCAAATCTTCGGGGGTTAGTGTAATTTGTTCAAAATTTAGCCTCATACAGTATAAAAAGAGTAGGTGTATGCAGCCTTGTACAAATAGAAAGATTGTTTCCAGAATTTAAATTTGTAAGCTCCAAGTAGCAAGGCAACAACTTTACCATTGCACCAATTCAACCTGTAAGTTGGCAACAGACTATATCCGACAATTAGCCGCCACCAGGTATACAAAAGCTACCACTTCAGCCCCGGAAAAGTTGAAAACATACAATATAGAAAATTTGCAGAAGGAAGACAATAAAAGTTTCTTACGGTGCAAGATATTCACAAAAGGATGAAACTGCAGAAGCAACTTCAGCATAGGTTTCACCAGTTGCAGGTGCAGTTACTTCCACCAACTGTATACCAGGCGTTACCGGTACAGCCTCGTCCGTTGCATGCACCTTTAGCATTTTATTGATTGATGACACCGTTACAGTGATTTGTGCACCCCTGTTAAAATGGAAAGAAAATCCCACTCTAAGCAGTTCATGGTCTAACTTGTACCCAAGTAAATAAAACATACGAAGCACATTCTTGCTTGCTTTGCTTTCAACCATTGTCCTAACCAGAACTGAAATTTGTTCAGCACCGGCACCCCTCATTGCACCCCCAATATGTCTTACAGTCCTGAACAAGTCACCAAGCATTTAATAGATTTTTATATGGACATGAGAAAAGTTCTAATAAGTGAATGGCGACAATACTGCATGGTTTACCATGATGGTTCAGCCTGCTCAAGATCACATAAAAGTCGAACCTCAGATGCTACAGGGCCTGGAAAGAAAGCCAATAAAATCATGTCCAACTTGAAAAACTCCAAATTCTTATGTCATATACTCGATGTTGTTTTCAAGTGATTAAGTAACACTAGAATAATAATGTTAAGAGAATCACTAAAGGTGTGGAAACATCCCACATCAATGTAGGAAAAATCCAGAACAGTAAACACATCATATACTGGGATAAGTATAATTCTTTGGTGATTCATGCATTAATTGAAAAATCAATAGAAGAGAACAATAGCTACCAAGTAACAGCATAGAAATGATAAATCAACAAATCATGGCAAGCTGAACTTCAGAGAAAAAAAAAAGAGTACATGACACTTCAGCCTACAGAGGCTTGGTTTAGAGATGTAATTCTGTTTTGCTGATTTGCTTCCACCAAGTTAGACAGAAATGGTGCTTGAATACTTAAAAACAAGCATTTATCTTTGCCATTGTTATGAAATGGAATAGTTAAGAATCTCAAGGGCCTCAACATGCTGCAAAAAGATTACAAAATATCAGATGCCAAGGTCAACTTGAACAGAATGCTTTCCTTTCCTTAGTAAAAATTTAAAATAATACATTAAGATAGAATTATCGAGCTAAAACTTAATTCTTATTTAGAAAGTGGAACCAGAGAAATGCACGCATTGATGGCCGTTAGATTCAGAAATAAACTTGTTTTCTACTTTTCTTGCACATAGAGATTCTGAACAAAATAAACTCCACTATGATAAACCACCTTGTATACTCATTCAAAATAGTAGAATAGCTCAGTCCAACAAGAAAGATAATGAGAACAGTGTCAACATAAATATTCAAAGAGGTTTAAAGCAATTTACTTGAAAAGTATTGCGGAAGTGATAATGGCCAATATGGGTGACAATCTTGAAGTCCTTTGTGAGGAAAATTCAGTATTTTTATAATATTAGAAGGTTCTGTTCAAATATCAGCGTGTAATGTTTGAGTATTACAATAGCATATATTTAGATAATTGTGATAGTCAAAGTTTTGCTTCTTTATGAAAGCTTCTCAATGCAAAACCCACACTACAGGAAATTAAGAATTAAGAATATGATACATTCAATAAGGTACTATGTTTTTGAAATTATACGAGTACCGAAATCCTATGCTACCTTTCAAGGGAACAATTCACACCCTAGATAGCTATAATTTGAAGCAACTGAAACATCTCAAACTCTAGGGAAAAGCAAATAAATTTAAAAATCAAAAGAAAATGCATAAAATCACCTGTGTCTCTATAATACCCTGAACCACGCATTCCATATTCACCTTTGTTCCACTGCATTAGACACCAAGTGTTACAAAGCTGTTTATGCAACTCGTCAAATATTTCCCTATTTCATGCAATACAAAAAATGTGAAAGAAGAAGGTAGAAGAGGAAAGAGAGTCACAGCAGAGAGAGAGTGCACGGTGGTTGAGATGCTCTAACAAGAAGTACAGAGTGTGCGAACTCTGGAAGACGAATCAAGAAAGAAGAAAAAGAAAGAGGGGCTTAGCAGGACCTACACTATTTAAGGTGCACTGTGGTCCTTAAATTCTATTCTCTCAAGTAGTGTTGTGAACTTCCAATCCTAAATTCGGTTAATCATATTTTAACGGTTTGGATTTATCTTTTGATTTAATATTATTTTTGGTTAGATTTGAGTAGATTTGATGAGGTCCGATTATATTTGATAACTAAAAATATATTTCTAATAAAATTAATAAAGAAATGTTATATTTTATACTTTAGTAATATTTTTATATTATTAATTTATCCATTTTTTTATTGGATAAGTTAAGAATTGAGTTCGAATTGTAAAATTAGGGATTAATTCTCTAAAATGAGAAGATTGAAAAAAGGATAAAGTGAGCTAGTGAGATATTAGTTTTTATTGAATTTGTAAGTATTATCATATGAAAATCTACTGTCTTAATTTAAAAGTAATTAAACACTTATTTTCTCGTTTTATTAGCCTTCCTACAAAGCTTGATTCTAAACTTACCTTCAAACTGTAAGAAATTAAAATAGCAGGTGAAATTGTTTTCTCTACAAACCTAGTACGAACAAGTTTCTCTATGAAATCTGTTGAAAGAGGATAGATACGTAGATTGCATGAGTCACTTCACTAGCTAGCCTTAACAATTAGTTAATACCAGTTAAGGAGGGAAAATTTTCAAGTGTACTACTGGTGTTTCAGTAATTTTTAACCGTTGATCTTAATATACTTGAAAACTTTCCGTTAAGGAGTTAGGCTGAGCAGGCACAATGAGCCTTAGCTAGTTAGCTGGCACAGTTAGTTAATACAACTGCATCACATGCTTGTATCACTATAAAATACAAGATAGGGAGCGCCGAACTGGCTAGTGAACCGATCAAGTTATATACTCAGATGATAAAAGAAGATGATGCAAGTCTCATCTATCAAAAAGGAAAAAGCCAAAAATACCAAAACAGAGAACAGACCCAAAAATACCAAAACAGAGAACAGACAAATGGAGATTAGTACAAATATACTCAGATGTCCAAAGAGAAAAAAAAACTAATGACGATGTTGTTAATGAATCGCTCACTTAGTTTGTGGTTCCTTCTGATCACAACTTCAAAATCTCTTCAAGCAATTAAATTTTTAGTTGGTGAAAACTTTAGTACAGAAATTTCTTGCTTATCCAATTTGCAACATAGTTCAGTCGTTAAATAATATTGAATGTCTATAATTCAAAACAGCAGCATAACAAAATCACTAATCACAAATCACTTATCACAAATTCAAAATTCAAAACACTCGGTGCCATAAATCCATAACAAAACAGCAGCATAATTGCATAACAAGTTAACAACAGCAGCTTAACAAGTCACTAATCAGTAATCACAAATTCCAAACTCAAATCAGCAGCATAACAAAATCACTAATCACAAATCACTTATCACAAATTCAAAATTCAAAACACTCAGTGCCATAAATCCATAACAAAGCAGCATAATTGCATAACAAGTTAACAACAGCAGCTTAACAAGTCACTAATCAGTAATCACAAATTCCAAACTCAAATCAACAGCATTACAAAAGACCCAAGAAATCACAAATCACAAATTCAACCTCAAATCCCGAAACAGAGTAACACAGACTCAACTTTCCACTAACCTCAAATCAGTAAATCAGTAATCACAAATTCCAAACTCAAATCAGCAAGCATTGATCAAACTAAATTTATACCAGCTAACTCCAATTTATTTTTGTATTTTGCAACCCCTTGTTTTGTTTTGCAGTTTTGCTTCCTTCCACTTGATCACATTAGATGTATTGAATCCAATTGCCAACCCTTCATCCAATGGCATAGCCCCCTTAACTGAAAGCCGCAACCCCACTTGCCCATTAATGTCTCCCACTTCCATATATATATATATATTATTATGCTAAACCATACATTGTTAAACTAGAGGCAGAGGGTTTCATATTCAGCTTGACAAAAATGTCAGAGCTTCCATTTCCACTAACCTCAAAAATTCAACCTCAAATCCCTGAAAACAGAGTAACACAGACTCAACTTTCCACTAACCTCAAATCAGTAAATCAGTAATCACAAATTCCAAATTCAAATCAGCAGCATTACAAAAGACCCAAGAAATCACAAATCACAAATTCAACCTCAAATCGCTGAAATAGAATAACAGAGACTCAACTTTCCACTAACCTCAAATCAGTAAATTAGTAATCACAAATTCCAAACTCAAATCAGCAGCATTACAAAAGACCCAAGAAATCACAAATTACAAATTCAACCTCAAATCCCTGAAACAGAGTAACAGACTCAACTTTCCACTAACCTCAAATCAGTAAATCACAGTTTCACTAACCTTCCACTGGCAGCAGGAAGACGACGGCGGGACGACGAAGGCACGACGGCCAGACGACGGCGACACCACGGCGCACCAGCTGGAGGCCTCGAGCAGCGATTTCACCTTGGAATGGAAGACGTGCCGAGCTAGAAAGGGGAGACGCCACGGAGAAGGAGAAGGAAGAGGCCGCGGAGACGCTAACACAGACGAACGGCGGCGGCAGTTCCGTTCAGGAAGCTGGATTTTTGGGTTGGGAAGGAGCTAGGGCTTGCTGTGTGTTTCGTCCAGGAAGCTGGAATGAGCTGGGTGTTTGGTGGGGTGAGGGACTGAACTCGCGTGGGGACTGGGGATGGGTGGGTTTTTTTGTTTTTTTTTCCCTTAACAAATTAAAACGACAGCGTTTCATACGAACCGGTCGGTTCCTGATCCGATCCAACCGGTCGGTTACTAGTCGGTTCAACGGTTTCTTTGCGATTTTGTCATTAACGGTTTTAATAAGAGGATCAAACCATTTTCTATATTAGTTTCCAATTGAATCGGTTCGACTAGCCGATCCGGTTCAGTTTTTAAAATATTGGTTTTTAGGCATTATAGCATTTACATTTTTTTTTCTCTCTTAAAATTATAACAACAAAGCAGTTTAGACTTTAGAAAGTTAAGCCTCAAAGTAATTCTGCAGTTGCACTCGAACTTTAAAAGTGGTCCAATTTCGTTTAGGGGGCGTATTATTTGGAGTTTTGAAACTCCTTTACCTTATTAATATTATAATATGTATTGGCACGGTATCTTAGAAGACATTACATTAATGAAACTTTAATGTATATTGATAAAATCATTAAACAATTAATGTATTATTCTTGTAAAACTACAAAAAAATATTTATATTTAAACTATAAATATTTAATTACAAATTTATATTTAAATATTT
>NC_029794.2:13899414-13900487 GCF_000816755.2 Arachis ipaensis | reverse complement strand
AAAAGTTTTTAATAAATACAATAAAATATATTAGTAAGTACTATAAAAAATATTATTGAGTAATTATTTTATTATACTCATTAATATTTTTTATAGTAACATTTAAATATGGTATAAAAAAAAGTAAAAATAAATAGTGTAAAATAGAGAAATTAAAATAAAATGGTCTAGCAAATCACCAAAATTTTGAATGATCTGTGTCCTCACAAAAGAAAAATGGATTCATGTAATTAAAGATTTTTTATTTGTTTTGAAAATTAAAAAATTATTTTAATTCATTTAAATAATTTTTTCATATATTAAGCTTTTATAATTAAATTTAAAAGTAGCTTATAAATAAGTTATTTTGTGTTTGATTTTTTAGTTCTAAAAGTATTTATTTTAAGAGAAAAATGATAAAAAGCTTTTTATTATGAGATAAGTCATTTTTTTTTAACTTCTCTTAAGCACTAAAATAGTTTTTTAGAAAGTTGCAATTTTGTTTTGAAAATTGTAAAAGACATTAGAGCACCTTCAATGGTGAGTTCCTCTTTGACTTTTTTCTGACATATAGGAACTCTAACCATTGGAGGAGAGAAGGAGTGAGTTCCCACACAAGGATCAAGGTAAGGGAGTCCCTCTAAGCAGGGACTCAAATTAACCAATAACAACTTGCCATTTGGCAAGTTATTATAAAAAAATAATAATATAAAATCTGAAATAATTATTATGATGCAAAAGCTGATGTGGAGTTACTTTTTATGACAGTGGGCCATAAACAGGAACTGGGATGAGTTCCCTACTGGAGATGGTCTTAATACTACACATTTTCATAAGTTAAAAATAAAAAAAAGTCACTTATGAACCTATCCAAACGGGCCTAAACTTTGTAACAAAACTCTGTACAACCAACTTAAGTAGAAAAAATTTTATATTCTATGATAATAGAGTCTTGACATTATCATCAAATAAATCACCTATATTTAAATTATATTTCAAATTTTTATGTACTCTCATGTGACAAACGAAATTTGAAATATATATAATTTAAATTTAAAAATTAATCACTTATGTACTTTCACAGTAGACGTGTT
>NC_029794.2:13897149-13899305 GCF_000816755.2 Arachis ipaensis | reverse complement strand
AATTATGAAAAAGTCTAAGGGCCAACACTTTTATTGAAATCTGGCCAGCACTTAACTATAAAAAAAAAGTAATCCTACACTATTCGATGTCATCTCACACCATTGAAAATAGGAGAATTATAAGGTACAAATGTTATATGGTATAGAGATACAGAGATTCCTTCCTTTTTAATGTTCAAAGGACACGTAGTTATTTCTCTCAAAGCAAGACAAGAAAATGTGATGACTCATTAACTCTTCAATAACTTGCTTAATTGGCTGATCTCTTAGCCAAATCATATTCATCACTCATCAGTTACACTGACTATTATTATTCTTTCTTTCTCTCTCTTGTGTTTAAGATACATTTTTTTTGAATTTATTTAATTTTTACTTCTTTTAATTGTTCTCTTTATTTTATTTTTAATTTTTTTATTTTATTTTTACTCCTCATATATAAATTTATTATAATTCATCACATGCATGTTCTTTTTGAATTTAAGTGACCTTTTTAGGTTATATTTTACCATTGATGCTCTATATTGTTTAGTGTGTTTGTTTTTAATTTTTTAGTTATCTGTAAATATATTTATAAAAATATAATTTTATTTTGTCCAGTATTTACTACCACATTTAGTAGATAAATAACAATTTTTATTTATTGTTATATTAATTGAGTTTGAAGATTTTATTTCTACTTTTATACATTTATTTATATTGTATGATTTGTATTTATGTTAGTGACATCACGACAGTTCATACATTTTAATATTCGTGTAAGAAAATATTTAGAATTTTTTTCACTAACTATAATTAATTTTAAAATAAAAAATTATTTTGTACATTATATTATTAAATAGTTTAGTTATTCATTTTTTTAATGGCAATTATTATCAAATAAAATGATATAAAAATAGAGAAAAAAATATATTCCAATCTAAGAATAATAATTCATTTTTCAATAGAATAAATTATATATTGAATAACAAAAGTTATTATAGTTTCTTTTTACACAAATTAATATACTCAACTACGTTGTTTTGGTAATATTGCCAAAAAATATTAATCAATCTAATAGCTTTTGTAATGACATAAGTTTATAAGTTTAGAAGTTTGAAAATGATGTAATAAAATATAAAATTTTAACCGGTAATAACGTTGATCATATTGTTTGACTTCCTGAATAAATATGATACCAATAAATAAAACTGTCACAGTTAAATTTTAACAAAGACAAATCTCCATAAGTATTGCTATCATCAATTAGAATTGTTCTACTTTTAAGATAAATACTATTTTCTTTCACTGTATTTTCCAACTCGGCAGCAGGTCGAGAACTAATCATCCACAGATTTAAATTTTATTTATTAAGGGTCTGCCGTTAGCCAATGAGTTGTTACATACACAATGTGGGATTCGAAACTCTAATACTTAATTAGGTAGACAAGTGAGATGATCACTCAATCAATTCAAATCAGTTAAAATAAATACTAATTATTTTTAATATTAAAAATAATTAAACTTTAATTTTAATTATACTTTTGTAAAATATTTATAATAATACTTATTATATATATTTTTTATTTAATCTTTTTTAATAAAAAAATTTATATATTTTTATTAATTATCTCATACAATATACAAAAATATACACTAATATATTTAAAAAAACGTGTAGTCTTTGTTAAAAATATTTATTTTGATAAACCTCCATTAGAAATTTATATTACTATAAAATTGTTATTAGGCAAAAAAAAAAATCTTAAACAAAACTGTTAAAACTCTCGAATAAAAAATAAATAAGGTTATCAAATTTTTATATATGATCACTCAGCTCAAATGTGCTTTTAGCCAAGCCAGCCTTTGTACAGCTATGGTTACAAGCTGATTGCTATAAGAGAGAGAGAGTAAAAACACGTGTCCATAGATAAAAATTTCAGAGAGAATCTCTGTACCTTACATCTTTACCATAGTGTGACCTTTAAAAATATTGATGATGATTAATTGATGGCTACACATCACAAATTCTGCTCGTCCCTTAGCACTTCTCTTTAATTATTTATAAATACATATATTTCGTTTTATACTATAAACGAGATAATTTTTTATATGTAAACAAAATATATGAAAATTGAAAAAATACACATATGTAAACGAAATAAATAAACGTAGTATAA
>NC_029794.2:13895162-13895800 GCF_000816755.2 Arachis ipaensis | reverse complement strand
TAAATAATGATTTTTTTCTCTCTTCTTAATTAAGGAGCACTAAAACTCCAAACAATTTTGGAGTATCAAATCACGTCCCCTAGAGATTAACAAAGGTTAAGAAAAGAGCCAAAGTTGGAGAGTACTCATGCAAGCCACCTGTCGTCTGTATATAAATCGGGGGCACGGATTCGGTATGCGGGCTCAGTTAGCGCACCAAAACGCTATTTTGGTGTTTGGCGCACCGGTCAGCCAGGGAGCGCCAAAATGAAATCTAATGCTTTTTATGGGTTCTTTCTGCAATTTCATATAAAATAGGGGTCCTTTTTACGATATTTAAAATGCATACAATTAACTTAATTGTTAGAATTAGCTGGACACTCAATATTTGGTTATCAACTATTACTGCCGCCCTATTCCTCCCCTTGTCCTCCGTCGCAATCGTACTTCTTCCTCCCCTTCCCCTCCGTCGCAATCGCACCCTCTTCCTCCCTTTTCCCTCCATCGCAATAACGTCCTCTTACTCCCCTTCCCCTCCGTCGCAATCGCGTCCTCTTCCTCCTCTTCCCCTCCGTCGCAATCGCACCGTCCCTTTCTATCTCCACCACCGAGAACGACTGAAGCCTCCCCACTCAGATAACTTCTTCTCCCCCCCCCCA
>NC_029794.2:13854783-13894984 GCF_000816755.2 Arachis ipaensis | reverse complement strand
AGGGATGGAGTCGGACGAGTACGACTTTCAGGAAGATGAAACAGAACACGACCATCATGCAGAGGCCGATGTCGACAATGGGGATGCGGTTGAATTGGAAGACAGTTTGGACGGCGCCGGAGGAATGTCTGACAATTATGCGGAAGACGAGTTTTACACTGTTGATTCCGTGGAGTCGATAGGTTGGATTGATTTTTTGAACTTGAGCAAGGAGGATATTTTCCGGTTTAATTTCGCAGACGTTGACATTGCATTTGAGTTCTACCAGCAATATGCAAAGCACCATGGCTTCGGGGCGAGACGTTCCAGAAGCGAAAAACGCGGCGAAGTAAGGATACGGCAGGAGTTCGTGTGCCACCGACAAGGGTACCGATCCCCGAAGTTCTACTCGATGCCTAACCGGAAAAAGAGGCCGAGGGCCGAGACACGTTGTGGATGCCCTGCAAGGATGCTACTCCGCATGGACGATGAATCAGGACGTTGGCTCGTTGCGTACTTTTCAGACGTGCATAACCACCACGTTCTTGAGTTGCGATTTTCTTCCATGCTTCCAGGCCATCGGAGGATGAGCGAAGCGGACATCGAGCAGATGAACGACATGCGCAAAGGGGGCATTGGCGTCTCCCGAATCTACGGTTTTATGGTGAGCCTAGCCGGCGGGTATCATAATGTCCCGTACACAACAAGGGACATGCACAATGTAAATGCGAAGCAACGAAGGGAGGGTGGCCTAGATGCGGAATCATGCCTAAGGTATCTCCGAGAGTGCAAGACAAATGATCCAGCACTGTACTACAAGGAAGTTGTTGACGGTGAGGGCGTGTTGCAACATTTGTTTTGGTGTGACGGCACCAGCCAAATTGATTACCAGGTGTTTGGATACGTGGTTGCATTTGATGTAACGTACAAGAAAAACGTTTACCTTTCACCTCTTGTAGTATTCTCCGGTGTGAATCACCACAGCCAAACGGTTGTCTTTGCCACCGCACTGGTGGCAGACGAGAAAGAAGAGACCTATGTCTGGCTGTTTCAACAGTTGCAAACTTCAATGAAAGGGAAGGCTCCCGTGTCCATAATAACCGACGGTGACAGGCAAATGAAGTCTGCGATCGAGCAAGTTTTTCCGGAGGCTCACCATCGACTCTGCGCTTGGCATCTACTCCGAAACGCCACGAGCAACATCGGAAAGCCCAAATTCACCAGGATGTTTAGGGATTGCATGCTTGGCGACTACGAGGTCCGAACATTCGAGAGAAAGTGGTTTGAGATGGTTGAGAAATTTGGCGTCGCCGATAAAAGATGGGTACAGGACATGTACGAGAGAAGGCACAGTTGGGCCACAACACACATACGGGGAAAGTTCTTTGCCGGATTTCGAACAACGTCAAGGTGCGAGGGCTTGCACGCTGTGATATCACGGTATGTTAAGTCTCGATACAGCTACACTGAGTTTTTACGTCATTTCCAGCGATGCTTGATGTTTGTGCGTGCAAAGGAGGTGGAGGCTGATTTCGAGTGTGCAAAGGGTGACCCTGTTATGACCACCAACCTGAAACAGCTGGAGCGGAGTGCAGCCGAGAACTACACTCGTGCAATATTCTATTTGTTTGTTCCCATTCTTAACAGGGCCTGTGTAATGAGGGTGGTTGACTCTGAAGACAACGGTTCCTATTTTATCCACACCGTCTCTCGATACGGCACTCCGGGGAAGGATTGGCGTGTTGTTGCAACGTCTGATACGAGGGAGGTCCGATGCACGTGCATGAGAATGGAATGTTTCGGGGTCCCCTACGAACATATAATTGCGGTGCTTGTTCTTAACAATGTTCATGAGATCCCGAGGTCTCTGATATTGCCGAGATGGACCAAGGATGCAAAACTTGTGGCGGTGCAGTCGATGGGCGTGATTTGGGATTCTGTGCAACTGACGCAACACTGGTGCCTGATGGATTGGTACCGGAAAGTGTGCAAGATTGCATGTCACAGCACTGAAAAGTTCTAGTTTGCAAGAGACACTGCCATGCTGGTGCTGAAGCACTTCGAGAACGAAGATGTAGGGGACACCAGTTTTCCACCCGAGGGGCCACCTACTGAGGGTGGCAGGGGCCCGGCGCGGAATCCACCCAGGTGCAATACAAAGGGTAACGGTGCTCATGGTGGAAAGAAAACCCAGCGATGTCGTTTGTGCCGGGAGGTGGGACACAACAGGACGACGTGTCCGGGCCGCCGCACAATGGAGTCATCCAGCGCAGTTGCAGATGACATGGATTCGATGGACACTGACATGGTGGGTTAGTCGCTTTATAGATGATCTAGTTAAGTTTTTTGCCCTGTTAAATGGTTCTAATCATTTGTTTTTCACATTGGTGTCAGCTATATGATAACCTATCCGGCGATCTGTATGCGACAGCCGAGATTCCTTCGTTCCAATGCTCCGATAGTGACACGCAGGCTGGGTTTGCTAACAGCGACTTCGCTGGGACCAACACGTCCGGGCCTGTCATGTCTCTTGCCGATTGAGCAAAGGAGGCCTACAGTCGTCACGATGGTGTGTTGAGTCACGATGGTGTGTTGCAACGGTAGGTTGGTCGAATCCTTTTACATTCTCCGGTAGGCTGTAGCCGTACACAGAATATTATCTGTATTTCATCTGGGTACAGAACCGTCTATATGTCGTTGACGTTAAAACAAGTTTTTGCTATGTTGGCTTTCGTTGGTATGTGGCTGTGCTCTAGATAGAACAGATTTTAATCGGGATTGAAGAAGTGGAGGTGTGAAGTTGTGTCATGCGAATAGCTGCAAATCCACTGTCAAACCTGATGTATTATTAATCGCTCTTTGTCGACCCTTTTGTTGAACCGGACATGTTAGTTAGGGGCATCTTTATAGTGATTCTATGTGTAGTTGATATTTTGTATGTATGATAAGTGGATATTTTGTATGTAACGTTTATGTGGATATTTTGGTTGTAACGTTCAGTGGATATTCAGATGGATGTCTCCTAAAAAAACTCCCTTCGTCCGCCTCTTTGCAGCAGACATTCGGAACTGGTTATGTCTCGTACTACCTTGTGTGCTAGTTGGAAAATGCATGTGGTTCCATCGCGGTTTTGAAATTCTTTGTAAGGGAACATGGCTTCTGGATGTAATTTAAAACACACGCTTAAAACACCGGACCTGTTGAATAAAATGCACTAAATGAAGCACGGCAAAAAATCTGAATCAATACTAAATGAAGCACGGCAACAAATCTGAATCAATAAACAACCACTACTAATTCTCATTTTTAGGGTATTAACAAATCAGTGTGAACTTTCAAAATTCAAACATACAAAACGTAGGTGAAGTGAATCGAATTACATTCAAGCTTCACATCATAAAATTACATTCAAACTTCACAGGCACTAATTGACATACATTTCTAATATTGGGATATCAGTCTATTTGCAATGCTACACGCACATTAACAACAGAAACGATTATCGTATTTATCATCTAAAGCATAAGTTAATGAGGGCAAGGTAGAATTGTATGCCTGGAAATATAATGTAGATTAAAGATACAGATGTATGGACATGCAGGTTGCATCATTGTATTTGACAAACTGAGGCAAGAAAACACCATGGACCGATCGAGTTACTTTGATTGGGTTGGGGGGCGGCGGCTGGGGGGTTTAGGATACAGGAGTTCTCAATATATATGCAGCCGGTAGTCCTGCGGCGCCAGCCGCTCGAAGACACACACATGGCCGTGTCTTAGTTGACATGCTGTTGCTAAGGCACACCAGCCCATTCCAAAACATTCGTTCGTCCTCCCGACATAGTGCGTATACTGAACGGTCCACGCACCCCTCTCGTTGGTAATCGAAATTGGGCTATCCTCGTATACTCCCGGCAGAGGGGGGACATTCGGCTGGAAGCGAGGACATATTTTTTAGGGTGAGAGCAACGAAATATTTGAATAGAACAATAGTACCGGAAATAGTTGCCTTTAAAAATAACTGTCGAGAGACTTACGAGAAAACGGGTTGGCAGTCTATGCACGATTGGATTAACAAAGAAGGGATTGGTCGATCTGAACCTATCGGCTATGTGCCTTGACTTGGGGGCCGTCGGGTAGCTTATACAAGTGGAGTCCGTCCCCGGCTCGGCATGGGCCAAGTAATTGATTTCCATTGTATGACCGTTGAAGAACATGACATACATGGTGTTTTGAGCTTCGTGATAATGGAACAGCACCAGCCACTGATCCCTTAGGCCGTAGTGTTCCCGGACAGCGTCCCATCCTCCATGAAGCACGATCCTTCCATTAGGTTCCATATTCCAGCCCACGCGATGATGATGTCCTGTAGGCGTGGTTAGGGTCAGGGGTCGCGGTAGGGACCGGCCATAATCCCGCGAGAACCGTAGCGGGAGCATCTGTAGCGGATGGTGGAAAAAAAAAGGTTCACAATGTGTCACACATGGATGGATTGATGATTGCAGGTAGTAAAGGAATTGAAATTGGCGTCTATACCAGTGTATCAGGGTCGTTCACCGGGATTATCGCGAAGAACTGGACTGTATAGTTGCCATGTGCGGGGATTGCTGGAAGACTTCCGTTACGCAAGTTTCTGGTACAACGTAAAAGGGCATAAAACAAACGCCTTAGCCGAGTGCATACAGAAAACCCGCTAGAATAATCTTGTTACCTTCCATAGTTGATCTCGCAGTATCTTGCGTCATGGATGGCCACGTATAAAAACTTTGGTTGGTGATACGAAAATAGCATTGTGTTTCTGATTCGAAGACGGTAATGTTCGTAAAAAGCTCGCCACCCTCCGGTAAAGACGATTCGATGCGGATGCTCCTCCTCGACAACCCAGGAGATGCTCCACGACTGACCATTTGTGGTGCTTACCTCGACGGGGTTGCTCATGTTCTTCCGGACAGTGTTGGAGAAGGGCGCCGGCATTCTCTGCACGAGTAAGAAATCGATATTGATGTGGGCTTGCATGCGGGGCCTGGGGATAGGGTAGTAGAAAAAAACAACTGAAAACTTACAAATTGATTCTTCGTGTTGGGGATTATGAATCTGAAGAAGCGGAAATCAGCGAGCGTCGGCATTGTGATACCTCGCTTGTGATTTCTTTGATGGTTTCCGGTTCTTTACTGCCGGGAGTTTTTGAGTCTCCAACAATGGGTTCCCTTCTTCGAAAAGTTTGCTTTTTTTATTTTTTTTGGTAAATGAGAAACGTACGCGCGTTAAATAGGCGAAACAACTCCCGCCTTTTTAAGTTTTTTTTTAATAAATAACTATTAAACCTGATTAGACTGGGTATTAATGGGGCATTAACGTTGGTGCAATTACCAAGGGCAATAACCGGATTTCAAAAAAAGTGCTACCCACCGAATGAGTTCAAGATTTAAACATAGCCTTAATTAAATGTTATCATTCAATCATTCATTCCATTGCGTGGGTCAGTGAATAGTCACTTCGTATTGGCAGCCTTGCATTGGCGATGGATGGACGGATTGATGTAGGCGATGGAAGCAGGTAAGTTGTTCATAATTACTTTATTTTTTTGGTATCTTAACAGTTTTTAAATATTTTTTCCTGTAACATAACTTTTTTTTGTCATGCTGGAAAATAACTTTTTTTTACTAGGTGTTGGGCCAGAGAAACTGACTCGACCCAAAACCCAGAAACCGAACTCGCATAGCGACCCAACCCCTAATGTCCGACCCTATTCGAAGCTACTCTCCTCTTCATCCAAGGCAAAACTCCTCGCTCCGCCGATGTCAACTCCACCTTCGACCGAAGCTCGGAAGACTCGGAAAACTTGATGCATGGTGGCGATGACACGGCCGATCATCCTCAACGAAGATGTATGCTGGAAAATAACATGATATAACATAAAGGGGCCCAACATAAAGATACAATAACAGTAATAGGATATATGGCCCATGATATAATCAGCCCACGAAGACTGTCCGTCCAGTGAGGAGACCCAACAATGTCACATAACATAACCGGTATCAATGCATCCAACAACCAAAAAAATTGCAGTGGAAGGAAAAAAAAAACGTTGTATTTGGCCCCTTCACACGTCTCTTAGACACGGTTCCCCCGTCTTGGCCGCTCCCGCCGCCTTCGCAAGCAATGGACCACTTTCCTCGTTGCATCTTCCCGTTAGCAGTGCAATTGCTATTTTGATCCTGATCTTCTCTTCATCCAGCTGCAATGGTCAATGCGACATTTATTAGAGACACACAGTGCAATTGCATTCTACTTGTAGGCAAGCATTAACTTACAATTGGCAGCACCGCGTGGGTGAACCTCTGTCCCATTGCCATCCACTGTATGACCCAAATACCAGAGTCTGTACTGCTGCTGTTCTTTGGCACTCCCGGTGCGGCCATGATGTCCAAAATGGCAAACTCGGGAGCACTCTTAGAGTGTGAGTTTTTATACCCGTCAGTTGCAACGATTCCATCCAGCGCAGTCAGCTGGCACAGATTCGCCAAGATAATAAAGATTAGCGTATTTGGATAGGACGCTGAATTAACCTATGTGCGTCGCTTACCATGCATTGTATGACACGTCTCCTCCTTGCCTTTGATTCTTTAGTTGCATTCGTGTCAAATTGGAAGACCTGCCTCTCCGACAGGTCAACCACAGCCAAGAACCAGTGCTTCTCACAATCTTCTTCCAGTACTGGCATATAGACCTGCGATTGATGGAAAAAGCTGAATACGATAAGAGAGTCATAATTCAGTCCACCCAGGTTCAGAACTTGCGTATAATAATCTTATCGGTCGGTAGCTTACAAGGCGCAGGTCTTCCGTCGGGTGCATGTGGTCATTGCCGTATCGCTGTGCCAAGATTTCAGGGTGGACGCCCTCCATTACATCGACCTGGTTACTCAGGGAGTATTCAGAAGTTGAAACAAGTCACCGTGCATGTCAACGGTACATGGTTCGTGTTAAAACAGAGAACGTTAATTCATAGGTATGCACTCAAATAAACTACCGAATTAGGATTTGGGCGTACCGCAAAATTCGGATGCAAGCACCACACCGCTCGAGGGTGATCTCCATCGGTTTCTCCCTCCGATGCAACCATGATCGTGATCAACTCCATTATCTGCAAATCATACCCAACACAAAAAAATCAGACTTCGCATGAAAATAATAAATCCGGGTCAGCGGAAAAACTTCCATTAATTCGAAGAGGATACGATGGATTGCCACGTGCCTTCGGGGTTGGTTGCCGTCCGTCTAACAGGCATCCCATGTCAGAAAGAGTTGCATGCTGCGACCCGAAGCGTACAACGATCTCCTTGCCGTCAACAAATCGAAGATGTTACACACGCCAGCCCAATTTAACTGCGGCCGTCCGGCACTAATGAGGGCACACGGCAGATTCAGTCGTTGATGTTCAGATCGAATACTTATGTGGGGTCGGCATGATGGTCGTAGACGTACTTACAGATGTCCATCTCGTGCTGAGAGATGGGCCATGCGTTGGTGGTGTTTGTTCCCTTCTTGGTCAGGTTTGACGGGGGTCGTCGCGGAATCTGCTTATAGGTGTCGGCTGTCCGTCCATGGCTGCTTTCCGGCTTCGATGAGCTCTCGTCGGATGACATCATCGTGTTAAAGAAAAAACTGCCTTTTCTGTTTTGCGTTGGCTGCAGTCCATTGCGCCCTGTCGGGTTGTCGGCATTGTTGCTTCGTTGGGGCGATATAGTCCCTCGGTTACCCCCGTATACCTTCTCCTTTAATCGAGTGAAGAAGAATGTGGCCTTGCCACCCTTAGCCCCATGTTCGACGCCGTGCGTGTTTGACCTGCACATCTTTGGGTACATGGCCCGTTTCTGATCCTCGTCGTCATCGTAAACAGACATGTTGATGTCTTTGCCGCTGCTTTTTGTCGACGACTGATGCAGTCTCTTCCTCATCGCTCCTGGAAGCATCAACTGTCTACGGTTGGGAATAGAGGCGCGTGACATCGGGTTGTTCATGTATTCCCTGTTGGCGACCGGTATTCTTTGTTTCTTAATCCGGTTTCCATCGGACGTTGCGTTGACTTTATTCGCAGGTCCCTTTTGCGCCTCGGTGATAGGCTCTCTGAGACCGCCCACCAACAACCGAATCGTCACCATTTCCGCTTCGACCCTGTCCATTCGGCGTTGCGTGTTCTTCAATGGAAAATCGTAACAGATCTGTCAGATGGTTGGAGTTACCGAAACAGTTAGAGCGGAAATTGAGACGGGTGTTACCAACCTTTGTGTTCTCGAGCACCTCTCTCATTATTTCCAGCAACACGCCGTTTGAAGTGTTGTCGTCTGGGTTCGGTGTTCTCTGGTCCTCCTGGCATTGGGCGCTTGTTAGTACGTTGTGGTATACAACTAACTCAGTAGAATCGGGAGCAGCATAAGCATAACTTAAAAAAAAAAATAAAATGTCAAAACCAGCCAATGCACCACAATCGTACCTAGGCCGTGTCGTCGTTCACGTTGTTGGATGCAGCGGGTGTCCCATGTTCGGCCATTGTTAGTTGCAGTATTGGTCGTCGGCGTCCGATGGGTTGGTCCGCGTTGGTTGTGGGTGGGGATGGTAGTGTTTTGGCGATGGCTTGATTTGTGAAGAAGATGGAATCGGCTAGCTGTTGCCCGGTCAAAAAGTTGGGTCTGCAAACACCTTTCTTGGAGTATGAAGACGGTCAGCTCCATCGAGGCAGGATGCATCACATGTGTTTAAAATTGCACCGGTTAGGCAACCTCGGGTGCCGTCCAATGTTCAAGCCTTTGCAAAGTGCTTCCTAACATAGCATGAGGTGACCTGCCATTGCATGAGATCAGTAGCGTCTGCACACAGCGATACGATATTAAAAACTATAAAGTGTGTGGCATGTGAAGGATAAAAACTTAATATGCAAAATGACAAAAATTCTAATGAGAACATTTAACATTGTTATTATTACGGGAAGTGTAAGGCTAAGGGGCTGATTTTTTTTATACTTTTTAAGAGACACAAAACGTCACCGCCGTTTAGTATGTAAAAATAATTTTTAACTTTATTAAAGGGAAATGCTCCCATAAATTTTTATTCTGGTTTATAACCGATCTATTTTCTTCTTATTATGTATTCTACATAATAAATTAATAACGAGGCGTTAAAGTTAATAATCCAAAATGATAAGAATCAATAACTTATAATAATGTTAAGGCTGAATTTTTTTTTTTGGAATATATTGTTACAAAGATGTTAAATACAATTTCTTGGAACTTTGATGGATTATACCAATACAGACCTAATATTAAAAAAATAAAGTTCACATATACGTGATCGTCTCACACAAGCGGCCGCTCCTTCATGGAACTAGCGAGCCCACCCCCACAATTAAAGAACGTTGAAGGAAAATGTTACTCGGCCACTCCCCTTTGAATGCCGTGACTCTGTGTCGGCTAACAAAATCAATCCGATCCAACGAAATCTCCGTCACAGAGGTACCGTTAGCACCTGTTGCTGCCCGTCTATGAATATCTTCTTGTACTGTGATCATACGTTCACCCATGATCGTCACAGGATTCCATGGAACGCCATACTGACCGACAACTCCTAGCTTGATGTACGGGACGACGCACATCGATTCCAAGTCAATCTTGCACCATATGGTCGACAGTCCTACATGCGGGGATCGTTCATAGCCGACCAGGTGTGGGATGCCGTGGAGCACACGCATCGCCTGCACGTGCTGAATTGAGCTACGGTTTATCCTTATCTTGCTCAGACGAAAGGTGACTGCATCCAACACGACCACATGTGTTGCAACCGTGGCATCACGTCCACCCCAGTTGACCCACAAAGCCTTACCAAGGTGGAAGACTGAGCTCGCACCGAGATGACTGAGACGTAAATCGTTAATGTACTCGTGTTTCCAGAATCCATCTGCGGAATTGAAAACATTGCAGTGCAAAAACCTGTTTCTGAGATGCCTTTTGGACATATGGACGACGCAGTAATTGTCAGTTCCCGCCCGGTATCCAAATGCGTAACCGATGACGGCTTGTTTAAGTAGTTTGTCGGCCGAATCGTCCAGTACCCGAGCGAAGCGCAGCAACGGGTTCCATAACAGGAGTCTCAGATCAGGACCAGTCGTGCTATACTGTACGCAGATCACACCGCAATCGGAGTCGATAACAGTCCACCATCCGCGGGGGCCGAGTTGTTCTGGCATTGGCGCGGCCACTATTCCTCCGTCTACACAGTCCACAATACAGAAAGATTCCTTTGAACTGTACGTCTCCGGGTCACCAATCTGGAGCAACACCTTACGGTGTTTCCCGATGTTCGCGAGCGTGTTGTCTCTCCTAAATCTGTCAGAAGACAGTCGGACACGCCAGGTTGTGCTTGCGGTTCTGCATCTCGCCGCCGTCTTCGGGTCTGTTCGAGTGAAAATCTCCATCAAAATATCGTCTGGAAAGACCTGGTCACCGAACTCAGCCATCGAACCCACAAACTGATTTTCCATATTCGAAATTGCTCTTCTTTTCCCTTTTTTTACCTTCTTATGCAGTGAGACAGACTATCCACAACAGGGGCAATCGAATAAGCATTTAAAGGAACCGTATATTATACACTTTCTCACATTTGCTACATTGTATAGTCGTCGACCGCGTAGAGTTGGGCATCATGATGGGTCTGACCATCTTGTTCCGCGGGTCGTCTTGAGCGGTCACTCACGCCACATCAAGAAACGTAAATGCCCCTTAAATACAATAAAATATGAAATAATGGTAATAATAATAATAATATTAATAATAACAATAATAAAAAAAACAGCTGGTCAGGACGAAGGTAGGCAGGTGGCCTCAAGAATTAAATTTTGAATAATGAGTATTTATTTGTGACGTTAATAATAATAATAATAATAATAATTAAAGTTTGATTTATTTAATTTTGAATATTGTCCAGGTGTGGGATGCCGTGGAGCACACGCATCACCTGCACGTGCTGAATTGAGCTACGGTTTATCCTTATCTTGCTCAGACGAAAGGTGACTGCATCCAACACGACCACATGTGTTGCAACCGTGGCATCACGTCCACCCCAGTTGACCCACAAAGCCTTACCAAGGTGGAAGACTGAGCTCGCACCGAGATGACTGAGACGTAAATCGTTAATGTACTCGTGTTTCCAGAATCCATCTGCGGAATTGAAAACATTGCAGTGCAAAAACCTGTTTCTGAGATGCCTCTTTGAAATATGGACGACGTAGTAATTTTTCAGCCCCCGCCCGATAACCAAATGCATATCCGATAACGGCCTGTTTCCATAGGGTGTCCGCCGGATCGTCCAGTTGCCGAGCAACTCGCATCAGTGGGTTCTATACCATCAGTCCCGTATCAAAACCAGCCCGGCTATACCGGACACAGATCATGCCGCAATCGGAGCCGATGACACTCCACCATCCGCGATGACCCAGCTGTTCTGGCATTGGGGCGGGTACTCTTCTTCCGTCTAGACAGTCCACAAGACAGAAACATACTCTTGAACAGTACGTCTCCTGGTCACCAATCTGGAGCAACACCTTCTGGTGTTTCCCGATGTTTACGATCGTGTTGTCCCTCCTAAACTTGTCGGACGACAGTCGGACACGCCAAGTTGTGCTTGCGGCTCTGTATGTCGTCGCCGTCTTTGGGTCTGTCCGGGTGAATATCTCCATCAATATATCGTCCGGAAAGACCTGGTCACCCATCTCACCCAATGACTCCGCCAACTGAGTTGCCATAATCTCAACTGCTTTCCTTCTCTGCTTTTTTTTTTAAATGCCGTGACTTAGAACGTCCAGAACAAAATGGAGTAAACAATTAAGGGATGCGTGTAATATACACTTCCCCACTCTTGCTAGATTGTAGCGCTCTGGCGCGCGGCTGTGCATCATGATGGGTCTGTCACTCACGTCACATTAAAAAAACGTAAATGCCCCTTAAACACAAAAAAATATGAAACACCTCATTAAGTAACATCGTCTTCCAATGAGATTAGGTGACAATAAATTCGTTTTATTCCAGTTACAGTCAACATACGGCCATTGCATTGGGAAGACTCCCGCAATAATGACCATGGAAAGCCTTTTTTATTTTTTTAAGACGTTACTATGGGCCAGCAGTCCGACACGGTTCAAAACAGTAGAAAGAATCCATCCCGCAGACCAACCCAATCTCCCTATAGACCCGGATGCAACCGTATCGTACAAGATATATACATATGAATTATTTTTTTTTTCATACCATTTTTCGTAGAAAAAGATTATACCAATTGGAGACAACGGGCCACATTTTTTATGTTAATGGTTTGAACTTTAAATCGTCAGCTAACAACTCCATGGGGGAAGATGCCTCCGCCCTGTGGCTAGGGGCTTTAATCGACCATTTCCTGCTAGGTTGGCGTCACAGGTGTCAGTCAACAACAAGACCGTTGGAATGCGAGGACATGGTGCCATTACCAGAGAGGTGAATATGAACCCTCGTTGCGAACTGCTATTTCAAAAGCTACTCTATCACTCTCCCCGTGAACTATTGAAGACACAATGCAGAGATCCTCCTCCATAAGCTCGTCCTCCGTCGATGCACCGACGCCTCGCTGTCACTGTGGCGTGACATCGCCAATCAGAACCGCTTGGAGATCTGACTATCCAGGCAGAAGGTTTTATGGATGTTCTGGGTACGGAACCAGCAGGAAATGCTCGTTCTTTCAGTGGTACGATCCAGAGCCGCCGGCTCGTTATTCCGATGTCATTCGCAGGTTGCTGGAAACAAACGAGTGCATTAGAAGCGAGAACACAGAGTTGAAGAAGACAAGACAAGAACTCCTAGACGAGCTGCGTCGTTTGCAACAGAGTGTGCATGAAACAAGGGCAGAGCTCGAGGCTGCCGTTGCAGCCTCTACGGCCATGGAAGACAACATGCTTGCGAGTGTCGTGATGACGAGGAGGCGTGGAGTTGTGATCATCGTGCTGATATCCATGATCGTCTTGTTGGTTCTTTTTCCCGATCGAAGTCGCTAGCTAAGCCTATTTTATGTTTTTTTTTCACGTCTGGAGAACATAATTACTTCAAACGATTTGTTTAGCCTGAGTTGTAGTGTGGATTTGATTGCATTGGCATTGTGTTTTCAATCTAATTGGATAATTTTTGTTTCCCCTATGCATTCTACTAAGTATAATAAACTGCGATACACATCAATCCATTCGAAATGCACAATTTAAACATACCCGGAATACAAACAACGATTACACTTGGTCCATATGTACTCGCGACGGATTTATGGAGTGACAGCCTACTTGCCGCATATTCGATCGAATCACACAATCGGCCGCTCCCTTAGGGAACTAGACAACCCACTCCCACAATTATAACGCGCTGAAGGGACATGTCTCTCGGCCACTCACCTTTGAATGTGGTGACTCTGTGTCGGCTCACAAAATTAATCTAATCCAACGAAATTTTCGTCAGAACAGCACCGTTAACGCCTCCAGCCCGTTTGCGATTATTTTCGCGTACTGTGATCATATGATCACCCATGATGGTCACAGGATTCCATGGAACGCCATACTGACCGGCAACTCCTAGCTTGATGAACGGGACGATGCACATCGATTCCAAGTCAATCTTGCACCATATGGTCGACAGTCCTCCGTACGGGGATCGTTCATAGCCGACCAGGTGTGGGATGCCGTCGAGCACACGCATCGCCTGCACGTGCTGAATTGACCTACAATTTATCCTTATCTTGCTCAGAAGAAAGGTTTCTGCATCCAACACGACCACATGCGTTGCAATCATCAAACTACGTCCACCCCAGTTGACCCACACGGCCTTACCAAGGTGGAACGCTGATCCCTCGTCGAGGTGAGTGAGACGCTGATCGTTTATGTACGCGTGTTTCCAGCTTCCATCTGCGAAATTGAAAATATTACAGTGCAAAAACCTGTCTAGGACGTGCTTCTTGGACATATGGACGACGCAGTAATTGTCAGTTCCCGCCCGGTATCCAAATGCGTAACCGAAGACGGCTTGTTTAAGTAGTTTGTCGGCCGGATCGTCCAGTTCCCGAGCGACTCGCAGCAGCGGGTTCCATAACAGGAGTCTCAAATCAGGACCAGTCGTGCTATACTGCACGCAGATCACACCGCAATCGGAGCCGATAACAGTCCACCATCCGCGGGGACCCAGTTGTTCTGGCATTGGCGCGGCTACTCTTCCTCCGTCTACACAGTCTACAATACAGAAAGATTCGTTTGAACCGTACGTCTCCGGGTCACCAATCTGGAGCAACACCTTACGGTGTTTCTCGATGTTCGCGAGCGTGTTGTCTCTCCTAAATCTGTCGGAAGACAGTCGGACACGCCAGGTTGTGCTTGCGGTTCTGCATCTCGCCGCCGTCTTCGGGTCTGTTTGAGTGAAAATCTCCATCAAAAGATCGTCTGGAAAGACCTGGTCACCCATCTCAGCCAACGAACCCAGAAACTGATTTTCCATATTCGAAATTGCTTTTCTTTTCCCTTTTTTTCCCTTCTTATGCAGTGAGTCAGACTATCCACAACAGGGACAATCGAATAAGCATTTAAGGGAACCGTATAGTATACACTTTCTCACATTTGCTGTATTGTATAGTCGTCGATCGCGTAGAGTTAGGCATCATGATGGGTCTGACCATCTTGTTCCGCGGGTCGTCTTGAGCGGTCACTCACGTCACATCAAGAAACGTAAATGCCCCTTAAATACAATAAAATATGAAAAAATGGTAATAATAATAATAATATTAATAATAACAATAATAAAAAAAAATAGTTGGCCAGGACGAAGGTAGGCAGGTGGCCTCAAGAAATGTAGCGTGGTTTCCTCTCTCTCTTATAATAACGTGAGGGATAAATGTTAAGGGTAATGCTATGGAGCTGAAGCCTTTTAATTTCAGCAAGTGATGAAATGTGTTGGACACATTTTTGATGGACGCGTGTTAAAGTTGGGAGTACACGCGCAGACAAAATTATATTTTTAATATTATTTAGTTCATGTTAATAAAAAAAAATTATATTTTTATATTTTTTAATGAGTATTTATTTGTGACGTTAAAAATAATAATAATAATTAAAGTTTGATTTATTTAATTCACACACACACACACATATATATATAGGTTTATGGTTTAGGGTTTATGGTTTATGGTTTGGGGTTTAGTGTTTAGGGTTCAGGGTTTATGGTTCAGGGTTTATGGTTTATGGTTTAGGGTTTAGGGTCCATCGTTTAGGGTTTAGGGTTTATGGGTTAGGGTTTAGGGTTTAAGGTTTATGGTTTAGTGTTTAGGGTTTATGGTTTATGGTTTAGGGTTTAGGGTTCCATGGATTAGGGTTTAGGGTTTAGGGGTTAGGGTTCAAGGTTTATGGTTTGGGGTTTAGGGTTTAGGGTTTAGGGTCCATGGTTTCGGGTTTAGGGTTTAGGGCTTATGGTTTAGGGTTTAGGGTTTAGGGTTTGTGGTTTAGTGTTTAGTGTTCTATGGTTTAGGGTTTAGGCTTTAGGGTTTAGGGTTCAAGGTTTATGGTTTGGGGTTTAGGGTTTATGGTTTAGGGTTTAGGTTTAGGTTTAGGGTTTAGGATATATGGTTTATGGTTTATGGTTTATGGTTCAGGGTTCAAGGGTTAGGGTTTATGGTTTATGATTTATGGTTTATGGTTTATGGTTTATGTCTTATGGTTTAGGGTTTATGGCTTATGGTTTAGGGTTTAGGGTTTATGGATTATGGTTTAGGGTTTATGATTTATGGTTTAGGATTTATGGTTTATGGTTTATGGTTCAAGGTTTAGGGTTTAGGGTTGAGGGTTTAGTGTTTAGGGCTTATGGTTTAGGGTTTATGATTTATGGTTTATGGGTTATGGTTTAGGATTTATGGTTTATGGTTTAGGGTTTAGGGATTATGGTTTAGGGTTAAGGGTTAGGGTTAGGGTTTAGTGTTTAGGGTTTAGGGTTTAGTGTTTAGGGTTTAGGGTTTATGGTTTATGGTTTAGGATTCAAGGTTTATGGATTATGGGTTAGGGTTTATGATTTATGGTTCTAGGGTTTAGGGTTCATGGTTTATGGTGTAGGGTTTATGGTTTAGGGTTTAGGGTTTACGGATTATGGTTTAGGGTTTATGATTTATGGTTTAGGGTATATGGTTTATGGTTTATGGTTCAAGGTTTAGGGTTTAGGGTTGAGGGTTTAGGGTTTATGGCTTATGGTTTAGTGTTTATGGTTTATGGTTTAGGGTTTAGGGTTTAGGGTTACGGTTAGGGTTTAGTGTTTATGGTTTATGGTTTATGGTTTATGGGTTAGTGTTCAAGGTTTATGGTCCATGGGTTAGGGTTTAGGGTTTAAGGTTTACGGTTTATGGTTTAAGGTTTATGGTTTATGGTTTAGGGTTTAGGGTTTAGGGTTAAGGGTTACGGTTAGGGTTTAGTGTTTAGGGTTTAGGATTTATGGTTTAGGGTTCAAGGTTTATGGTCCATGGGTTAGGGTTTAGGTTTTATGGTTTAGGGTTTAGGGTTTAGGCTTTAGGATTTAGGGTTTAGGGTTTATGGATTATGGGTTAGGGTTTATGATTTATGGTTTAGGGTTTATAGTTCTATGGTTTAGGGTTCGAGGTTTAGGGTTTAGGGTTTATGGTTTAGGGTTTATGATTTATGGTTTATGGATTAGGATTTATGGTTTACGGTTTATGGTTTAGGGTTTATGGTTTAGGATTTAGGGTTTAGGGTTTAGGGTTTAGGGTTTAGAGTTTAGGGTTTAGAGAAGGCCAAAATAATATATTAATTTTAATGGAATCTTTTTTTGCAATTACTTAAAAAATAAAGAATTTATTTATTAATTTCTTGAATGAATATATTTAGTTTAATTTTTTAAATTAGTTGGACCATTATCGTGTTATTATTACCGTCGCTCCCTCCTACTCTTGGTTATCTTCTTCTCCTTCCTTCACCTGGTTCTCTTTTTCTCCTTCATCTGCCGTCGCAAGCTGCCCCTTCTATTATCTCCACCGCCAACAACGACTCAAATTTTCCTTTACCTCTCCTATTCTTCAGTTTTCTGTTTCTAGAATCTTCTAAGCTTCTTCTGTTTTCGAACTAACCAAGTAGATCTCCATGGAAACGAGTCCCGGCCGTACGATTAAGCTCCTCTGCAGCTACGGCGGCAAGAACCTCCCACGCGCTACCGACGGCGGGATCCGTTTCATCGGTGGCCACACTAGAGTCACCGTGGATCGTTCCATTTGCTTCTCAGATCCATTTTTTAGTGTTGTTTCTCTCTCAATTTTAAGTGTTGCTCGTTTTTTTTTTCTGTGATTGTTCGTTAACATGTTTATGTTTTGCGTTGTGCAGACTTGTTGGTAAAGGTAGGAGCGTTGTGCGGTTCGTCTGTGACGTTCTGGTGTCAATTGCCGAACGAAGACTTAGAAACCTTGATCTCCCTCACCAACGACGAAGATCTGACGAACATAAGCAAAGAATATGACCGAGCTTCGTCGAAACTACCTCATCCGTTGAATACCAGAGCCGTGCTGTTTCGGCCAGAAACGTCGAAGAAGGTTTCTCCGGCAACGTCATCTCCGTTGAAGAAGTTGAAGATGGCACTTAACATAATCCGAAATATTTAACTCTGATTAATTTAATTTTACGTATTCTTAATTTTCTTATATACGCCCACCTATATTTTTTATATACCAATAATAAACATAAAAAAATAACATTTTTAAAATAATCTACTGACACAAAAGCTAAAAAAATATTAAATAACCAATTACATTAAATTATATTCGGGATAATCTTTACCATTGAACTAAAAATATATAAAGGATCTAATGCCCTCCTATTAAAAAGGCGCACCAATAAATAAGTTTTTGGCGTTTCGGTTCCCAAGAGAGGCCGGCGTTCCAAATCCGTGCCGTTCGTGTTGATGCGCATGAGGTGGGCAACTCTGTGACGCACTGACCTAGGGTCTGGATAGCTGCAGACTAGCAGGTGTATATGTCAATTCGGGGTATGAGACAATACACTATGTATAGATATTTATGCATAAACAAGTATGGCACAATCTTTGGACAAACCGGTTGATCGGTACGATGGGAAGGGAACCGAATAGATAAAGGTATCTAGTGTATTATCCATTTTGGCTTTGTCCCATCTCCCAACGAATGCCTTTTGGCGGTGTACTGATGTAGGAAATAAAGCATTACGCCCATTGCAAAAGTTGCACGCAGTCCCATGCCTGTACGATATAATTTTTAAAATAATGGGTGGAGGGGGTGGGGAAGGCATGGTCAGATTTAGCGCCGTAATGGAAGCCTGTCGGTAGTTTTGGATAGAGTTGACCGCAATCATCCTAGAATAGTGATTGCAAAAGGAAATTTTACAGTATATATAGTGTCACTCAGAACTTACACTTTTGGATACGGAACAGACCATAAAACGAGGCCGCATACGAACGTACCTTACGGGCGAAAGATTTGTCACGAGTGTGACGATTACAACGTATACCCGTGACTCCACCCACAACACCCGAGTAACGTTATCATAGACGCATCCGTAAACAGAGTACACAACCGTCGGATTTTCCAAGGGTCTTTGCAATTAAATATACCCACCCATCCTTCTAAGCCACCATTATTCGAAACACACCAAGAAAAAAAAGGAAAAACAATGGGCGACGGAGAAGCACGATCGAGCTCCGACGGTGACACATGCAACAGGTTAGACAAGTTTCATTTATGACTATTACAATACAACAAAATACAGTACGTTGCATATGCATGGTAGACGAATATTCGCATTAACAACCACGTACGGGGTACATGCAGGGACGTATGCGAAGAGGTCCACGACGCAGATACAGTTGAGCACTCGCAGCCCCCGCAAGCATCCGAGGTAAATCTTCTGCTCAGGTGTACTTCACACAATCTTTCAACAAATAACTGTTCGATTTTGGACATTTTTGTTTTTATAATATGTAGCTCCCCGGTGGACCCAAAGCTGACTCCGGAACCTCAGACGAAGCTCGACAGCCGGATGATGTTAATGCGGTCAAGGGTGATCAGAGCCAGTCGGAAGAGGACTGGTCGTTTCCGAAGATCGGTCTCATCGTCAAGGACTTGATGAGGGGCCTCGTGGAAAAGGTTCAGGTTAGGATTTACTCCTTGGCCATGTATGTAACCTGTCTTGTTGGTGTTCCTTATCATAAACCGATTTAGCTTACACTTTGACAGAGGGACCTTGTGAAGGAGACCGACTACTCAGCTGCTGCAATCCCCGAGAAAACTATCGTGTTGTTGGATTCTGACGGAGAGACGGATGAACAGTCAACCCTGCAGTCCATGAAAGTTGCGTCTGGCATCTCTAGTGGAACGCCGGTTGCCCCAGATCTGGCTGAGAATAGTAGTCAACCCCTGACAGCAACCGACAGCATCATGCGAAAGTTTTTCCGAACACCACCATCGGCAACTAGGAATGCCAAACGGCCTCATTCTGGTGAGGGAACCGATAGATCTGTGCGATCCGGCCCCAACAGGGAAAAGTCTACCCTTTCAACGAGCAAGAAGGTAAATAATCAGTTAGTTAGTTTAACGCAAAATGTGACTACCGACTGACTTTTGACAAACATGTGTTGTAGATGAGGTTCAAGATCACCCCTGCCATGGATTTCAACAACCGACAGTCGGCCCTATTTGCATACATGTTCGACGGGAACCTTGATCCATGGTAAAACTCGAGCATGTGTTTGTTTAAACCCGCTTAAACCCGCTTATCGCGGTTATTTTCCCGCCTAAACTCTTTCCTCCTACTGTAGCGAGGAACTTGTTCGTATTGGAGTCAAGTCCGCGAACAGAGTTGATTTACACTCCTTACTACCGGGAAATGACGTTGACGACAAGGTATGGCACATGTCTACGCTTGTTTTGACGACGAAAAAACACGTATAACGTACCGCGATACTTCATCGGGTTCTTTTTTTTTGCTGCTCTTCGTTACCAGATCATACATATGGTTGCCATGACAATGACCGGTGCTGAGATCCTTGCCACGTCCCCCTCGTACTGGTGCCTTCCGCCGTGTATCTCGATAACTTAACTCTATCTGCTGTTGGTACTCGAAATGAATCATTGCGCCGTTAACGCTCGTTGACAGTCGTCCGCGCTCTGATACTTATAGAACATGACTTATTTTATTCGTCAACGTTGTCTTTGTAGGATGATATTCTGAACGGGGAGACGACGGAGCTAATGCACAATCGTTACATGGAGAAATGGATGAGGCCATCCCGATTCCTTGAACTTGTCTGTTGACGGAGTACCATTTGTTAATCGAAACCTAAACCACGAACAAGTGTCTTAAGTGGATTAAATATACGTTTTTTATTTTGTGCAGATTTATGTCCCCATACAGAACGCCTTGGGCCATTGGTTTCTGATGCTCGTGTCTTTCAAAGACCGGGCAATTTACAACCTCGATTCATCGCCGAACCAGTTCGAGACGCCTCATCGGGAAGACCGGATCCGGAAAACGGTTACCAGACAATTTTGATTTTCGTCTTTACTTTAATTTGGCATACCATGCAACCATTTTGATTGTAGTCTTTAATTTAATTTGGCATAGCATGGAACATGACGTGCATAATAGCCTTCTGACCTATGTTTCGCGGTTCGTGCAGGCAAGGGTCTTATACAACGTGACACAGGCAGTTTACGAGAAGCACTTAATGAACTTACCAAGCAACTTTGGAGATTTCCAGATAAAGAGCCCTGTAGGGATACCAAATTGTGGACAGAGGTATGTTATCACAAAGTGAAACATGCATGTATGAGAGTGAAGCATTTTTTTTTCCGGAATACATACTGACGGTTACTGTCTATTCGTCCGACCAACATTCAGCATGAACTCCGGGATATGGGTCATTGGGTGGCTCAACATGGGGGACAAATTCAACCCGATCATGGACGGGATTGTAAGTATGCTAAAATAAAAACGTAGATTACGGCTATTATATCATAGGGACACATTAAATCCGATCGTTTACCGTTTTGCAGTTACGGGAGAACGAGATCAGGGCGACAACTGCGGTAAACCTGACCAGCACACCATTCAACAAACTCAGGGATCGTGTGTTGAGCAAGGCAGAGTTATGGCGGACGAAATCAAAGAAGAACACCTAAGTCGACCACCTGGTACTGCGTAGGATACATGGTTCAGCCAGCTATGACGCCTATGTCCCCATGGCCAAGTTAGTATTAGGTTGCTTCCTTCTCTAGTTTTTTATTTGGGTTCACTGTGAGCATGCGTGCTGATTCAAGTTAATCATACTCGCAAATTAAGACTTTGTGTGTTTACGGCCTTTCCTTTCATGTTTCGTATTTCGTGCATGGACGCCTGTTGAAGTTTTCAAGACTAATCTTCCTTAATTATATATATACATATGAATGAATGCGATGATGATTAGTTAAAATATATTTTAATTAGATTTTATTTTAACCCTCCTAACCATTGAGTAAATACGCACCAACGCGTAACGACAAATCTAATAAATGCCCTCAATTAATAATGTTATTTCTGTTTACAATGCAAGGGCATAGAAGGTTTTTTTTATATTTTTTTTTGAAAAAACGATAATGGATTTCACCAACCAAAAGATGCGTCGGTTAAGTCCGAGGGAACTAGATTCCAAAGGGTGATCCTCAACCATAAATATACTAGCATGCCTATTCTCAACACCACTGGATAACACCGTCTTAAGCATATACACTGCCAGTCCCTCGTCCAACGTGAAGTTACAATGGAGCGCTTGTCTACCGCCTTCGAACTACCCCGCGACGTTTGGTTAGCAATAGCCATTAAAGTCGCGACGAACTCCATCGCGGACCTGTGCAGGTTTCGTATGACGTGTTGCGTTGCGCGCGATGTAGGCGACGAGGATACTGTGCTCAGGATGGTTGCCATACCACCCCCGCATGAGATGAATTGGTTGTGGATACGGGACCCTGTAGGGCGAAGATTTTTCGAGAGGTGCATTGAGATTGGTCACCCGGAGCTTCTGTTTCGGGAGGCGCTGCGGGAGCTCTACATACGACGTAACCACGCCATCGGATGGAAAATGCTGCAGAATGCAGCAAGCAATGGGGTAGACGCTGCCAAGTATGCACTTTCAATGGAGTTGCTCATCCGAATGGACGACAGCGAGGCCAAAAAAGAAGGTTTGAAACTATTTCGCACGCTCGAAGCGGGTGACTTACTCCCCGCATGTTACTCGAGTTGCTTCGCGGTCCTCACAATTTCTTGGCCAGATGAAGTCCATATGCCGAAAAAGGGAAAAGAACATACGGTCTGTTACTCGACCAGATGCATGACCCGAGGCCATATGGGTCTTCTCTATGACTACCGCCGGAGGGCGGCAGAGCGGGGCTCCGTCCACGATGTCGGAGGCGCCGACCATATTCGGTGCATTCGCTGTCGCGCCGACTACGAGGTGGAACGATACGTAGACATTCCTAGGGTTTAGGATTGTCATGCATATTAGGTTTAGTATTGACGTATAATATTTCGGCTTAGTATTGACGCATAATATTAGGTTTAGTATTGACATATTATTTAATGAATGGTTTGTTTTTTATATATCCTTGATGTAAGAATTTGACGGATTTATATTATCTACCCAATTACTCGTTTATATATCCCAACGGATAACAGGCAAACTGTTCTTTGGTTAAACCGATACTTATTGTGGGATATATTGACCGGGTACTACAAAACATATAGAGAAAAAAAGAAATTGGGAATCCCGAGCGACGAAATGGACAAAACGAAAGTCATAAAGTTACTGACCGGAAAGTTTAAAAAAAATATCAACAAAAAGAACTCTGAATACAAGAGACGTGTTTGCTAAGGAAGTCGTGTGCGAGGCGACGGGAATGAAGCGGCAGGCTCCCTAATCGATGTGAGTGTGGCTGAGTTGGTGTAGAGGTACGGTACACAACCGATGTAATTCGATCACAAACGGCACCGGGTGACTATAAAGATGGACAGTCAGACACCGTAAACAACAGCCTTTGCGATAACTGCTTGGAGCCTTTGTGTTGTCCACTGCTTACACATAACGGCCCATTCATCAATCGTCTCATGCATTCAATACAAGGAAAGGAGATGTATCGTCCGACAGGCCCCACCAACCTTCCCCACGATGTTTGGACCTTAATTGCTGGGAGGACCGCAGCACAGTCCGTCAGGGACTTGTGCAGTCTCAGGATGTCGTGCACCGCTGCACGCAACGCAGGGGAGGAGGATATCGTTTACCGATTCGCCTTGATTCCAATTTGGGACCAACGGTGGTGGAGTATGAGTCCCATGCACCAGGCAGGAAGAAACTTCTTAGCGCGATGCAGGCAGAGCGAGAACCTGGAAGTTCTGTTTCGGTCTGCTGTGTCTGACCTTTTCCTCGGCGGGAGTCGTCTTGCGGGGATGGAAATGATGCACGTTATCACAGCCCAGGGCCATTCGGCAACACAGTACACGGTGTCGATGATGCTGATGCTACGCGACGACTTCGAGTCAAAGAACAAGGGCTTACAAACATTTCGTGTGCTTGAGGCGGCCGGTGCCTTAACAATCTGCAAATTGGTGTTCTGCGGCGTTATCCAGGGGATGTGGACACACATGCGTCGCCTGCCAATGCTAAACGCAGAGAATTTAGTCTGTTCTTCGCATGCATGTCCAAGCCATGGAAACATGGGTGCTATTTACCGCCGTCAACGCTATGGTAGAGGGTGGGACTTAAACGATGGTGATGGAGGTGCTGCTCATATTCTGTGCGTGCATTGTCGGGCAGATTATGAGTTGATCTTGTTTGTCCACCTCTTTGACTAATAGGATAGGATTGTGTTCTCAATATTTTTTTGGTTATCCTATCTAATATATGTATTATGTAGTATGTAATGATTTTTGCCGCTGGATGACTCATTTTGCAATCATTTTATTTATGTGTTTTCTGTTTCGTATAAAAAATGTTATTTATGAAAAGTACAATTGTTCCCCGTTACTGACCTCCCATTCAGTGACTCCCCATTGCCTAGTCAAGTAATCATTTTTTTTATAAACTCACCACCAGTCCCGTCTGCCACGTTATTCATAGCAGTCCATAGCCCTTCAGCCCGTCGTGTCTAATCTAACGTCACATTACCAAGATTTGCATTTATTGCAAATTCTGCGTAAGCGATGCAGCACACGTTTCCCCATGGTTTTTCTTCCTTTAACGATAAAACCACCAGGGGCATTATTATCTTCACTTTTCAAGGAATAGCAGACGTACATTAATTAACCACATTAAAATGTATTAATTTGTTTATTCGTAACTTAAAATTTGATTTTGATTAATGTATATCAATGCACAAGTCCGTCACAAAAAATCATTGCTTGAAGGGCTTTCGTCGTCTAGCAGACCTCCCCGTCTTCATCCGGAAAAATGTCGCAGGAATCCCTCAACGACCTCGCCATTAGTCCCGGCGACCTCGAGGAACCTCCGACCGAAGATCTGATCGACACCCTCCAACGGAGGATGAGGTTTTTGAGTGACAATCTTCAAAGTACACAAGACGAAGCAAGGACGGCGAGGATGGAGGCAATCACCGCGAAAGTCAAGGCGAGTATAAGGAAGCATGAACTGGACGAATGCCGCCGGTTGGAAAAGAAGTTGCGCACGGAGGTGGAACAACATCAAACCACCATTCGCGAACTCGAAGACAAAGCAAACGCGTTGAAGGCGGAAGTTGCCGATCTTCGTCAAAGGGAACAGCAACAGATGGCACCGTGGCGTGAAATGGAAGGCAGGCTCGAGGCTGTGGAGATCAAGCTAGGGTTATTGGTCCGCCAATTGTATAGTCAAGCTCAGGCAACGGCACACGGCTCAAACTATCAGGAAACCGCCGGGCAGAATGGAGACAATGTCGGGGATATATGACCAACGGAATCTATGTTGCAAATCTTTATTTGCTTTGTTTCTTTAGCTGTTCTTTTGATGTTCTGTAACCCCTACGTAAAACTCGGTTTTCTGAATTACATCTAATTTCCGCAGCATTTGTGGTTACCTTTTTTTTTTCTATTTTCGGGTGAAGCTAATTAGTAATCCGTGAACAACAATGCGAGGTAATTATGTTAATTTATTGCATCAAAATGCCATTTTTTCAACCAGGAAATAGATTCTTAACAATTTGCCAGTTGCTAGTTACTGTTTTGGCGGATTGCATAAGGCTAACCCCACAACAATTCATTCGGGGGCAGATTGACAAGCGTTGATGAATAACCACGTTCACTAAAATCTAAACATCTCTAGGAAAATCCTGACCTCGTAATCTGCCAGGCAGTGCACACACGAGATACGGGACACATCATTCACACAAGCCATGGTGCCGCGGGTAGTGCAAGTGGTGGACCGACAAGCCACGACATCTCCTGGATCCGATGGTCTCTCGTCAACCCATCGCTCCCAGAAAATGTCCGCGAAGAACTCCCTGCAGCTTTTGACGTCTCCGGAAGTACGGACAGACTCTTAACATTTCAACACCCCTTTGCATTTCTTCTTCTTTCCCGTGATCACACAGTAGCAACATGGCATACAGGTAACCTGCTTTGACGCAGCCCTCCGTCCAGGCCCTAGAAAGCAGTTTCATCCCAATGCCACGGCGGGCAATCCAGAAATACTCCGTCAACCCCTGTCGGAGTATAACATCCGCATTTCCTGCCTCAACGCAGGGATCGATAAACCTCCTCTCCGACCAGTCAAGGTAAAATAAAAAGGACACTAATGGTATAACACGCATCGTCACGTGTTGGTACACAGCTTCGGAACTTGCTGCATCCAGAAAAACTTTGCAGCTCGCCTGCATGTTGAACAGATCATGAATCGAATTCGATGCAACCTTAGTGGCAATCCTCACCATATATCCCGAGGAAGAAGATTCAGCGGACATTCATGCTCGACGGGCACGTTCCCTTCCTTTCTGTTTGTCTTGGAAGATCCAGCCATTTGCAAGGGCTCGACAGAGGCAGGAGGGTGGTTGTTGAAGGATTATCGGAAATTATTAACTTATCGCGATAATATCAATTTCCAAAATGTTAATATATATGTATATAAAAGTTAATTTATCTATAAATATATATGTATATAATATATTATTTTATATACTGACAATAATTAATTATTACGACTCAGGGCATCAGTCGTTTCGTTGCCCAACGTTATGGATAATACCGGATAATTAATACATTTAATATATGTACTTATACCCATATTTATATATACGTATAAGAAGAAGTGTCTTTCTTGGGCTGCCAAACGGCAGTGGGCAGTCTCGTTTTCATGTTCCAGTTTGCCTCGATATTCGGAAATGGAAAATGGGAAACGTGAAAGACATTTTTGTTGTTTGCAATTTTAACGAAGCTCGTCGATAATGGTTAATATCGAGAAGCATAAGATGAAACAATTAAAAAACCGTGAATGATCACCTTCGAATTAAATGAAAAATTTTTTATTTCCATTTATTTGGATTCAATGTAAAATGTTGATTGACAGAACAAATCTTTTTTCTTTCTATCTAAGTGGGACGCAGTACACCTACCCCTACCCCATGACTCTGGTATCCCTGCACACCTGCTTCTGAATTACTTCGGCTTGAAGTACACGCTTAATCCTGAACGTGGGGTCTGCGTGACAGTACACCTCTACTTTTCCACTTCTGAGCATCCAGGCGAGGGAAAACCCATAAACCAATTTACACCATCAAGCTTTACCAAGTCAAACTAACTAAGATCTTCATGGGACCTCTAGCCATTTTGCAATCAACTTGGGCCAGGGATTATGGAAAATACCAAAACGACACACGGCCACTAATGGTGTGTTTGTTTGAGGTGAAAATGGAAGGAAGGAAAAGGAAGGGAAAGAAATAAGAAGAAAAATAGTTATTTTTCTTTGTTTGGTTGAGGAGAGAAATGGGAGAGGAAGGAAAATGGATGGAAAAATATTGATAGGACCCACCAATTTTTTTTCCTTCCAACAATGGAGAGAAAATGGAGAGAAATTAAATCTCCCTCTCTACTTCCAATATTACCCTTTTACTTTTTTTCTATATCATTTATAATATAAGGATAAAATTGTCTTTTTATAATATTTCTTTCCTTCTTATTTTCCTTTCATCCAAACACATCTAAGAAAAATAAAAATCCATTCAATTTCTTTCCTTTCTTTTCTTTCCTTTCTATTTCTTTCCTCTCTATTTCTTTCCTTTCAACCAAACATAGCCTAAAAGAAACGTTCTGTGCTATTATTATATCTTTTTAATTCTTTAAAAAATGGTTTACTGCGTGGTACGTTTCTTTACCGATTGTTATGGAAAAGACAAGATAATTAATAAGCAGGGGAGGAACGAAATACTCGTTTTACAACGCAATAATTAAATGTTCACTGTTCGAAATTCGTGTTATATTTATGTCAGCTTTAGTTGCCTAGCTTAATTACTCGCTGAATAAATGTTATCTTTTCTTTCTTTTTTTTATCCATCGAAGTAGTTTAATTTAATGTTTTATTTTACTGAAAATAAAGCCCCATTATTGACACGTGGACACATTAGTTACGGAAAAAAAGATACCAAACAACTTTCTTCCTACATCATAATATAATATATAAATATAAATATACGTGGCCGTTATTGACAAACCCTAACCCTACTAAGTACCAACCATTCTTCACTTCTTCCATGCCGTAACTCCTCCTCTCAACTCTCTGACCACCCTTCTCCGTTATTACTGCCATATGTCGTCCTCTTCCCCCAAGAAAATGTCGGAGGAACCCGTCACCGACCACGCCATTAGTCCAGACGACCTAGCGGATCTTTCGATCGACGCACTTATCGACATCATCCGCGTAGATAAAAAGTCCGCAGATTATGACCTCGTTGAAGCCGCACTGGTCACGAGGGAGGAGAGGTTGAAGGCTGCACTCGTAACGACCGGCGCAGAACTGAGGCAGGCGAAGGTGGAGATGATGGCCGCCAAGTTCGTTTTCGAGGCAAAGAAGGATGAACTGGAGGAAAAGGTACAGCAAAGGCAACGGCTTAAAAGGGATTTGAAAATAGAGCAGCAAAAAAATGATGTGCTCCTTCACCAGTTGGATGTCACAGAAAAGGAATTAAAGGCAGAAGTTGTCAAGCGCCGTGAACGGGAACAGGTGGAGGCTCTACCGTGGCGGGACCTGGAACGCAGGATCAACGTTTTGGAGGAAAAACATAACTTTTTGCTCCGTCGGGGTCGTCATCCAGCCGGGAAAAATGAAGACGGGGCCGGAGTAAGTTGACCTTCTGCACATGCAAGATATCTGAATGTCATGTTTTCCGTCGAGGCCTGTATGATCCTTTTATTTCCTATGTTTGTTCTGTCACCCATTTGATCTTCTGCAGTGGAACTTAAACCCTGATAATATAATTATGCATACTTTAATCTCTGTGTTCTTAGCTTGTTGAAACATAATTAGGGATTTACATTACGACGGCGCCAAACGCTAATACCTAATAAAACAAATTAATGCAGACATAGTGTCCTTTTTTTTATATCCTAGGAAACACTTCTTTTAAAATAGATTGCTTGGACGAACAAAAAATACGAAGCCGTTGATCGAAACAAAATTCAAATTAGTTCTCTGTCGTGTTGTATAAAAAACCCTAAACATACATTTAGTGCGATTACATAGTAAAAAACTCCTTAAAATATTGAAGCAAATTTTGTTCATTAAAGGACTGTTATATTATGCGAATACAAACCCGTGGTTCAAGTTGAGCATACCCGCATGATCATTGTTCAACCTCTGTACAGATTTTATACACCATCGTCAATTATCATCATTGCTCATAAAAAATTTACCCCGTACCCATTTTTTACATGACTCCTTTCGGTCACGGTGTCACTCCCTATTGCCTATCCAAGTTACCAATTTTGCATAAATTCACTGTCGCGGTCTAAATACCCAGCCCCAGAAAAAAACCTTCCGATGGTGTAAAAGGTTGATTGACTAAACAGTCTTTTGTCCATTCAAACGTTAATTCAATTGTGCAAGGTCCAGATCATATCCCAGTCAAGAAGAAAGAATTATTCAGACTAAGTTATGGCCAAGATACGCATTAATTGCGTTGTCTGTGTACTCCACATGATAATTGATCGAAAAGACTGTACTTTAACATAAAAAAAATTTACAAAAATAAAATAAAATACACCATCAGTACGCATAGCAATTAGCATGATCGGCATCTCCATCGTGGGGGTTTACAAAATTACTTAAACGCAATAAGTCCCCAAGAACTTTCGCACCTCGTACTCGGCCAAGCATTGCACACACGCCACACTGGACAAATCACTCCCATCACCAATGCTCCCACGGGTACGGCAACTACCGGAACGGCATGACACAGGCTCTTCTGGGTCCGCCGGGGGTATATCGGACCACGGGCCGGCGAACACCTGCGTGAAGACATCCCTGCACCTTTCGACTGCGCCGGACTCACGAACCACGCAAAAAAATTTGAATCCACGGCGGATCTCATCATCTGTTTTGTCACCAAGCGACAGAAGTAGCATCGCAGAGATGTAGCAGGCCTCCACATCGCCCAACTCTGCTGCCTCGGTCAGGGTCCGTATGCCACCTCTGCGGTGGCCACACCAGAATAAATGAGACATCCTAACGTGGAGCATAGCGGCCGGATTCCGTGCTCTGGCGCATCGACGCAGAAAGGTCATTGCAGGCGTCCCAGAGTAGTCCAGGAAGCAAGCGATCGGCAACACCGACACCAAGGCATGCCTGTACACGGCATCGAAATTGCATGCAGATGCAAATAACCTGCAAGTCGCCTGCATGTTGAACAGATCCTCAATCGAATTCGATGCAACCATCGGGGCAATAATCGACCATATTTCGAGAGGAAGAAGATTCGCCAGACACTCGTGCTGAATGGATACGTCCAGTTTCGTTTTGTCCTTTTGGGAACTTTCGGCCATTTGGAGGGACTTCGTGGATGGATTATTGGAGATTACAAAAGGAGGATGGACGAATTTGTAAATGCCCTTGAGGCATTTCGCTTTTAATATACTGCCGTTGGGGTGTAGCGGGAGGGGGGTTACCCGTGGTTCAGTACCGCATACGTTTCCCTATATATTTTTGTTTACCGATGCGTTCATATAGTATAATAATTATATTGATTAAAGAAGCATTTATCGTAATTAACTGGATTTCCATTCCCTAGGTGGGGCTAATATTCTCAAGAATGAAGGAATTTAAAGGAGCCTTAATAGTGGTGAATAAGACAAATGTTATTTAGTTGTTCTTTGCTGGTGCAAGTACACCACTATTCGTCTAGTTGCTTTATTTGTTGACTCTTCCATTTCTTAGCCTCCAGGTGAGAGAAAAACCCATAAACTGTATATTCCACCATCAACCCTAACCACCTCTCCCTCTTAAGGGTGTACCAGATCTCCTCTAACAGTCTGATGGCAATGCGCACAGAAGGTGTCTGGTACGTCGTCTTTAGAGGGAGGATATCCGGAATATACCCCAACAGCGAGACGGCAGCGGCTCAGGTGGATGGATTTCCACGGAACCTGCTTCTTCGTTACCGGAGTTACGAGGCCGACGCAACCCTTGCTGCAATTCTCTCCCATATTTCGCGAGGCAGAAGAGTCAGCGGACAGACGCGTGGGGGCACCCCTTTCCCTTTCCCTTTCCTTCTCCCATATCCAACCTTCTTTCCCATTCTGCCTTTCTCGGAGGTTGCACTAGATCTCATCCTATTTGATTTAAATTTATTGAATAGATGGTGGAAGGGAAAGGTTACAGGAGGACCGTCGTTAGTATGGATCACCAGACACGATGAAGGAAAGCTGGGTAGTGAACTTATATACTGCAAAATGGCTCACCAGATAAGTCAGGTACCGTGCCACGTACGCCTTCATTTACGCCCATTGTAACTGATGCTTCGTTTTTGGGTTTCGCACGGGAATCGAAGTCATCGTAAACGTAATTTTAAAACCTGAACACTGAAAAATAATTTTAAATTTAAATTTAAAACTACATTAAATTTGTTATCTCTTCTTTTACCTTAAATATAAATCGTTTATTTTCCCAAAAATAAAAAAAAAAACGAAGTATTACTCATTTTCTAAAAAAAAAAGGTATTCGAAGCAGATTTCCAATTTACACTATATATGTATACGTGCCCTTTAATGACAAACCCTATCCCTCCTATCGCTTCTTTCCCAGTTCTTCTCTGCCGTAACTCCTTCTCTAACCTCTCCGTCTATCCTTATCCCCCTCCTTATTTCTGCCACCATCCACTGCTCTCTCCTCTGTGTACTATCGAGAAAATGTCGAAGGAGACCATCACCGACCACGCCGTTAGTCCCGTCGACCTCGCAGAACACCCGATCTCCACTCTGATCGACATCGTCCGTACAGATGAGAAGTCTGCAAATTGTGACCTCGTTGAGGCCGAACTTGTCAGGAGGGAGGAAATTTGGGAGGCTAGGCTTCGAAAAATCTCAGATGAACTCTTCGAGGCCGGGTCCGAGAGGGTGCACTTAATGGTCAAGTTGAAGAAAAAGGAGGATCAACTGGAGGAAGAGGAGAAGGCACACCGCCGGGAGGAGAAGTTGTTGCGCAGGGAGCAGCAACATTGTGAAGCGACCGTTCGCCGAATGTATGACAAAGCAAATGAGATGATGGCGGAAAGCTCAAAATGGCGTGACCTGGCTCAAAGGGTCGTCGATGTTTTGGAGGCCAAGGAGAAATCTTTGACCCCCCAGGCAGGCGTTCAACCGGTGCAGATTGAACACAGTGACGGAGGTATTTGACCTGGTGCACATGGGTGATATCTTTATGTTGTTTTGGTTTTTTGCCGAGGCCTGAAGCCCTGAATGATCTATCTGGTTTGTTTGTTTGTTTGGTCGTCCTTTTGATCTTATGAAATGCTAGTTAAAAGTCTGTAGCGATTATTATATCTACTTTCATCGGTTCGTTCTCTACTTATCGCGAATTGTTTGGAGTTACTGATAACTCAGCCCCTCTGCCTATAAATCAGCCAAATAAAACAAGTCGTTTGAGCGGTTTAAACAAAATTAGGGAATCGTATTGCGCCGTTAGCATTTAACGTTTCCAAATCATGATCCCAGAACATTTTCGGCAACTATTTACGGGTGCGTTATGTCCTTGCAAATCAGTTTTACAACACCGGAATAAACATTCGGATTTTTTTTCATTTACCGTATCATACAGACAATTAATATCATACAGAAAATTAATATTGCTGTTAAACGGTTCAACAACTTATTATACATGCGATAACTATCTTGGTGTTCATCTTCCTTGCGCAGCCGTGTGAGGATTTTTTTTTCTCGTGCAGTGAAAAGGAACATACTAAACTCCAGGGGATGATTTACGCTTTCATGGGCCAGGCCAACGCAATAACCTGAGCCCACTAACAACTACGTACTCATATCCTCCTTTATGCCCACAATGTATGGTTCCATGAGTTTTTTTGTGCGTAACGATTGGTTATGGCCTTTTAATGGAGACGGATCCAGGACAAAATTGTTTTAAAATCCAAAGTCTCGCTTAACACAAGCACAAAAAAAAAAAAATTCCCATCTGACCCATGAGGCACGAAACTTTTTGGCTTGTAGAAGAAGACTTCATGGAAGGGTGATGGCACACAATCCTAAGGGGTGAAACTCTGACTAAATTAATTAATTAGATTGGATTCACCCTTCATATCCGCTTGATTCACATGCTGTCTACTCTGTTGGTGTTCTCCTAACTCAGAATATCCCCCTCTTCTCTGTTGGTGCCTGGACGAGAAAATGGCCGAAGAACACGCGAAAGGTGACGTCGTTAGGGTTATCAAAGCGGCAGGAGAGCCGTCGCGACCGATGGTAGGTTAAAGCTTGCTCTTCTGTTCTTTCCATTATTTCTGACTCTCCTCTCCGCATTTTGTTCTATCTCTTACGCTGTGTCTTGATATGCCCATATCTGCAGCGTCTACCATTACCAAGTGGTCTCCTCCCCAAGGGTAGCAACCATATCTACATCACGGTCGCCGACGGGTCAGACCGTACTTACAAGATTGCATGCAGCCCCAAGGGGTTGAAAGGGATCACTCTCAGGAGGGGATGACAAAGGTTTTATCATGATTACAAGCTACAACCCTTTAACATTCTGCTATTCAAGCACAAGGGCAGAGACGACTTCAGCGTTCGCATATTTCAGGCACCGGGTGTGGAGAGGACGTATGCTACGTCTGGTGATGACTCCGGCGACCTCACACCCCCCAGGTGCCAACGAACCGTCCACGTGCTCCTCAAAAGCCCCGCCGTCAAACGGGGTGCATCAATGTCCCCAGGAGCGCAGCTGCAGCTGAGGTGGAGCAGACATTTCAGTCCGAGCACCCTTACTTCATTATGCACATCACAGAAAGGCTGTTGCACGTCCACTTCCTGGTAATGGCTTTCGCTCTCCACTATATATACACCTTTTACGTTGGCAGTATTTGGGGTCCACATTATCTGTTTTGTTCCCATGATGTTCCCTCTATTGAAAGTAATGTGGCGGCCTAGGTGGTCCACAGTAAGTGTTGTTGTTTTCCTGGTCCTTATTTTGTTGGCCTCTGTGCCGTCGTAAGTGGTCCACGTCTTCTGTGTTGTGTTGTTGCTTAATTGTTAATGGTTGGCTATCTGGTGGAGCCGTGGTTGACTTGAAATTAATTACACAAATTTGTTGGTAATGCCTCGTATGCTGTTTTTCAATATCCAATGTTTTGTGAAACAAGCACCCAATTGCATGCTAACTGTTCATAATGCCATCATCAATAGTTGCCTTTTCATTTTCTTGGCTTCATGCACGTTGCATTCATGTTACACATGCCTTTAACTTTAAGTACATCTTCTTCTCGTTTTTTGGTTTGCCCAGCCAAATGTGCCACACTTTGGAGACGACGTCAGCGATGATGTCATGGTCACTCTGAGAGCGGGGGAGATTTCTGTCCGGGCGGACTATGCCAGATACAGGGGCAATAGAAGCCGCAATTGTGGCACCATCGGCGGAGGGTGGGCTGATTTCTTGCGCAAGTGCAACGTAACTGTGGAGAAGCTGGCCGTCTTTGAGATCTCCAGGACCAACCCGGACGTGGAGCTGTTGGTCCAATTTGTTGATTTTGAACGAATCCAACTGGGTTGATGAACTAGCTGACCATGTTATTTTGGATTGCCTTTTCTAATTTGGCAACAACTATTTTTGTGCTCTGATTGTTGATGTGTTGCAACTGCTAGACTTAAATCTTTTTGTACATGATACAATCTTATGACCGGTGTAACTAAGAACTTTTCAAAATATCAGTGTTCCTTAGATTACTTTACAATTCCAATTCACACAGCACCATGGATGCTCTCTACACTAATTTGCAATTTCAATTCATACAGCACCATGGATGCTCTAGAATAATTTCCAATTTAAATATAGAGCGTTACAAAATAAAGTCATATAGCGGCCTGGATATGGTCAAATTGGAAGTATAACAGTCCAAAACAGTTTTCTATAGCTACCCATTGTTTGTCCAAACATAAAACATCACGCATGATCTTCTAAGAAACTAAAACACCTGCTGCATCACCAAACCTTTGCCTAATTTGAAGACCCACGTTCCCACTGGATTGAGCTGTGAGCGCACTAAAAATAATGAATGGTTACCAAATTGTGCCCTGTGAATCATAACCCTCGTCCAAGGCAACGTCCGATGCATCGTCCCATGCCAACTACAACGATACATTCAGTTAGCCATGAACTACGAATCGATAAACGGTCAATACATTAATTGAAAAGGACGACTAAATAAATTTGTTGACAAAGTCTTACCTCATCCTCCTCAGACGAGTCCTCCCTTGTGCTAGTTTCACCTTCGCCCTCACCACCAAAGTATGATGCACCCTCTTGTGTGTTCATTCTGCTGTTGGGATTTAAGTGGCAGGAAACTCAATTATGCCCTGTCTGGCGACAAAGACCGCACCTCTTCACCCCCTTCACCGTTTCCTTTCTTTGCCTCTTTCGACACCGCACCAACTCGTGCAGTGAAAAGGACCATACTAGACCATTTATCTAGTTTTAACAACACTTTTAATAGCCCAACACTTGAGCCCAGCATTGGTTTCAGAAAAAATGTGCATCTCAGGGAGAAAAATTAGTCCAGAGGCCCATCACGATTGACCCAAGTTCAACCAACTGTGTTCTAACCTAACCCGCCCGACCCGTAACACCATCGGCCTCTCATTCGTCATCCTCTCGCCCACCATCCCCGCGCCGCTTCGATCCTTCCTTGTTGGACGTCTCCGGTAAAGCCATGCATCTATCCGAAACATCACTCATTGTTATCCGACGGTGATCGAATCCAGCTCCGGCGAGGACACTATGCAGATCTTCATCCTCCGAACCAACGAGTCGCGACAGAGGCCGCACTTCGGAGAGCAGGCAGCTCTGCAGTGTGACTCCGCGGGAGAAAAGCTTCCTGCAACTCCATTACTCCATTGACGGGTCAATGACGGATACGTATCCATCGCAGCTTATCTTGTATGCGTCAAACGACGTCCACAGCGCTTTTCCTTCCCTCCCAGCCCTCCTCTATCATGTCTGATTTAGCGTTAAACAGAATCACTAACAGCCATTAATTTAGTTCTTAAAACATGATAAACTAATTCTACATAAACCCAAATAATTTTTTATTGTAACAAAAATAACCAGCTACAAAGTAAAATTTGTAAACTAACCCCTCTAACACACCTAAACCACTAACCAATCATAGGAGGAGAGAGAAAGAGTAATCTCTACCATTGGATTGAAAAAGCAGAGAGATCCGACGGCCAACCTCAAATGGCACACCGATCAGCCAAACATAAATATCATGTGCACTGGTGTGCCAAACACAAACGGCACACTGAATCCGTGCCCATAAATCGGACGCTTTCATTTGTGTAATTGAATCGTCTGATTATTTTTTGGTAAAAACTCAGGTGAAGTCGACTTCACGTGAAGTTGATACTTGAGAACCGCTAGATGAAAATTTAGTCAAATCTCAAATCATTTAACGGTTCTCATGTATCAACTTCACGTGAAGTGGACTGCACATGAGTTTTTACCTTATTTTTTATTTTTTTTCCTATTGGACCGTTGGATTTGTTTGACACTTGCGTTACCGGCAACGTAAATTACCCTGCATCCCAATTATCTTGCAATACATATCAAAATAAAAAAATTCGTATTACAACGGAGACACTTGTTGCTGCAACAGAAAAATCAAATTTTGACATCTGATAATTAGCTCGTATTTTTTTTTGTCAAAAATTTAAATACCTTAATAATATTATTTAAATATTACACACAAAAAAACCCATGCCAAAAATCACAGGTAGTGGAATTAGCGCATTCGGACAACATTTCCCTATTTCCCCAATTCCTCTTCGTGCTGCTCAGTGTTCTCCCACCACCACTCCTCAGAGCCTCCACCACTCCCTCCCTCTACTCATTCGAATCTCTCTCTATTCACCCAGTCTCGGTAGCTACCTCTCTCCTCATCTTAATTTCTGATTAATTGATTATTGAACATTAATGACTTGATATATTATCATATGGATTAGTTCAATTTTTTAAATTTCTTTGTTCGCCGATCTATTTTATTAGATTAGTTCTGGTTTTTCCTCTTTATGAGATGAAAGTACAGTAGGTGATTAAATTGATTAAATTCAGCGGTAATTCCTTAATCTTTGTGCTCTGTTCTGCCCAAATAGAACCTTAATTTGCTCGTATGTGATTAAACCTTGTTGCTAAGAATGAACTAATTAACATTCTGGTGCGTTAATTTGTTTCCGCTTTGCTCGACATTTGAGTGTAATTAAAAGACAAATGGAAGGAAGAAGGCCTCAGTTTGCTTCTGTTTTCTCTTGCCATTTAGGTTCCCTGATCCATCTTCATTAAACACAATGTAATGTTCTTGATTTATCTTTGAATCCTTTTGGATCTTGGACATACGACATTTCAAATGCCTAACAACTTGTAATATGTGCTGTGTGAAAGGGTTTGCTGCATATTTATAGGCTATTTCTCTACGTAGTTATTCTAATCAGTTATTTATTTTGTTTAATGATTTTGATTTTGTTGTTTATGGAGTTAAGAAAAAACACAGAGAAAGAAGAATAGGTTGTTGAGAAGGGGAAGTTGGTAAAAATGGCCTTTTTGAAGGGTAAGCCAGTGGTTACGAAAGTGGCAGCGTTGGCAAAGTATGGGTTGCTGCCAGGAGTAATGGTTTTCGCACTCGTCTACTCTCCTCCTAACTCTTCCCAAAACAAACCACCTACCTCTTCCAATTAAAGGTACATTACCTTCTTTTACTGTTGTTTTTCAATTATTATTATTATGATGCATGCATGCTAGATGCTAGGTTTGTTTTTAACTTGAAGAAATGTTACTTGCTTGACTGGCATATGTGTAATTTGTTGTTATGTTAGTGATTCTACGTAGTTTGTCTCTGGTTTATTGTTAATTTTATTTCTTTTTTTATGAGCAAACCACCAATTTTAGTCCCAAAAGATTATGGCGTTGAAAATTTAGCCCAAAAGAAAGAAATGCATGCATGGTCCTCCAAATATGAACTTTTGACAAAATGCTCCAAAATACGCCTTTTCCTTATGTGTTGTGATACTTCGTCAAGCATTAATTATCCTTGAAGGGGCACAGGCATGCTTATTTCGTTTGGGGGCTAAATTGTCAATGTCATGATCTTTCAGGGACTAAAATTGGTGGTTTACCCTTTATCTATTTATACTTGTTTATATCTTGAGAAGTGAATTTAAATTGCTGTATAGCAATGACAAGCCTTGTCTTGTTACTTGAGATTGGTTACACAAATCATGTCTATGTTTAAAATGTGAAACTGCAGTACTGAATCGCTGTCAAATTTAATCTTGATTTGCAATGGATGTTGCATTTGTTCTAAATTAGATTTATTGTCTATCATCTGTTAATTAAGTTTCCATGGTTGAGTAGTGGACTGGTATGGTTGTTTACCCGACCAGTCAACTCTTAATCAGTGAGCTGTGGTTGTTTGTTGTTATTTACTTTTTCATTCACTGACTCACCCTCTTGCTGAACCCATTTCTTGCAAGTTGCATTTCATTGTTGGGTACTTAGGTTTAGTGTTTCATAATTTTGGAAAATTTTGGGAGTGAAATATTTTTAGGTGTTTCTATCATTTGTGCCTGTTTTGTTGTCTCATTCAATATCTTTAAGGGATATTAAAGTTGTCAACAATGAAGCATGTGATTGTACATGGGAAAATGTTGGGAATTCTTGACCAAGGAAAGAAAATAATAGCATTTTGAAGCTGAGCAAGTCACAGTTCATCAAAGACATTGTGAAACAATGGCCTATAAATAATGGTTTGGGTTATCTATGCAAAGAAAGACTAGGAAAAATCATTAGGGTTCCTCATGATACAGGTTTCAATAGAGCAATTACAATGAAATCTAGGTTTACTTGGTTCAGCTACATGGGTCAGATGATTCAAACTGACACGTTTATATTTCTAAACCATGCAGATGATTCTTATGTCTATCTCTACTCTTTTTATTAAACTTTTCTCCACATTTCTTACTGGGTCCTTTTTTATCTTGCTTGTCATGTGAATTCGTGTCAATAAGTACGATTGCAAATTCTTAAGTGTTAAATTTGTACATCTTCTGATATTTTCCTGTACATTACATATCATATTAAAATATCCTTCCTCTCCCCAATCCTCTCCCCCTCTTATGTTTTGCCGTGGGTTGTTGACTGACAAGCAAAGGTTTATGATTTTATGAAATAGAGATAGTTAATTTAAGAAAAATGGCCATTTAGATGTTGGTCAACATCTACTTGAATATTTGAAAGTCTTTTCTGTCAATTGAGATTTGTATGGTTATTTTGGTCTTAGATTATAGGACCGAAGTCCTAACAGCAATGATCCCTTCAATATTTATTTTCAAAAAGTGAAGAAAATAAAAAGACTAAGGTTGAAGTCTTGTGATGGTAACTTTTATGAACAAATCCATGTAACATCCTGCATTCATTTATTAACAACAACTAGCTTCAAATTTCATTCCAAAATTAGTGTGCATATAATCAAACATGTATATATGATTGTACACTGAAGTCTGGCTTATCTAACTAGATCTTATATACTCTTTAGTGTACTAACATTTTAAATTTTTCGGCTGAAACAGGGTGTTTGGGTTGCTTGTCCTATAAAATGTGAGTCCTTCAGTGAACAATGTTTTGTAATAAAACGGATGCAAAATGGTTTAGAATTTTTTGCAACGTAACTTTTGGTGAGACAATTTAGTTTCGTTTGATCTATGGATCTTGTGCAGCTAAATCTGTTGTTTCTTGAGCATTCTTGAAGCTTAGCTGCAACGCATGTAGGTGTAGCCCCATTTATTATCGTTGATATCTTCTATTTTTTTTTTAAATCGTTATCATTTAGGATTTATGGTTTACGATATATATCCCATGAGATTAGGGTTTTGGAAGCACCAAACCAAATTGAACCTCCTCCAAATATGGAGTTGAGATAACGATTAAAGAATAAACCATATTAGGTGTACATCAAAATTAGTCATTATAATTTATTATTAGTATAAAATATATATTAAAATATTAAATATATATTAAAAATAAGTTAAGCAATATATGTATTTATACATAAATACATAGTATTTGATTATAGTGTATACATAATATTTTTGTTAAGGAATATACCCTTGAGTTTAACTACCAAAAGAAAGTCAAATTTATTCTTAAATTTCAAAGAGGCATTTGTTTTTTTAATTGTTTTGATTTTTTTCCCTTGTAACTTTTATAGCCTGAGTTTAATTTTGATACATTAATAATGTAAAGAGTTTTACTTTATTAATATAAATTTGTTGTAAAATAAAGAGTTTTACTTTATTAATATAAATTTGTTGTAAAATAAATAAAAGGTGTACTAAATATAAAATAAAGATATGTAAATAGAAGATTCTAATATTAATATTAGTCAATA
>NC_029794.2:13845619-13853793 GCF_000816755.2 Arachis ipaensis | reverse complement strand
GTACTACTACACCTATGGGTAAATTACCCGTTAAGTGAGAAAGGTGAGAGTTATAACTTACTTTAATTAATTGTGATGAGAACATGTGGATATTTATCCGTACTTCACTACGTTTATGTATGTGTCGTTATTGTTATTAATGAGAGCATATCTTAACACTCCTCCTTGGATGACTATTTAGGAATATGCCTCATTAAAACCTTACTAAAAAAATCCAATGGGAAAAATTTTAGTGAAGGAAAAAGAGTACAATATCCTTTGTGATGGGGACTGTCTCATTAAAAACCTTGTTAAGAAAAATCCAATGGGAAAAAACCTGACCAAGGAAAAAAGAGTACAGTCTCCCCCTCTTGTCGACATCATTTAATATTTCAAAATCGATACATCCCAATCTGATGTACCAATTTTTCAAATGAGGATTTTGGGAGTGACTTGGTGAATAAATCTGCCAGATTGTCACTTGAGCGGATCTGTTGGACATCAATAGTCCCTTGATTTTGAAGATCATGAGTGAAGAAGAATTTGGGAGAAATATGCTTTGTTCTATCACCTTTGATGTATCCGCCTTTAAGTTGAGCAATGCATGTTGTATTATCTTCAAACAGGACAGTTGGAGCTATCTTGTGATCAATCAGTCCACATGATGACAGGATATATTGAATCAAACTCCTGAGCCAAAAATACTCGCGACTTGCTTCATGAATCGCTAGTATTTCAGCATGATTAGAGGATGTTGCTGCAATTGTCTGTTTCGTGGACCTTCATGATATAGATGTTCCACCATATGTGAACAAGTATACTGTTTGAGATCTTCCTTTATGTGGATCAGACAAGTATCCAGCATCTGCATAGCCAACTAATTGTGACTTGGATCCATAGGGATAAAACAATCCCATATCAACCGTTCCATGAAGATATCAAAAGATTTGCTTGATTCCGCTCCAATGTCTTCTGGTTGGAGATGAACTATACCTTGCTAGTAAGTTCACAGCAAATGATATATCGGGTCGTGTATTATTAGCAAGATATATTAGCGCTCCAATGGCACTAAGATATGGTACTTCTGGACCAATGATATCTTCATTTTCTTCTTTAAGACGGAATTGATCATTTTCCATATCCAAAGATCTTACGATCATTGGGGTACTCAAGGGATGTGACTTATCCATATAAAATATTTTCAAGATCTTTTCTGTGTATGTTGTTTGATGAATAAAGATCCCATTTTTTATATGCTCGATCTGCATGCCGAGACAAAATTTAGTCGTTTCAAGATCTTTCATCTCAAACTCTTCTTTTAGAGTTTTTATAATTGTTGGAATCTCTTCAGGAGTCCCAATGATATTTAAATCATCAACATACACAGCAATTATAATGAATCCAGATGGAGTTTTCTTTATGAAAACACACGGGCAGATATCATCATTCTTGAATTCGTTTTTGGTCAGATACTCAGTGAGACGATTATACCACATTCGTCCAGATTGCTTTAAACCATATAAAGATCTTTGCAATTTAACTGAGTATAACCCCTGCGAATATTCATTGGATGGTTTAGACATCTTTAGTCCTTCAAGGACTTTCATATAGATATCCCGATCTAACGAGCCGTATAAATAGGCCGTTACCACATCCATTAAATGCATATGCAGTTTATGATATGCAAATAAACTGACCAAATAACGCAATGTTATCGTATCCACTACAGGGGAATACGTTTCTTCATAATCTATACCGAGCCTTTGTGAAAAACCTTGTGCTACAAGTCGGGCTTTGTAGCGCACAACTTCATTTTTCTCATTTCGTTTTCTCACAAATGCCCACCTGTATCCAACAGGTTTTATATTTTTTGGTGTACGGACTACAGGTCCAAAGACTTCACGTTTTGCAAGTGAGTCTAATTCAGCCTTCATGGCTTCTTCCCATTTTGGCCAATCATTCCTTTGTCGACATTCTTCGACTGATCTTGGCTCAAGATCCTTACTTTCATGCATGATATTTAATGCCACATTATATGCAAATATTTCATTGACCATTGTCTTATTTCGGTCCCATTTCTCTCTTGTAAAGACATAATTTATCGAGATCTCGTCATTTTCACAATTTTCAGGTACCTGAACGTCTTCTGGCGTTAACACTATATTAGAATTTTGGATACCTGCAGGTGTCTCTACTATGTCTTTTTTAACAGGAATAATATTTACCTCTTTTCTCTTTTGAGGATTTTTATCTTTGGAACCGACAGGCCTGCTACGCTTCTGGCGCGTATTTGCTTCGGTGGCAATTTGTCCAACTGGGACATTAATTCGAATTGAGGCATTTTTCACTGGTATATACGACTTGGTTATCCTCTTTGTATCGGAAAATGCATCAGGCAATTCATTTTCTATTCTTTGCAAATGTATAATCTTTTGAACTTCTAGTTCACATTGCCTTGATTGAGGATCCAAGTGCATCAAGGATGATGCATTCCAATTAAGTTCCTTTTTAGGAAACTTATTTTCTCCCCCTAATGTTGGAAATTTTGATTCATCAAAATGACAATCCGCAAATCGGGCTTTAAATACATCTCCAATTTGAATCTCAAGATACCTCACTATAGAGGGAGAATCATATCCAACATATATCTCCAATTTTCTTTGGAGTCCCATTTTGGTGCGATTAGGTGGTGCAATGGGAACATATATCGCACACCCGAATATTCTTAAATGGAAAACATTTGGCTGCTGGCCAAATGCTAATTGCATATGAGAGAACTGATGGTAACTCGTTGGCCTCAAACGAATAAGTGCTGCGGCATGTAAGATAGCATGCCCCCAAACCGATGTTGGGAGATTTGTTCTCATAAGCAATGGTCTAGCAATTAATTGGCGGCGTTTAATAAGTGATTCTGCTAACCCATTTTGTGTGTGAACATGAGCTACTGGATGTTCAACACTTATTCCATTAGCCATACAATATGCATCAAATGCTTGGGAAGTAAATTCACCAGCATTATCAAGACGCATTGCTTCGATTGGATTTTCTAGAAATTGTGCTTTTAATCGAATAATTTGAGCCAGTAATCTCGCAAACGCCAGGTTGCGAGAAGATAATAAGCACACATGTGACCATCTCGAATATGCGTCTATTAGGACCATAAAATATCTAAAAGATTCACATGATGGATGAATAGGTTCACATATATCATCTTGAATCCTTTCTAGGAATTCAGGGGACTCAAATTCAATCTTTACTGGTGATGGCCTTAAAATTAACTTTTTCTGAGAACATGCAGCACAACAAAATTCACTAGATTTAAGAATCTTCTGGTTCTTTAGTGAATGTCCATGGGAGTTTTCAATAATTCTCCGCATCATGGTTGTTCCCGGATGACCCAATCGGTCGTGCCAAGTTATGAACTCATTTGGGCTAGTAAACTTCTGGTTTACAATGGCATGTGATTCAATTGCACTAATCTTGGTATAATATAATCAAGATGAAAGTGAGGGCAATTTTTCTAATATAACTTTTTTATTTGAATCATGAGTTGTGATACATAAGTACTCATGATTTTCCTCATTCATTGTTTCAATATGATATCCATTTTGGCGAATATCTTTGAAACTCAACAAGTTCCTCAGAGAGTTGGTAGATAATAGTACATTATTTATTATAAATTTTGTTCCTCCAGAAAACAAAATTATAGCTCTTCCGGAGCCTTCTATCACATTGCCTGAGTCAATAATAGTATTCACATATTCTTCTTTTGGCACAAGATGGGTAAAATATATATCACTTTTGAGAATGGTGTGCGAACTTGCACTATCCGCAAGACAAATATCTTCACTATAAGTCCTTGCCATTCTCTTTAAAGACAAATAATAATAAAATGAGTAGTATGCACAGTTAAATTGAATACTTGATCGGAATTATTTTTCTAAGAAACACTATACATAAAAATAATGTCATATACTCAAATTTTATTTTAAAACATGACACATTTAATTATTTCAAAATTCATAAACATTAATATTTCATTATTTATATACATCATATTTGAAACTTAAATACATAGAAAATAAAACTTAACAATAAGTTCTTTGCATTATTTATTTACATGAATACTTAACAATCTCACACATTAAACTATTCCATCATTGATCAAATGACCAATATTTCCTTCAGGATCCTCAAAGAAATCAGATACATCATAATGAGCGGTGGAATTTTCAGTATCATTTGAAACGAAATTCGACTCTTTTCCCTTGTCGTCCTTTTTCAAAGATGCCTGGTAAAGATCGACTAGGTGTCTTGGGGTACGGCAGGTACGTGACCAATGACCCTTTCCACCACAACGAAAATACTTATCCTCTATTGATTTATTCTGCCCGATATTTCTTTTTTTATCCAACTTCTGGTGAGATCCTCTCTTTTGAATATAATTCATTTTCCTTCCATAATTTTTCTTGTTATTAAAACCTTGTCATTTACCTCTTCTAGGGTAATTTGCCGCATTTACTTCAGGAAATGGGGCGGCGCCAGTTGGGCGCGCTTCATGATTTTTCAATAGCAACTCATTGTTGCGTTCAGCAACAAGAAGGCAAGAAATTAACTCAGAATATTTTTTAAACCCTTTTTCTCGATACTGCTGCTTCAGCCTGCAGGAGCACATTCGAGGCATGGAAGGTTGAGAAAGTTTTCTCCAACATATCATGGTCAGTTATTTTTTCCCCACATAATTTCATTCGTGAGGTGATTCGAAACATTGCAGAATTATATTCATTTATGGATTTAAAATCTTGTAAACGCAAGTGCGTCCATTCATATCGGGCTTGAGGAAGTATCACTGTTTTCTGATGATTATACCTTTCTTCAAGATCTTTCCAAAGATCTGCAGGATCTTTTAATGTGAGATATTCATTTTTCAATCATTCGTCAAGATGACGACGAAGAAAAATCATGGCTTTGGTTTTATCCTTCAGAGATGCATTATTTTCAGCCTTAATGGTATCTCCAGGATTCATTGAATCAAGATGAATTTCAGCATCTAGTATCCATAATAAATAATTGTTTCCAAATATATCAAGATCATTGAATTCAAGATGAGAGAGTTTCGACGTAATAAAAATTTGTTACCTGAGTTTTCCTAAAATTTTGATCAGAGTCTCGTGCTGATAACGTGTTGTAAAATAAATAAAATGTGTACTAAATATAAAATAAAGATATGTAAATAGAAGACTCTAATATTAATATTAACTAATATAATTAATTCAATAAAACTAATTTATATATATCTACTAATATGTATATAGCAACTTATTGTAAGAGAGAAAGAAGAAAATAGTATATGAGAGAGAGTAATTATTGTTATTGCTGTGTATGTATTTGCATCAGTTTATGCCTATTTATAGGCGTACAAGAGTAGTGTTAATTAATTTCATTCAATATTAAAAAAGTAAATTCTCATATGTGAAAAGAGTGAACCGCCCATTAAATGAGTATCTACATCATCATGCATATCTTAATAAAATTTATGTTTTTAGATGACTTTTTTAAATAATAAGATCGATTAGTTATTTTTTATGATTTGACCACATATAATTAGATATTTGTGTAAAATTTTTTTACATAGATAGTGTGTGAAAATTAAATGTTAGTTACATTTTGGTCATAATAACTTTGATGATGTTGGTATCAAACAATTGGAAAACAAATCTGAATCTAATGCCGTATACATGGGCCATTACCCGAAAGGAGAATTAAAATTGAGGATCTCTATAAACAATCAAAATTGACTACGTCCAAAAGAAAAATAAAAATAAAACCCAAGAATGATTGACCTAAGAGAATAATACTGAAATTGAGTTGGAATTTGAGTTAATTTTTTTTTTTTTTGCAACACTTTTAACACAATTTAATACTATAGTGAGTGAGTGAGTGTTAAGTTAGAGGACTAGAGGCTACGTCAAATAATTAAATATGTGAAATGCAAATCTAATAATAAGTTCCTATTTTATTTTATTTCTCCTTATTTATAGTATGAATATTATAATATTATGGCTAACAAGTTATAGCTCAAATGGCATAATCTCCCCATACTCATTTAGAAATTGCAGGTTGGAATTCCACTCCTAACTTTGGAATAAAAAAAGCTCACAGGACATATGGCTCACACCGCTCATACCATCTAAACCATCAAAAGCCATTGTAAAATCTGAAATCAACATAAAACAAAGGATTAGCAACTTGCAACATGGACAATATAGAATTTGTTGATTAGTTTAAGACTTTAAGAGTTATAAATAGTGATAGAGAAATGGTGCCGGTGGTGGTAGAGAAAAAGTAATGGTGATGGTGGTGGTTTTTCTGTGATAAGGATAGTACTTCATATTGGCATTACAATTTATTGCTCTGTCTTGTATGCTGTTACCAAACAAATTGAAAAAATTGTGTCTCACTGTGTCTATGTCTTCAGTGTCTGTGTTCTTGTGTCTCTGTCTCAATTCATACTTCAACCAAACGCAGCCCAAGTTAACAAAGTAAATGAAGGCAGACCCATAATGGATAGGAGGGCTGAAAAAAACACTAAACGAACTTGTATTCTTCAGAAGAGGTGGAAGTAAATAGTTACAAAGAAGAGGTGTGGAAGTTTGGCCAAGATATGGGAGCAGAAAAGGAAACTATAGCCCAAGAGCTCAAAAGATAGATGACAATGAAGAACAAGGATAAACAAGAAATTGTTGATAGAGAAAGATTCAAGGAAGATAAAAGGAATAATTGAGCTGTCCAAGCAAGTACAGGCGGGAAAATCATGGAAGAGAATGCTTATTATATTGAACTTGCTAGCGACGAAGATGAAGATGAAAAAAGAAGGGAAACTCCTAAATGGGAAGCGCAACTAGCCAAGAAAATGGAAATGGAGCTGAATCTGAAGAGGAAAAGAGAGAATAAGGAGGAGCTGATGTTGGCTAATGAGGAATGGAAGGAGGAACAAGAGGACTTTGAAGGCACAGTCACTAAGAAAATAAAGAACAACAACAATGAAATGGTCACAGGGAAGTGTGACTTATCTCAATATAATTATGATCAGTTTAGGGGAATGCAAATGACTGAGAAGCCGGACCTTAACATATCTCATCCTTAGCTATGAGTTAATTAGCTGGAATTGTTGGGAAATAGCAATTGCTCCAACAATTTCTGAATTATATAAATTATGTAAACAAGTAAAGTCGTTCATAGTGTTCTTCATAGAAACTAGGACTAGACAAGAAAAGGTGTTTAGAATTAAAAGAAGATTTCGTTTTGATAATATGTTTTTAGTAGAACTCCGCAGTATGTCCTTTGGGCTGTGTTTGATGTGAAAATTTAATGCAAATGTTAATATTTATTCGTAGGGTGATAATTATATTAAAATTAGTATTAACATTACTAATGGTCAAGTTTGAAAGGGAGTTTTTGTGTATGAAAATCTAATTTTATAAAAGAGGAGGAAATTTTGGAGGAACTTATCGTAAGTAACATAAATCAGGAAGAGCCTTAGATTTATATAGGTGATTTTAATGATATTTTAAACTAGGATGAAGAGGTAGGCATGCATCCACAGTTAAAGCTTTATTTAGATACTTTCAGAAAGTTCGTAGATAATAATAGACTTATGGATGTTGATCATAAAGACAACAAACTTACATGGTTTAATAATCCAAAAACTAACGTTAGTATTAGAAAAAAACTAAATAGGGTACTCGTAAATTAGAAATGGATGCAGATATTTTAGAATGCAATTTTGAGAGCCTCAAAGGTAGGAAGTTCAGATCACTGCGCTTTAATCTTAGAAACAAAGTCGCTACTAGGATTAAAAAGGAATTCAAATTTGAGGTATTTTGGGTGAATCATGAAGAATGCAAAGAGGCTACCAAGCGTAGTTGGCACTCATGGTGGAAACAGAAGCCATTGGAATCAATTTGTAGTCAAGAGATGTAGTCAGGAGAGATAGATGTTATTGTTATCGTTATAGGCAAATTCTTTTGGTGACTATAAGTTTGTTGTCAAATTTGTCGAATTTAAATGATTTATTTTTATATTTTTTAAATTAAATATTATTTTTTTGTCTTTTATAGTAAGTTTAAAAATAATTTATTTTTATATTTTTAAATTAAATATTAATTTTTATCTTTTTTAGTAAATTAAACAAC
>NC_029794.2:13840157-13845601 GCF_000816755.2 Arachis ipaensis | reverse complement strand
CCATACACCTTGTTATTATATGTATGTAACCTAGTTATGTATAAGAGCTATTACAACAAAGTTTTTCTTTTCCCCGAATGTTTCATCCTATTCAACCTGTGCTTTGTAATTTACTTTTTAATTATCTAATGTTTACCTTGTGATAAAATCATAAATACAATTTGTAGGTGGAACAAACAGCTAGGCATCCAAAAAGAGATGACATAAAATATTAAAATGTAACATCTCCCAAGAACCTTAAAAGGCATAAGAAAAGGACTCTGTTCTTCCCACTTCATATGGTGTGGAATTGTAATCATATCTCAATAGGTCAATGTTTTGTAAAGTTAATCCCTTCTAAGAGGGGATAAGTTACAAACTGTTACTAAAATTATGATCCAAATGGCTGTTACTTAATGCTTGGTTAATACTAAAGAAAATATATAATAGAACAGTTGAAATGTATATTCGTAGATTAAGAACTTCCCGTTTCTATATCAAAAGAAAAGATAAAATTCAACCAGATATAATTCACACATATGATGATGATATGAGAGCAACTGAATGCAAGAACCATATGGAGAAAAATGGCACTCGCAAGCATGTGTTCAATCATCACTTTCGGCAACCAAAAGGGCTGAATACGCTATAACGCATCAGTAACGCAGAGAATTGCCTTTTCTCCCTTTAAAAAGAAGCTTAATTGAAACATTAAGAGAAATTGCTTCAACCAAGGGAAAGGGTAACAAAATAATCATTTTGATAACACAAAGAAGAAACCCAACCATGAAATTACAAATTTACATTACACATTCTTTTGAAAAGCTTCTATCGAATAGAGACTACCAGAACAAGGTGTAGGTATAAAAATCTCAAGATTTCTTTATCACAATATTATCACCAACATCTCAAGATACTGAATATTAGAAAATGTAATCTAAAAAGAAAAACAAATTTACTCGGCATCTTTTTTCTTCTTAGGCATTCTGTATCCACCAACAACACAGGCATGGTCCCGTTCGAATGGTTCAAGGGTGACTTGCTCAAAAGGCTTAAACTGCTCCGCCTTCAGTTTATTGACTTCACTTGCAAACACCGACTCCGCTGGTACTGTGGAATCTATGCAGTTGGCCTATCGCATACAAAAACATTAGATTATTAATCACTAATCAGTACCCCCTTTTCCAAGTCAACAATCCAGTACATTAAGGACTTGTTTGATCCACATAGTCAAACTGCACCCATTAGGATAAGGTTTTCAGCCATTGCTTGAGCAACTTTAACAATCTATATGATTCATTCATAAATAATATTACATGGGGGTTCGGCTATATTTTTATGTTGGTTGCCGAAGACCTAACACAACCCTCCTCCTTTATCCGGGCTTGGGACCGGCTATGTACCGCAAGTGTAACATAGGCGGAGTTTCATAAATAATATTACGAAAGGACAAATTTCTATTAAGAATATAAGTGAATTATGGATGTTCTCCACATGAGAGGCTTCTTATCATAACAAGAATCTAATGCAAATAAACAAACGTAAGACTAATTTCAGAACAAACCTTGATTGAAATAACAAAATGACCCCCTGCTCTGAGATAATATGAGGCATTCAATGCTAAAATCCTTGCCTGCAAGGTCACCAATATAGCATAAAGTTTTAGGGGGAAAAAAAATTGATCCATAATCTAAGTTATAATAATCCAGGCTATTGGTAGCGTAAGGAAACAATATTCTCATAGAACTATTATCCGGATAGATTACAAGTCCACAAATAAAGATAACATGGCTGAATATGCATACTACATGCTCAGAGAAGACGGGAACGTGGAAAGAAAAACCAACCTATCAAGGAACTACATACTGCAAAAACAAGTTTACTGTTCTAGAGACAAAACATTGGGATAGAAAAAAAAAAAAAGTCGTGCATCAGAATCTCGAACCTGCATCATCCAAGATGTCCTGAAGGGGAATCCGAGTATATCTCCTCATGTGCACAGATGTAACATATAGAAGAGGAAATTGTTTAAGTGAAAAAATACTTTGTATTTGAGAACTATTAACATCCATCAATTACTGAATACAGGAAGCTTTTAAGAGAACTTTTAAATGGAAGGTACATTGCATAAACATATAAAAAAATTTGAAAGAAAAAAATTTTGCCCTATGCAGGAGGTTATCACTAAGAGTGACAACAGGAGGGAAGTTATTAAACCTACTAACTTCTAGATAAGACAAGAATAGAATAAAGATCGTACTAAAAACATCATTCGACACACAAATCAGAATAATTGCATCAATGAAAATGTTTAAAAAGAGGACATGCAAAAACTGTGGAGCATGTTAAGCAAATAAAACATACAGAATTGGAGCAAAGAGATACTTACCTGAAGTTTGACAGCCATAAAAAGACGATGAAGAAAAGAAGATAAAAAATGAATAGGTTATACATCACTTATGTGAAATTAGCATATATAGGCTTAAACAGTCACAAGGAGGGTGGAACCATCCTCGAAAACTTCAATATTTAACCGATATATCTTTCACAATCGAATTGCCAAGAAGCTTAAACCACACCTGATCAGGCTGCGCAACATCAGAAAATATCACATCTACCATGCCAACCAACATTCTGTACTTAGCTGGATGTCTAGCATCTTCAATAATGGGTATAATATTGGTGCGTTTCTTCGCCATGTTGACCAAGTCACGCCCGCTACGATGAGAGAACTCCACAGCATAGACGACTCCATTCTGCATACATCAATCACAAACAACAAATTCTTAGCAGCTCTTGAAAACCATAAAATCACTTGAAATGATTATAGAAGTTTGAATTAGTACATACCGGACCAACAACATCCGACACATGTGAAACAGTTGTTCCAGAAGCAGCTCCTAGGTACAGGACTCGAGCTCCAGGTTTCTTTATAGAACACAAGCGAAGCCGATCAGAATATGCAAGTCAATATACAGGATTCAAAGCAAACGCTAAGACACAACACATGTTATTAAGACACTTGAAACTACTTACAATCCATATGTTGTCAACCCCACCGAGAATGGCAGCAGCCAACTTGGAACGGAAAGGGTTCCAAACCCTATACTCATCTTTTGTGCCATCCTCCTTCTGCAGAATGTAATAATAGTTCATGTGAAACATAACAGATGTTAAGTTAAGTACACTAATCTGATTTTTTCTTTCTTTTTGCAAGGCATGAACAAGATAACAGATGCTAAAACCAACAGCTGTCAAGCATTTCATTACATAATGCAGCATATTATAAAAATCAACAAATTATTTACACACCAAAAAGAAAAAAAAATTGGTCCAAGATGAAGAAGAAAATAACCTGCACAGTGATCCTTTTCTCATTATAAACAGCTTCACCAGGAACCAAATTCTTAGTAACAAGAGCATCTTCTTTACCCTTTGCAATGAAAATACCTTCATGTCTGTGAGGCTCAACCACCACCTTGCTGCCTCCCTTCATTCCTCCACGGCCACCTCTACCTCCTCCACGACCACCACCACCTCTGCCGCCGCCACCTCGAGCTTTGAATGGCGTACCTCTTCCACCACCACCACCTCTTCCTCTGCCTCTGTCACCTCTGCCACCCCTGAACCCTCCACCAGCACCACCACGACCTGCGGAAAATGAAATTTCAAACTTATCAAACATTATGAAGAACCAGTAGAATCAAGTATTAGAGATTGAATTACGAAAACGGAAACACGATTTTGCAATAACCTCGAGGAGGAGCCATCTTCGAAAGCTTAGATTGTAGAAGGGTTTGAATGAATATGGATTGGAATGAAGAAAAATGGTGTGGTAATGAAGGATTTATAGCTAAACTTTTAGGGTTTAGGGTTTTTGACGGTGTGACTGTGAATCTAATGATTGGTTTGGTAATCTAAATTTCCTTTAACATTTTGCGATTCTAATGTGAAATCATATTATATTTCTGTAAAAAAATGGTTAATTTAAAAAAATAAAATACTAATTATATATAAAAGAGTATTTATTTATTTTGGTATGTAAAAAATTTTGAATTAGGCATTTTAATTTTTAACTAAAATTAATTATTTAATTAGTTCTTAACAATTAACTCTATCAGTCATTTAGGTTCTTTATTCCATCAACTCTAATGGAGGACAAAATAGTCCCTAACAACTCTAATAGGGGACAAAATGTCCCTAGCCCATCTGTTAAGAAATGACGCCATTTTCTCCTAATTTTCATTGTATCTTGCATAACCGTAACAGTCTAATACTGTAACTTCAAGCTACACAATGCACACTCTACAACTTCAAAAAACTAATTACTATGTCTCTCAAGTACTTGTCGTCTTCGATGGATCCTATAAATCTAGACAATAAGTACGGTTTATTAAGACCTGTCATCGTCGCCATCTCCTTCCTCTTGTGCCCTATCATCTCTATGGTCACATTGTCCATCACTCCGATTGCTTCTTTTAGCTTCTTTTCTGAACCAATATTCAGTAATCGTTTTAGTTTTCATATGAGCAGCGATGGCGACATTGCTTGTTGTACTGATAGCTTGGATGCGAGGGCGAAACTATCTGCTAGCTTGGACTCCGGAAGAGAAGGAATGAAGTACTCGGAGTCAATTACAAATGAGAATTTACATATGATATCGAAGGAGAATCTTCTTATAATGTCCTAATGTCCAGCAATCTATATTACTTGTCGGAGAGTGAAAAAATGTATGCCCTTGGAGTAGTTGTAGAACTTGATCTTGAGAATGTGGTTGACGTTGTCGGAATTGGAGCTGATGTTGTTACCGAGGACGTGGAGGTGGATGCTTCTGGTGGGTGAAGTGCGAAGAAGGTGGGTGTACCAATTATAGAGATTTGGAAAGTATATGGTCCATGACATAGGTAGGTGTGACACACGTGACAACTACACCATGGTTTGATCTTGGAGCTAAAGAGGATGAAGGAGAAGATGGAGAAGAAGAATGTGAAGGTGAAGAAGAAGAGTATGAATGTTAGGGTTATGCAAGATACGATGGAAATTGGGAGAGAACGGCATTGTTTCCGAACAGAGAAACAGTGATCATTTGTCCCGGGTTAGAGTTGTTAGGGACCATTTTGTCATCCGTTAGAGTTGGCAGGGCAAAGGACCAAAGTGACTGACGGAATTAATTGTTAGGGACCAATTGAGTAATTAATTTTAGTTTGGGACTAAAGTGTTTGGTATGAAATTCTTTAGGAACCAAAATGGGTAAATACTCTATATAAAATATTAATTGACAATTAGTATAATTATATAATGGGTATGAAATTTTAGGAACCAAAATGGGTAAATACTCTATATAAAATATTAATTGACAATTAGTATAATTTTAGTAAGTGTTTGGTATGAAATTCTTTAGGAACCAAAATGGGTAAATACTCTATATAAAATATTAATTGACAATTAGTATAATTAGTATAATT
>NC_029794.2:13825723-13838268 GCF_000816755.2 Arachis ipaensis | reverse complement strand
CCACTCTCCTCCCCAACTACCACCATAACTGCCTCCATTACCATTACCACCACCGCCATCGCCACCCTTTCTCTTCCATCCACCTCTTCGACTTCGATCTCAACTGCAGGCTCCGCTTCTTCCTCACCTTCCGAAACTCCAACCCTGTCGCCTCCTCCTCTATTGTTTCATCCATCAAATTCAGCAACACAATAAACTATACAAAAAGATTCAAACATACCTTTACACTTAAAACAACACAATAAATTCCAAAAAATTCTTTTTTTTTTCACAAAACAAGGCTTTCTCTCACCTGTCTAAATCACTAATGTTCCAACTAATCTGATGCTAGGTTCATCTAATGTTAATTTGATTCAAATAAATCTATAAAGATGATAACATAATAATAAAAAGAGAGATCTTTATTTAATTAAGGAGACAAAAATCAGAGAGGGTGCGTGGAAGCTTGATAAGACCAAACTCGGAGGTGGACATGGTGAGGTAAATGTAGAAAAAGTCGGTGGCGAAGACGAAGAATACGGTGACGGTGGCGGAAAATTCGCAGCTGTTGAGAGGAAACTTCTCCGATTTGGGCTTTTAGGCGGTGGGGGAGTTGTCATCGCCATTGTTCTTGAGGTCCCTAAGGAGCAACCTACCGGTATCGACTGTTGTGACGCTCTGCGGCATCCTTAGATCCTAACGAATCACTCACACTGCTCGCAGCATCCTTAGATCTAGGGTTTCTTTTTAGCATAAATAGAGGCTGAGCTTGTGTTAAATGATTATGCTGGTAATGGTAGTGCTGGTGTTATTGAGTCGCGTCTGACACCGATGAGGAAGTGTGTGGCGAAGGGGTTAGGGTGACGATTGAGGAGGAGGGCAAGGCGGTGGTACTGAGAACATTGAGAGATACAGAGAGAGAGAGAGAAAGAAGGAAGGAGGAGAGACGATGGTAGTAGTGGTGGAGAGAAGGGTAGTTTAGGAATTTTATTTAATTTTTTAGGGTTTGAATAATTTTGCTTGTAAAAGCCATTTTTTATGGGTACAAATAGTAATTTATGTCTTCTATGGGTAGATATATCAGCGTTTTCAACTTTTATAGTTAGAAAATGGTAGTTTATTCATATATATATAAGGGTTAAGTATGATTTTGGTCTCGAAGGTATAGACGGTAAGAATCGGGTTTTTCATGGATAAAGTCATTTAAATGCCCAAATTAAATTCTAGAAAGTTAGGATGAGAATTTGGGGATTTAAATGTGATTTTTGGACTCAGTAGGTTTTTCTGAGTTAGAAAATGTGTTTTCTACGAAAAACTGTGAAAAATCGCGAACTGGCAGTCGAACCGGTTGAACCGGTTCAAGTCTGCTCGGTGCTGCGCGAGAAGCAGTGAAAACAGCCGAAAACCTTAGAAAAATATTAGAGATGAAAAACCGGGCGTTAGTGTTAAAAGTTTGGCCCGAAGTTGGGCCAAACGGACTAAAAACGCTAACGGGTTGAACCGGACCCAAGTTGGGCCCAAGCCCAACATATATAAGGGTTCATTAATGAACCCAATCAGCCATGACACACATAAATATAACACCCACACCAGCTGAGAAGAAGAAGAGAAACACCATTGACACTATTCACCTTCATCTTCACAAGCCCATATCTTGAGCTATAGAGCTTCGATCGTCGCACCGTTTGCGGCTACGCATTCATTGTGAAGAGTTCTACAAAACCCATACAAGAAAGTAGTGAGGTAACCACGAAATCTTTTTTATTCCTCTCCTCAAAGTTTCGAGTTTTTAGGGTTTTGGCTAAGTGAGGTTTTGTGATTTTTGGGTGTTTAGGTACACTCTAACCTTTGATTTATGTTGGTTTTGGCTTCCAAAATTGTTGGGCAAGGTAAGAGGCATTGAAACTCTTGTGAAATTTCAATTACAATGAGCCCTAGGTTGATTTATGATGGTTTATGTACATATAGCTTGTTTACGGTGATGTTTGGAGCTTGTTGATGCTTGTTAGAGATTCTTGGTGGCATAGATTGTACTTGAAAGCTTGTCTTGGGCTCAATTTGGGGTTTTGGTGCATATTGGGGATCAGCCAAGGTATGATTTTGGTTTCCTCTATGTAGTATATAATATTCATAGACACTTAGGCTAGAGACCCATATGATAGGTTTGAAAATTATATGTTGTTGATGATTTGTTGGTTGATGGTGTACAATGAATTGGTATTATTGATGTTGTTAAATGATAAAGTTGAGATATGATGGAATTGGATGAATGGACATTGTTGATTAATAATATGAAACATGGTTGAGTTGATGATGAGGATTTATAGTGATAAATGCTGATTAGTGAATATGTGTTTGGAATGTTATATATATAAGTGATGATTGAGGTTGAGAATAATGAAGTAGAATGGGAAAATTGGTATTAATGGTGAAAAGTGACCTTAGAGGGTAAATTGTGCCGTAGAGGGGAGTTTGGTTTTGTTTTGGTTGGTTTGAGATATGATACTTGGGAGAATCGGTAAATTGGGAACTTTGGGGTAAAAGTTAATTTTTAATAAATTTTGTCTGATCATAACTTTTACCTCGGTTTTCAAAATTTGTTTAAATTTGTTTAGAATTAAAGATCTTTGAAAACCATTTAAATCGATATAAAGTTTGTGGAATTTGAAATTTTGTAGAGGAAGTTATGATCATTCAAAGTTGGTGTTGAAAATCTAAAATTCTGCAAAGTTGCAGGATTTCAGGATTTCTGATATGTGCGCACGCACAGCCTTGTGCGCACACACAAACCCTGCAAAAATCTTATTCTGTGCGGACGCACAGACCTGTGCGTATGCACAGGCAAGAAAAGGCTCTCTGCTTGCAGCGTTAGCATAGCTTGTGCGCGTGCACATCAATGGAGAATTACGACCTGTGCGTACGCACAGCCCTGTGCGCACGCACACGTCGGGAAGGGTCGCCTGTTGGAGGCGCTCGCACAGCTTGTGCGAGTGAACAGGCTTGTAAAATTTTGGTACCTGTGCATAGGCACACTTTTAAAAATCTTCCTGGGCATGCGCATGCACACCCCTGTGCGGACGTACACACCCTGTTTCTCAAATTTTATTTTATTTTCAACTATTTCACCTTCCCGACGAGGTTGTAAGCTTCTATAACCCCTTTTTAAGACTCTTGGGCATATTTTTGGGATACTTGAAAAGTGGGAAAGGATTTAAGGGTTTTAGATGCTATCACTTGGAAAAATTAGAGAAAGGGAGGCTTAGGTTTCTGGTGTACTGAGGATGGGTTGGCAGAGTGAGAAGGGGAATGGAAATATGAGTTGACAATGGTTGAGATGAATCGGGGACTCTGACTGAAATGATGGATCCATGAGATATTGAAAATGTTTTCTGAAAAACCACTGAAGTATTGATTTATATTGAGATTATGAGACGCTATGCGCCCAGCAGGGGCCGAGGTTGGATCCTGCCTGTTGAGATAGCGGCGGCGGCGTAAGGGCGGTGGTTCATCCCGCTTGCGCTTAGATGTGAGGTCGGTGGCAATAGATCCCGCTTGCATCCCTTCGGATCAATAGAGCGTACATGTGCAAAACCCTGGATAGTAATCCGAGCACTATATCTCGGGAGTTCCCATATAATGATTCCGAAGGGCAACATCTCCATGGAGATGTGTCGAGTTGGTATTTGAACCGACAATGTGATATCACAGCCAGTAGGACAGGCATTCATCATGTGTATTTTCTACCTGTTTGTATGCTTTGCCGACTTGATATTGTTTTCCTATCTGTATAACATGTCTAATTGCTATTTGAATTAATTGCTATATATGCCTCTACTTGTATTTTACTTGTATTGCATATACTTATGTTTTCTACTGGGATTGAGGAGGTTCGGAAGGCGGTGGCGATGGGATCGCATGGCGGATTGGTTAGTGAAGGCTGTGGGACAGCGGTGTTTGATTAGATCAGAAATCCCTTAAGATAGATTACCCTTTTATGGTGATATGGTTTTAAGTTTTGTTAATTGTTTACATATTATGCTTTATTGTTTAGTATGCTTTAAGTTTGAAATCTGTGATGGATATGAAGTCTAGGATTGCCTTTGGCGTTCCGGGGTCTTATATCCTACATCACTAGGCACTGTTACCATACTGAGAACCTCCGGTTCTATTACCATATTTCTGTTGTGTCTTTCAGATTTTCGGTTGCAATCCACCTCGGTGAGTTGTTTGGATGGTGACAGGAGCGGAGAATCCGGATACCTTTTGAGTCTCTTTTGGGTTTATTATATATATGACTCTCACTTCTATATTTCGCTTTGCCTAGAGGCTTGTATTTGAGAGAACAAAATTTGTATAAGCTATTTTTACTGTTAAGTTTCTGTTTGCCTGTATAGATGACTAGCCGGCTTAAACTTCGTGAGCCGTGACTAGTTTCTTATGATATTACACTATTATACTATTTTTTTTGTTTATATCACGTTTGTTCCTTGTGCTTTAAGTTAGACGCTTCGTTAGTACGTTTTGCGCTTTTAAATCCTCTTTTTGAACTATATCCTTCATCAGACTTCTAGATAATATTATTCCTTCTATATATCATATGTATGAGCTTAGGACTGTCGTAATCCTTGATTAATCTTTGCTTTACGACGTGAGGTAAAGTTTAGGCTAATTGGGGTGTTACATTTAGTGGTATCAGAGCGGTTCGTCCTCGTGAGCCTGAGGGATGGACCGATTGTGCTTCATTACATACTCTGTGTGTCTTTTCTTTCATGCTATTAGGTTATCTACTTGATATTTCATAGCATGCTTGTTTGTGAGTGCCTGTTTGGGATAATTGAAACACTAGGCTTTTGATAATGGGCCTGATCACCTCGATGTCGATTGTTTGGTGTAGACAGGAAACCCAATGGCCACTCACAGACGAGGTCGAGCACGTTCACGAGAAAGTAGAAATGAGCAACCGGCTGATAACTATGCCGAGTTCATGGCGACGATGGCGAACTTGGCAAACACCATGGAAGCGAATGTTTCTGCAACTCTGCAAGTTGTGCAGAGGTTAGCCCAACCGGCCGGAAGCGGAAATGAAGATGGAGAAGGTGCTGAGGACAGCTTGAGAGGTGTTCCGAGAACTCTAGCTGCTTTTTAGAAAGCTGGCCCGCCGATTTTCAATGGTTCGACAAACCATACTGAAGCAGACAACTGGTTCCAAGCTGTGGAGCGTGCATTGCTAACTCAACATATACCGTATGACAAGTTCGTGGAATATGCGACTTATCAACTAGTGGGAGGAGCTCAACAATGGTGGCAAGGAGAGCGCCGACTGCTACACCAACAGAACGTGAATATTACCTGGGCGTTATTCGAGGAAGCTTTCTACAAGAAGTACTTTCATGACTCATTAAGGGAGGCCAGAGAATTGGAGCTCTTACAGCTGAAGCAAGGGTCCATGACTATAGCAAAATACACTAGTAAGTTTGAGGAACTCTGTAGGTTCTCGAGGATAAGTCAGGGTACTCCTGAGTCTTATGAGGGATGGAAATGCATCAAATACGAAGTGGGGTTGAGAGAGAATATCAGGCGTGCTGTGGCTCCACTAGAGATGAGGAGATTTTCTGAATTGGTGGACATGGCGAGGGTTGTTGAAGAATATGCAAGGACGGTAGCCTCGTCAAGGAACACTCATGGAGGGAATACTAGTAGGGAACTCGATGATCACCTCGGACCAAGGGGACATAACTTCAAGAAAGATGGACATACTCCTCAGCATCTGCAAGGTCAAGGAAATTTTAGCAGGGGCAACAAAGCCCAGTTTCATCAAGCGAAAGGAAATGGTCGATGCTATAATTGTGGGAAACCTGGGCATGTATCTAAGTATTGTCGCCGTGGGAGAAACCGAGATGAGGATCAGAATCAACAGTCAGGCCGTGTGTATACTTTGGATGCACGTGATGCGACGGGGTCGGATCCTCCAACGAGAGGTAAGCGTATGCTTTGAGTATTATATTGCCTGGACCTGAGGTTAGTTTGGTTCTATCTTTTTGCAAAGTCATCGTTAGGATTACAAGGGCTTAGAGTTGTGTTGGGAGTAAACCATGGGAGAGGAAGATTCTAATGGCGGTAGCCGAGGATGTCGGGCCTGTGATGACGAACGATCAGAGCGGACGTGCTGGGATGGTTAACAGGTATGACTAGAAGTCTTGGCGGTTCCCTGCATGGGTGATGGGTGCGGTTCGTATATTGCCTAGGTTAGTTTGGTTCTATCTTTTTGCAAAGTCATCGTTAGGATTACAAGGGCTTAGAGTTGTGTTGGGAGTAAACCATGGGAGAGGAAGATTCTAATGGCGGTAGCCGAGGATGTCGGGCCTGTGATGACTGATGACGAAAGCGGACGTGCTGGGATGGTTAACAGGTATGACTAGAAGTCTTGGCGGTTCCCTGCATGGGCGATGGGTGCGGTTTAGCACTAGTGGCAACGGAAATACCGACTAACGTCCTTGTGGTTTTTAACTATGATTTTTGCTGTTTGAAGGTTTAGAGTGATTTTCAAATCTGGTTTGGAGCTTTGGTTTAACTGATTTAGTTTTGAAACTAGAATTGGAACTTTTGATCAAATGACACAATTTTAAAAGGAAAGTGAGTCCTAAGATTTTGTTGGCTTGTGATTTTGGTTTACAAATTTATCTTATAAAAAAAAAGAGGAGGATTCAAATTGAAAGGTTTTGCTTTAAGAATAAATGAATTTTTAAGCCTTTTGAAAAAGCTTTCATAATGAACTGGTTTAGATTGAACTTGTTTTCACAGCTTTGAGTGCCTGTTTGGGATAATTGAAACACTAGGCTTTTGATATTAGGACTGATCACCTCGATATCGATTGTTTGGTGTAGACAGGAAACCCAATGGTCACTCGCGGACGAGGTCGAGCATGTTCACGAGAGAGTAGGAATGAGCAACCGGCTAATAACCATGCCGAGTTCATGGCGGCGATGGCGAACCTAGCGAACACCATGGAAGCAAATGCTGCTGTGACTCTGCAAGTTGTGCAGAGGTTAACCCAACCGGCCATAAGCGAAAACGACAAGGGAGGAGGTGCTGAGGGCAGCTTGAGAGGTGTTTCAAGAACTCTAGCTGCTTTTTGGAAAGCTGGCCCGCCGGTTTTCAATGGTTCGACAAACCATACTGAAGCAGATAACTGGTTCCAAGCTGTGGAGTGTGCATTGCTAACTCAACATGTACCGTATGACAAGTTCGTGGAATATGCGACTTATCAACTAGTGGGAGGAGCTCAACAATGGTGGCAAGGAGAGCGCCGACTGCTACACCAACAGAACGTGAATATTACCTGGGCGTTATTCGAGGAAGCTTTCTACAAGAAGTACTTTCATGACTCATTAAGGGAGGCCAGAGAATTGGAGCTCTTACAGCTGAAGCAAGGGTCCATGACTATAGCAAAATACACTAGTAAGTTTGAGGAACTCTGTAGGTTCTCGAGGATAAGTCAGGGTACTCCTGAGTCTTATGAGGGATGGAAATGCATCAAATACGAAGTGGGGTTGAGAGAGGATATCAGGCGTGCTGTGGCTCCACTGGAGATGAGGAGATTTTCTGAATTAGTGGACACTGGGAGGGTTGTTGAAGATTATGCAAGGACGGTAGCCTCGTCAAGGAACACTCATGGAGGGAATACTAGTAGGGAACTCGATGATCACCTCGGACCAAGGGGACATAACTTCAAGAAAGATGGACATACTCCTCAGCATCTGCAAGGTCAAGGAAATTTTAGCAGGGGCAACAAAGCCCAGTTTCATCAAGCGAAAGGAAATGGTCGATGCTATAATTGTGGGAAACCTGGGCATGTATCTAAGTATTGTCGCCGTGGGAGAAACCGAGATGAGGATCAGAATCAACAGTCAGGCCGTGTGTATACTTTGGATGCACGTGATGCGACGGGGTCGGATCCTCCAACGAGAGGTAAGCGTATGCTTTGAGTATTATAGTACCTGGACCAGAGGATAGCTTGGTTCTATCTTTCACAAAGTCTTCGTTAGGATTACGAGTGCTTAGGGTTTTGTTGGGAGTAAACCGTGGGAAAGGACGATTCTAGTGGCGGTAGCCGAGGATTTCGGACTTGTGATGATGAACAATCAGAGTGGACGTGCCGGAATGGTTACCAGGCATGAGTAGAAGCCTTGTCGGCTCCCTGTAGGGATGAAGGGTGTGATTCAGCACTAGTGGCAATGGAAGTACCGACTGACGCCTTTGCGGTTTTTAACTATAATTTTTACGGTTTTAAGGTTTAGAATGATTTCCAATTTGGTTTGGAACTTTCACTTAAATGATTCGGTTTTGAAAGTTAGTCGGAACTCTTGATTTAAGAGATATGGTTTAAACGAACAGTGAGTTCTCTGATTTTGTTCACTTGTGAAAATGGTTTCCAATTTCTCTTATCGAAAGGGATTCAATTTGAAAAGTTTTAATTTAAGAAAATCATGATTTGAAGTAGGCAACTTTTGAGTAAACTATTTTGACTCCCATCAAAAAACTCAACAGTGATCTGGTCTAGAATGAACTGTTTTGAATGATTTGGTTTTGAAACTAAATATTGGAACTTTTGATCAAATGATACGATTTAAAAAGGAAGAGTGGGTCCTAAGATTTTGTTCACTTGTGATTTTGGTTTGTAAATTTTAATTTAACAAAAGGGATTCAAATGGAAAGATTTTGATTTAAAGGCTCGATGAATTTAGGCAAATCATGCTTTAAAATGTTTGATTTACAAATAAACGGTTTTTGACTCTTTTGATAAGGTTTTAACAATGGACTCATTTAGATTGAAGTTGTTTTAAAGGTTTTGAGAAATATTACAAAATACGTATTTGGTTTAAGGAAAATTTTCAGATTTCTTAATGACGATGATCAGAGTGGCGCAGCAGAAGTTGTACGCTAAGTTATCGACGTGTGAGTTCTAGAAGGAGGAAGTAAAGTTCTTAGGTCACGTGGTGAGCAAAGGACGTAATAACCGTAGATCCTTCTAAGGTGGAAACGGTGATGGAATGGAAAAGACCGACAACAGTGACGGAAGTCAGAAGCTTCTTGGGTTTAGCCGGATATTACCCGGAGATTCATTGAAGGATTTTTCCGATTTGCACTACCGATGACTAAGTTGACAAGAAAGGAAGTGTCTTTTGTGTGGACGTCGGAGTGTGAAGAGAGTTTCCAAACTTGAAGCAGAAATTAACTTCAGCACCTGTTTTAGTCTTGTCAGAACCGCATGAACCGTTCGAAGTATACTGTGATGCTTTCCTGAAGGGTTTAGGTTGCGTGTTGATGCAACACCGGAATGTGGTGGCTTACGCATCGCGTCAGCTGAGACCGCATGAGGTGAACTACCCAACTCGTGACTTGGAATTAGTGGCGTTTGTGTTTGCACTGAAGATTTGGAAGCACCACTTGTATGGAGTGAGGTTTAGCATCTTTTTCTGATCATAAGGGTCTCAAGTGCATCTTTGGTCCGGAAGAGATTAATATGCGTCAGAGAAGATGGATGGAGTTGCATAAGGACTACCATTTTGAAATGAGTTATCACCCTGGAAAGGCGATGGTGGTCGCAGACGCATTGAGTCGGAGATCTTTGACAATTGCTTGAATGAGAATCAAGGAAGAGGAGCTAATGGATAAGTTGGTGGATCTTAAGCTGGACATTGGTGAGGTTGCCGGAAGAACTTGTTTGAACCAGTTGCAGGTTTCAAGCACGTTTAAGACGGAGGCTCAGAGGGCTCAGCAAGGGGAGTGGAAGCTTCAGAAATTGTTCCAACCAGTTGGTGATAAGAGGTGTGAGAATTTCACTAAGGATGGTTAAGGATTGTGGAGATATAAGGGGAGAATTTGCATACCGGATGTCAGGAGGTTGAGGCAAGACTTGTTGTCGGCGGCTCACTACAGTGGATTTCCTATTCATCCCGGAAGTGCGAAGATGTAGTATGACTTAAAGAAGATGTTCTGGTGGCCTGAGGTGAAAGGTGATGTAGCTATAGTGGTATCCAAGTGTTTGACGTGTCAGAAGGCGAAGATAAAGCATTAGAAGCCGTTAGGAATGATATAGCCTCTTGAGATTCCTCAGTGGAAGTGGGAAGGAATCGCGATGGATTTCTGTGACCAGTTTGCCGAGGACTAGATTGGGATTTGATGCGGTTTGGGTGATCGTGGATCGCTTAACCAAATCTACTCATTTTCTGCCAATTCGAGTGAACTATTCTTTGGAGAAGTTGGCAAAAGAGAACATCGACACGGTAGGATGATGGTGACGAGATGATGTGGCAACTTGTTGGGTTCGCAACGTCGAAAGTAGGATGCTTCGTGGAGTTACGTCGCGTGATTCGGATTTTCGAGAGCGAAAATCTTTTTAAGGAGGGGAGGATGTAAGAACCGAATTTTTTACGGATAAAATTATTTAAATGCCCAAATTAAATTCCAAAAAGTTAGGATGAGAATTTGGGGATTTAAATGTGAGTTTTGGACTCAGTAGGTTTTTCTGAGTCAGAAAATGTGTTTTCTGTGAAAAACCGTGAAATACCACAAACCGCCAGTCAAACCGGTTGAACCGGTTCAAGTCTGCTCGATGCTGTGCGAGAAGCAGTGAAAACAGCCAAAAATCTTAGAAAAATATTAGAGATGGAAAACCGGGCGTTAGTGTTAAAAGTTTGGCCCGAAGTTGGGCCAAACGGGCTAAAAATGCTAACGGAATGAACCGGGTCCAAGTTGGGCCCAAGCCCAACATATATAAGGGTCCATTAATGAACCCAATCAGCCATGACACACATAAACATAACACCCACACCAGCTGAGAAGAAGAAGCGAAACACCATTGACACTATTCACCTTCATCTTCACAAGCTCATATTTTGAGCTATAGAGCTCCGATCGCCGCACCGTTTGCGGCTACGCGTTCCTTGTGAAGAATTCTACAAAACCCATACAAGAAAGTAGTGATATAACCACGAAATCTTTTCTATTTCTCTCCTCAATGTTTCAAGTTTTTAGGATTTTGGCTAAGTGAGGTTTTGTGATTTTTGGGTGTTTAGGTACACTCTAACCTTTGATTGATGTTGGTTTTGGCTTCCAAAACTGTTGGACAAGGTAAGAGGCATTAAAAATCTTGTGAAATTTCAATTACAATGAGCCCTAGGTTGATTTATGATGGTTTATGTACATATAGCTTGTTTATGGTGATGTTTGGAGCTTGTTGATGCTTGTTGGAGATTCTTGGTGGCATAGATTGTGCTTGAAAGCTTGTCGTGGGCTCAATTTGGGGTTTTGGTGCATATTGGAGATCGGCCAAGGTATGGTTTCAGTTTCTTCTATGTAGTATATAATATTCATGGATACTTAGGCTAGAGACCCATAGGATATGTTTGAAAATTATATGTTGTTGATGATTTGTTGGTTGATGGTGTACAATGAATTGGTATTGTTGATGTTGTTAAATGATGAAGTTGAGATATGATGAAATTGGATGAATAGACATTGTTGATTAATAATATGAAACATGATTGAGTTGATGATGAGGATTTATAGTGATAAATGCTTATTAGTGAATATATGTTTGGAATGTTATATATATAAGTGATGATTGAGGTTGAGAATAATAAAGTAGGATGGGAAAATTGGTATTAATGGTGAAAAGTGACCTTAGAGGGTAAATTGTGCTGTAGAGGGGAGTTTGGTATTGTTTTGGTTGGTTTGAGATATGATACTTGGGAGAATTGGAAAATTGGAAACTTTGGGGTAAAAGTTAATTTTTAATAAATTTTGTCTGATTATAACTTTTGCCTCGGTTTTCAAAATTAGTTGAAATTCATTTAGAATTAAAGATCTTTGAAAACCCTTTAAATCGATATAAAGTTTGTGGAATTTGAAATTTTATAGAGGAAGTTATGATCATTCAAAGTTGTGTTGAAAATCTAAAATTCTGCAAAGTTGCAGGATTTCAGGATTTCTGATATGTGCGCACACACAGCCTTGTGCGCACACACAAACCCTGCAAAAATCTTATTCTGTGCAGACGCACAGGCAGGAAAAGGCTCTCTGCTTGCAGCGTTAGCACAGCTTGTGCGCGTGCACATCAATGGAGAATTACGACTTGTGCGTACGCACAGCCCTGTACGCACGCACACGTCGGGAAGGGTCGTCTGTTGGGGTGCTCGCACAACTTGTGCGAGTGAACAGGCTTGTAATGGTACCTGTGCGTACGCACACTTTTAAAAATCTTCCTGGGCGTGCGCACGCACACCCCTGTGCGGACGCACACACCCTGTTTCTCAAATTTTATTTTATTTTCAACTATTTCACCTTCCCGACGAGGTTTTAAGCTTCTATAACCCCTTTTTAACATTGTTCTGAAAATTGAACCGGACCGACCGGTTCAACTAGATTAACCGGGAACCGGTCATCTAGTCGGTTCGGTTCCACTGTAAAACCGTTCAGCAAAAAACCGGGCTAAGAACCAGCCGAACCGGCAGTTAACCGGTGAACCATCGAAACCGGCCGGATTTTTTCAGGGTTACCGGTTT
>NC_029794.2:13821534-13825611 GCF_000816755.2 Arachis ipaensis | reverse complement strand
CCTAGCCACCATCACTCTTCCACCGTCGCACTCTTCTCACCCCACCCCACCCCTCCCCTCCCCTTTCTCTCCGTCTCTGAGAAACCCAAAACCCAGCCACCATCACTACCCTACCGTCGCACTCTTCTCATCATTCTTCTCCTCGTCGTCGTCAGTCGGTCGTCGTCTCTTCGGATCGTTACTCTTCTTGTCGCCGTTGGCCGGTCGTCGTCTCTTCAGCGATCTCTCTCTGTCGCTCTCTTCAAGGTCAACAACACCTGTTATCGTCACCTCCCCTCGACGTCGAGTCTGAGCTGTTGGCATCGCCGCCGCGAAGGACTGCTCCGTCGTCGTCGCTGCTCAATTTGTTAGTGTCCGTCTCTCTCTTCGATTTTTCTCTCTGTCTGAGGGTCGGAGCTCAACGTCCTTTCTCTCTGTCTCTCTCACAGCGATTTGTTATTTGTTTGCTAGATTCAAGATTTTGATTTATTTGTTATCTGTTCATGATTTATTTGTTTGCTGGATTCATGATTTTGATTTTTGATTTTCTGAGGTTATTTGTTCATAATTTATTTGTTTGCTGCTTCATGATTTTGGTCGCTGAATTATTTATTTGTTCATGGTTTTCTGAGGTTATTTTTTGTTTTTGATTTTTCTATTTTTGAATTATAAGAAATTATTTTTGAAAATTTTGTTGTTTTATATTTTTGTTGCTGATTGATGAAGATGACTGATTACTCGTGAGAATTCAGGGGAGAATAATGTTGTTTCTGCCTCTGTGTTAATTGGAGAACTTGACTTATTTGAACTTGTCACATGCTGGATTTGTGGGACAATTCCAATAGAGATTTTTCAACTTACATGCTTGGTTACTCTTGATCTTTCACTATCTTTCGACATGAATGGTTCAATGCTTTGTTGTTACTGCCTCACCTCCAAGAATTGAGCACGTGGTACTTTGGATTGATGGGAAAATTTTCTCCAGAGATCTTTCATATTGACATCCGAGTAACTCAAGACCTCCATGGTTTCTTTTTGGACTTTTCACTCAATGGATTTCTTCATACCATAATAGTAGGTCACACAAACTTCAGTGTGTTAAGTTTTTTGTTTCTATAATTGTTATGTAATTGGAATAATTGTTGATGGTTGATTTCAGTGAATCTGGGATAATTTTGTCCTGCTGTTTTACTTCTCTTAAATTTTGATGGATGATTGTTGATGGTGTTTTGTTAAATTATCTGAAATAATTTTATTGATGATTGATGATTTTTTTAATTTGAAATTATATATTTAATTTTTAATAATTTTATTTAATATTTAATTAAACCGGTTGAACCCCAGTTGAACCCCGCCCGAACCATTAAACCAATGAACCAGTCACTCTACCGGTTCTTTGACTGGTCCGGTTCTCGCAACCTTGCTTTTTAAGACTCTTGGGCATATTTTTGGGATACTTGAAAAGTGGGAAAGGATTTAAGGGTTTTAGATGCTATCACTTGGAAAAATTAGAGAAACGGAGGCTTAGGTTTCTGGTGTACTGAGGATGGGTTGGCAGAGTGAGAAGGGGAATGGAAATATGAGTTGACAATGGTTGAGATGAATCGGAGACTTTGACTAAAATGATGGATCCATGAGATATTGAAAATATTTTCTGAAAAACCACTGAAGTATGGATTTATATTGAGATTATGAGACGCTATGCGCCCGGCAGGGCCCGAGGTTGGATCCCGCCTGTCGAGGTAGCGGCGGCGGCGTAAGGGCAGTGGTTCGTCCCGCTTGCGCTTAGATGTGAGATCGGTGGCAATAGATCCCGCTCGCATCCCTTTGGATCAATAGAGCGTACAGGTGCAAAACCCTGGATAGTGATCCGAGCACTATATCTCGGGGTTCCCATATAATGATTCCGAAGGGCAACATCTCCATGGAGATGTGTCAGGTTGGCATTTAAACTGACAATGTGATATCACAGCCAGTAGGACAGGCATTCATCATGTGTATTTTCTACCTGTTTGTATGCTTTGCCGACTTGATATTGTTTTCCTATCTGTATAACATGTCTAATTGCTATTTGAATTAATTGCTATATATGCCTCTACTTGTGTTTTACTTGTATTGTATATACTTGTGTTTTCTACTGGGATTGAGGAGGTTCGGAAGGCGGTGGCGATGGGATCGCATGGCAGATTGGTTGGTGAAGGCTGTGGGACAGCGGTGTTTGATTAGATTAGAAATTTCTTAAGATAGATTACCCTTTTATGGTGCTATGGTTTTAAGTTTTGTTAAGGTTTTACATATTATGCTTTATTATTTAGTATGCTTTAAGTTTGAAATCTGTGATGGATATGAAGTCTAGGATTGCCTTTGGCATCCCAGGGTCTTATATCCTACATCACTGGGCACTGTTACCATACTGAGAACCTCCGGTTCTCATGCCATATTTCTGTTGTGTCTTTCAGATGCAGGTTACAACCCACCTCGGTGAGTTGTTTGGATGGTGACAGGAGCGGAGGATCCGGATACCTTTTGAGTCTCTTTTGGGTTTATTTTATATATGGCTCTCACTTCTATATTTTGCTTTGCCTAGAGGCTTGTATTTGAGAGAATAAAATTTGTATAAGCTGTTTTTACTGTTAAGTTTCTGTTTGCCTGTATATATGACTAGCCGGCTTAAACTTCGTGAGCCGTGACTAGTTTCTTATGATATTACACTATTATACTATTATTTTTGTTTATATCACATATGTTCGTTGTGCTTTAAGTTAGACTTTTCGTTAGTACGTTTTGCGCTTTTAAATCCTCTTTTTGAACTATATCCTTCATCAGGCTTCTAGATAATATTATTCCTTCTATATATCATATGTATGAGCTTAGGACTGTCGTAATCCTTGATTAATCTTTGCTTTACGACGCGAGGTAAAGTTTAGGCTAATTGGGGTGTTACATAGACTGAAAATTTTTTTACTTCCCAACATTTTTTCATACAAAATTGCCTCTAAGGTTTGAAACCAAGTTTTAAAATCGTCTTTTTTACTTAAATATTAAAATTTTGGATCAAATTGCCTATAACAAAAAATTTATAAAATAAAAAAAATAGAGAAAGAGAGTACGAGATTATATTAGATTTTTTAATTTTGATAAACACAAGTCAACTTTGAAAAGCTCTCCGTTAGGTGCTTCCAAAAGTACCTATAACTTTTAAAAATCGCAAACATAAGCATATGGGCTTTTTATTTTACCAAACATAAAACGAAATATTCATGCGTTTGAAAAGCTCAAACACCTCTTAAAAAAATTTTACCAAACCGAACCTAAGACCAATGAGTGCTTGGTTAAGGGCTCTGCCATCGGAAACTATTTTGTGGAACCAAAAAACCCAATGGATCACAAAGCCCAGTTAAATATTAAATATTGAATCTATTATAATTTTATTATTTAAATTTTAGTTGGATTTTTAAAAGATATGTGAATAACTTCTTTTAGCATGAAATATCTATTTAAAATTGTTTAATTTATTTAGTGTCAGAGATCACACACTTTGTTCAAGTATGCTTTAATCAATATTGAATTAATAACTTTAAACTAGAGGTTCAAAATATAATAGAAAATACTAAATATATTATGAAAACTACTCAAAACATAATATTAAAAATATTTTTGATGGTCGACTCTATTTACATCCTCATGTAAAGACTAAAATTATGGGAAGCACTTACACTTTGTTTGAATATAGGAAAGAAAATAAAAAAAATAAGAGGAAAGAAAATGAGAAAAAAGAAAATAGAAGAAAGAGTGGAGTTATTTGTGTGTTGTTTGGAGAAAAAGAAAATGAATAAAAAGAAAATAAAAAAATTATTTGAATGGAAAGAAAAGTGAGAAGAAAAAAAATTATAATAGTGTAAAATTACATTAAATATTCTTAAGTGTTTTGTTTTCTTTATTAATCAAAGGATAAATTTATAATTTCACAACCTTTTTTTCATTTTTTTCTATTTTCATCTCATCTATGGAAAAAATTTTTTATGGAATTTACATCATATTTTTTCTTTCCACTCAATTTTCACTCTCTATGCTGTTATCAGAGCCAGAGCCCGATGT
>NC_029794.2:13818707-13821500 GCF_000816755.2 Arachis ipaensis | reverse complement strand
AGCAAATGCTTTTTTTCAAATATTAAAATATTTGGGATGTTAACTTATATATAATCTATGTAATTTAACAATTCAAATAAATTATCATTTCTACTCACAAAAATTTAAAACGTTGATAAATTTATCCACAAAAAAATCAAAATTATAGTTTACCTATAAAAAATAAATTCTATATGACAAAATTATCCAAATATTATAAAATTACTTAAAATTCCAATTTATCATTTTTCTAACCCTAATATCAAGATCACTCTGCTAAATCTCAATCCTCCTTTTATTCTTTTTATAGATTTTATAACATCTATCATCAACACCGCCACCACCACTAACCACCGTTAGTCTCATCGCCTCCTTCTCTGTTGCCACAGCCTTTGAGAACTACTTTACTTCTCCTGCTTGTATTATGAAAAGTATATCCATCATTCTCAGTAATTACTGAAAAGAGAACCTTGCACCAGAACGAGGCTGACTCAGACTCAACCTTCGGGATAGCTGCTTTAGAACCAACCTAACCTTATTTTGACTTCTAGGGTTTGCTGGTTCCAAAACCTGTCTTAGGGTTGTGGTATTCTAATGAGTTCCAGAACAAAAGGCTTAGCTCAAGCACTAAGTAGTAAACTCCTTACTCCTTACTCTAGCAAGTAAACTCCTTAGTTTCAGATGTTCTATTAGAGTTAGAAAGACAGATGATCAAAGATCTTACTAGCTCATACAAGGAGAGAGCAGGCAAAAGTAAGGGCTCGCGAAGTCTTGTTCTATGATTCATTGTGTGGCATATTGTTTATGATTGATTATTGAATCTTTTTATGCTCCATTTGATTTTAATAAAAAATCGTTGCTATTAATTGTTTGAAAACTTTCATGATAAGCTTGTTAATTAACATCAACTTTGAAAAAATTTGTTCAAGGCAGTAAAGATACTTGAATTTTTTAAAATAAAACTTAGTCTTTTGAATACTAAATTGATTCTTAATAACAAGAGCATCTTCTTTATCCTTTCCAATGAAAATATCTTTATGTCTGTGAGGCTCAATCACAACTTTGCTATCTCCCTTCATTTCTCCATGGCCACCCCTACTTCCACCTCTGTCGCCGCCACCTCGAGCTTTGAATGGCATACCTTTTTCACCACCATCATCTCTCCTTCTCCTTATGCTTCTGTCACCTCTGCCACCCCTAACACCAGCACCACCACGACCTGCAAACAATGAAATTTCAAACTTATCAAATATTATGAAGAACCAGTAGAATCAAGCTGACATTATTAGAGATTGAATTAGGAAAACGGAAACACGATTTTGCAATAACCTCGAGGAGGAGCCATCTTCGAAAGCTTATATTGTAGAAGGGTTTGAATGAATATGGATTGAAATGAAAAAAAATGAAGTGTGGTAATGAAGGATTTATAGCTAAACTTTTAGTTTAGGGTTTTTGACAGTGTGAGTCTAATACTTGGTTTGGTGATCCAAATTTTTTTAACATTTTGTGATTTTGATGTCAAATATTATATTTCTATATAAAAAAAAAAGAGTATTTACTCATTTCGGTCTTAAAAGAATTTTGAATCAGATACTTTAGTCTCCAATCAAAATTAATTATTTGATTGGTCCCTAACAATTAACTTCGTCAGTCACTTAGGTCTTTTATTCCGTTAACTCTAACGGAGGACAAAATAGTCCCTGAAAATTTTAACGGGACAGAATGGTTTCTGACCTCTTCTTTTTAGAAACGACACTGTTCTCTCCCAATTTCCATCATATCTCGCATAACACTAACAATCTAATGCTGTAACTTCAAGCTACACAATGCACGCTCTGCAACTTCAATGTTTATTAGAAGAAAAATTCCCAACTTGTTCTCAACCAATTCATACTCAAGAAATAAATGACTATGTCTCTCAAGTACTTGTCGTCTTCGATAGATCCCATGAATATAGACAGCAAGTCTGATTTGTTAAGACCCGTCGTTGTACAGCTTCGATGCGATATTGAAACTGTCTGCTAACTTGAACTCCAAAAAAGAAGGAATGAAGCACTCATCAGGGTCCATTTCAAATGAGAATTTGCATATAATGTAGAAGAGAAATCTTCTCATGATGTCCTAATGTCCAACAATCTGTATTTCTTGTCAGAGAGTGGAGAAAAGCGTGCCCTTGGGGTAGTTGTGGAACATGGTCTTGAAGATGTGGTGGACGTTGTTGGGGTTGAAAGTGATGTTGTTATCGAGGACGTGGAAGTGGATGCTTCTGGTGGGTGAAATATGGAGGAGGTAGGTGTACTAGTCACAGAGATTTAGGAAGTGTGTGGTCCATGACATGTTGAGGTAGGTGTGATACATGTGGTAGTTACACCATGACTTGATTTTGGAGTTGAAGAGGGGGAAGGAAAAGATGAAACAGAAGACTGTGAAGGTGAAGAAGAAGGGTATGAATGGTACGGTTATGCGAGATATAATGAAAATTCGGGAAGAATAGTGTCATTTTCAAACAAAGAGAGACATGGATTATTTTGTCCCCTATTAGAGTTGTCAGGGATCATTCTGTCCCCTGTTAGAGTTGTCGGGGACCATTTTGTTTTCCGTTAGAGTTAACAGAGTCAAGAACCTAAGTGATTGACGAAATTAATTGTTAGGGACTAATCAAGTAATTAACTTTAGTTAGGGACTAAAGTGTATGGTCTGAAATTCTTTGAGAACCAAAATGGATAAATACTAAAAAAAATTGTTAATTTAAAAAATAAAATACTTATTATATATAAAATGTTAATTATATATAATTATACAGATAAAATAATT
>NC_029794.2:13815298-13818472 GCF_000816755.2 Arachis ipaensis | reverse complement strand
TCAGAATATATGAAGTTTTTATTTTTTAAAAGTAACTTATAAAAGCTAACTTTTAAAAGATAATTTTTTTAAAAAGAAAAAGTTTAGAGGGTTAGCAATTTTATTAAAATTTGGCTAACACTTAACCAGCAAAAGAAAAGTGAGTAATCTCACATCCTTAAATGTAATCTCACACTATTAAAAATACTAATGATGACTAATTAATTATTACAAATCACAAAATCAGCTGATTTCCTAGCACTCTTCTTTTAAAAATTATAGCATCTATATTTAATAAATTAAATTAAAAATGGCTTTAACTTTTGAAATTTAAAAATATTATAATAGACATTAATATAAGAATTAAATTTGAATATTAATTAATGTACGATGTTATATTACACTTTTAATTTTGATAAATACAAGTAAACTTTAGAAAATTCTCCCTTAGGTGCTTTCAAAAACACCTCTAATTTTTTAAAATTGTTAGTATAAACACATGAACTTTTTAATTTACCAAATACAAAACTAAATATTTATGTGCTTTTGAAAAGTTCAAACACCTCTTCGAAAATTTTTATCAACCCAAGCCTAAAATCAACGAGTGCTTGATTAAGGGTTCCGCGATGAAGAACTATTTTGTAGACCCAAAAAATCCAATAGATTACAAAGCTCACTTAAATATTAAATATTGAATCCATTATAGTTTTATTATTTAAATTTTAGTTGGATTTTTAATAGGTATGTGAATAACTTCTTTTAGCATGAAATATCTATTTAAAATTGTTTAATTTGTTTAGTGTCAGAGATCACAAGCTTCGTTCAAGTATGCTTTAATCAATATTGAATTAATAACTTTAAATTAGAGATTCAAAATACAATAAAAAAATACTAAATATATTAAAAAACTGACTTAAAACAGAACATTAAAAATATTTTTGGTGACGAATTCTATTTATATTCGGGATAAAAACTAAAACTTTGGGAGTCCACTACACATCATATAAAAACTACTTAAATATAATAATTAAAAAATTCTTTTATTTTATTTTAACGATATTTTTTATAATCATAGTTGTTGTATCCTGTAATGCTCTTTAAGATCTGTTGTATTTGAAAACCTTCTTCCACTTTTGTAAGAAGTGCATATATAATTTTTGTTTCGATGAATTCTAAACTGATGATCTTTAAGGCTGTGTTTGTTTACAGAGACAGGACACTGAGACATGGACACAGAGACAGAAAATTATGTTTGACAGAAAAGATATGGACAGAGACAGTATGTCCAGAGATACTGAATTAATGTATTTTGTGTCCATCCTGACAGGAAGGACACAGGGACACTAATAAAGAACACAACTTATTTTTCATTCTTTTTTCATTATTTTTGCTAATTTTTTATAATTATATTTTTTTATTATTATATTTTTCATCTCAAATTTTTTGAATGAAAAAAAATAAAAATAAATTAGATTTTCATAATTTGTTCTAGTTTATCACCAAACAGAATACAAGAACACAAAATTTTGTGTCTCTGTCCATCAGTGTCTTGTCCTGTCCTGTTCTCAGTGTCTTGCCCTGTCATGTTCTCAGAAACAAACGCAGCCTAAGGGCCTGATAACTATCAGTCTTTGTTGCATAAATGGCGAAAACCATCAAAATCTCTTCTTACAGACTCTTAGCTTAATCTTTCATTTCTCTCTTTCTCTTTTTTTTTTCTTGTCTTGTTTGGTCATTTTAATTAGTATTCTTTTTATTTTATTTATTTTCATTTTTATCTGAATCATCTCCCTCTTTTTTTTGTCATTATTATTATGCAGAATATCATCTTCCAAAGTAATCACTTTCAATTAATGCAAATATAACAAGATATTAATAAATTATATATATTCTTTGTGTGTAGTTACTAGTGAGTTAAGCCTCACTTTAGTCTTTGAGATTGGCGAGTTACACTTATTTGATCTTGACCTTTAATTGCTACAATTTGATCCCTCAGGTTTAAACAAGTACATTTATATAATCACTCATGTATTTTTCGTCACCAGAACTCAACATCGTTAGTGATTTTAAATGTTATACTCTTCCCTTTTAACATTGTTCAAACCCTCAAATGACGTTGGTTAGAGATTTTTTCAGTGCCAAAACGTATACGACCTATTTTAATATGTCCAACATGACAAGGTTTGAGCTCACTAACGGCGTTGAGTTCCAGTGACAGAAAATATACGAGGGACTACATTAGTGCACAGTGACAGAAAATATACGAGGGACTACATTAGTGCACTTTTTTAATCTGAGGGGTCAAATTGTAGCAATTGAAAAGTCGAAAATCAAATAAGTGCAACTTGCCAGGGACTAAAGTAGGACTTAACTCAGTTATTAGTAGGTGAGGTTGAAATGTAAAATTATAGATTTGGTATATATACTATCTATAGATGATATGAAAATGTAATATCTATAATGTACTCACACTATTAAAAATACTAATGATGACTAATTAATTACTACAAATCACAAAATCGGGTGATTCCCTAGCACTTTTCTTTTAAAAATTATAGCATCTATATTTAATAAATTAAATTAAAAATGGCTTTAACTTTTGAAATTTAAAAAGATTATAATAGACATTAATGAAAGAACTAAATTTGAATATTAATTAATGTACGATGTTATATTACACTTTTAATTTTGATAAATACAAGTAAGATTTAGAAAATTCTTCCTTATGTGCTTTCAAAAACACCTCTAATTTTTTAAAATTGCTAGTATAAACACATAAACTTTTTAATTTATCAAACACAAAACTAAATATTTATGTTTTTGAAAAGTTCAAACACCTCTTTGAAAGTTTTAATCAAGCCAAGCCTAAAATCAAGGAATACTTGATTAAGGTTCCGCGATCAAGAACTATTTTGTGGACTCAAAAAATCAATAGATTACAAATCCCACTTAAATATGAAATATTGAATCCATTATAATTTTATTATTTAAATTTTAGTTGAATTTTTAATAGGTATATGAATAACTTTTTTTAGCATGAAATATCTATTTAAAATTGTTTAATTTGTTTGGTGTCAGAGATCACAAGTTTTGTTCAAGTATGCTTTAATCAATATTGAATTAATAACTTTAAGCTAGAGATTCAAAATATAATAAAAAAAATACTAAATATATTATAAAATTGACTTAAATAAA